>NC_142135.1:42457500-42772368 GCF_024610735.1 Ursus americanus
CCTCAAGGGACAGAAAAAAATTGGAGACTGTTGAAATGCAGATTTAAAGTAATTTTTTTAAATATTATTTTGGGTTCTGCGACATTATTGTGAAAAATTAAAGTTGTTGTGCAATACTTAATTCAGACATGTACCACGAGTTAATGGTAGACTAACACTGGGGGGCGGGGTCTAGGCATCATGCTTTTGTCAGCATACTCTTGAGCTTTTAAGTCTACTATGTCTGAACTGTGGTTTCTTGTTTATCCTTTTTTCCTTAGTTGGACTGTAATGTATGGTCTGTCAACCTGTGAATCTTTAAAGTATGATTCAGGTATTGTTGTATTCTTTACTGTGTAATAAAAAAGTTTAAAAAAATCTGTATTCTCTGCCTCCCTTCTCCTCAGTGTGTGACATGGCTGCCCCGCCCCCAACCCCTAGCCCCCCCCCCCCCCCCCCCGCAGCCTCAGCCTGGGAGTCCGTCCTCCTGCGGGGCGGAAGCACATCTGTAGCCATCCAGCTCTGAAAGGTGCCTCTGGAACAGGAATTGGCCTATCTGTGATTGGTGACTAGGGAATGATGTCAGAACAACGCAAAAGTCAGGTTGGTCCGGCAGGGATGCTACCCAGGTGAGAGGAGCGTTACAGCTTTCCAGAGGAGCGGAGACCTTGCTTGGCTTAGGTTGGTGGCTGCATAGGCAGGGCCACAGAGGCCCTTGGGCTGAATTTGGTGAAATGAGGATCGAACACCTACACTGGTCGACCTCTCCAGAGAGGCTCCTCCCAAAAGGCTCTGGTTCTCTGTTGCTCGGCTCCCTGGGCACACCTGAATGGCAGACCCGCTGGGGCAGAGCTTGCCTCCATCTGCCTTGCCCGCCATCCTGCTTTAATAAAACGTTGCCAGTGTTTTCACTCTGGTTTTTGTCCATTGTTACCGTCGGCTGTGGCAGTCTCTAACTTTGCCAGGTCATCAGGATCGTCCCCGCTGACGTGTATTTTCACGTGCTCTAGTTATAAAGTTGGTCAGAGCTTGAAGCCCTAACCCTTTTTGCCCCCACCCTGTGAACCCTGCTCATTTTTATGTGTAATTTTCAGAACTACAGGATTTTGGTTTTGTTTTGGTTTGTGTTTTTGTTTTTGTTCTGTTTTGTTTAGTAACGTCTGTACCACATTGTAGCAACAATTTCTTTTCCCTCTGAATGTTCTCGACTTTGTGGGCCAAAAAATAGTTGCAAGGAACAGGAAGACCAAGCCTGTGCAAAAAAAAAGGCTGTGTCTGGAGAGAGGGCGTGAAAGTAGATGCTGGTTAAACGGGAGGGTGGCTTCAGACCATCCGTTCAGCTTCCTCTGTGTGCCAGCTGGGTTCCTGTCCCAGGGCATGGCTTCTCAAACCGGTCTTCCTGGGAAATGTGTTTTTTTCTCACATTGCTTACTCTAGAAACGGGAAAAAAAAAAATGTTTTAATGAATAACGGACACCTCCAAACCCTCTCATTTGCAATAGGGTTGGATAGTTAATGATTTATGTTCACAAAAGACAAACCAGCCTGACCTAAATTGCCTATCCTTCAATATGTTCGTGTATCTTTTTTTTTTTTCTCTTCAAAGTGGAACAGGCCAGAAACTAGCAGACAAGAACAGAAATGGGATCCACTGAAGTAGTTCCCTTATAAGGAGTTCCTGAGAACACCGCTGTGACATTTTCATGCAAATGGATATGTTGGGCAAATGAGAAATGCTTTGTAGTTCATATGAAAAATATAAGCAAGTCCAGAGACTTCTAGGTGGTGGACCCCATTTTTTCTAGAACTGTTAATGATGTACCTGGTATTATAAAAATGTGTCTGCCGTGAAAGAACATACAGCCATTTCTCTGCAGTGGGTGGGGAGGCAATGAGCAAAGGGGCACTATTCTGTATGGGTGTATATACCCTGCTCCAAGGTGAATAAATAAAGTTGTGTTTGCTCAAATCTGTCCCTGGTCAGTCTGTTCTCAGCCATACTGGGGAAACTGAGTCAGACAGACAGTGTTTTGTTTTTTTCCCTATCTCACCTCTCCCTCCATATAAGCAGGGATGTAGGGCCAAGTTCATTACTTCTTCACTTTGGGAATTTTCAGGTTCAGGTAGCATTCGTTGAAAACTCTTCAATGTTATACATAGGGTGTCATGCGAATGTAAGATCGAGACAATAAATTGTCTATTTTACCAGAATAAAAATAACATTTGAATGGAGAGAAAACTTCTGACAGGTAAGAGAGAGAATATCTGCTCTTGGTTCTTAATGCGAGTGTTCTGTTGCCGGAGTGCTGGACCGCACTGTCAAGAAAGAGGTAAATGACCCAGTGGGAATCTCAGACGGCGGAGAGAGCACGGCTGCCTGGACGCCATCGCAGTCCCTACAGAAATCAATGGCAACTGGAGCCCTCTCCAGTGCCTCGTGCAGGGCCAAGCACCCAGTTAGCACTCAATAAATATCAATTGTGGATACAACTGTGAGTCTGCAGCTAGAATAATGTGGTGCCAGTTCTCCCAGAAATGAACCAATTGGGCTGGAGGAACAGAGCGCGAGGGAAACGATTTCACCGCGTGAAGGGGTGAAGACGGAAGATCCGACCGTTTGCAGCGGATCAGACAGGGATATGAGGCGGTGTGACCACCGCTTACAAACATCACAGGACACAAATCCCGAAGGGGTGAGGGAACGGCTCAGTTCTCTGTCTGACAGGATGACGATGGTTACTGGCGACAAACCCACGGTTGTTACAGTTCTCTCTTATTCAGGTAGGACACCACCAGCAAGGCATTAGGAAATACTTTGGGATTTCAGACAGTGATCAGCCCACAGTGAAAACCAGTGTAGCCGGGACCTCATGGGCTCTGGTCTGACCACTTAGGGCGCCTCTACAATCTGGATTCCCATGTCTGCCCCATTGCCTTGGGTTTCTTTCCTCTCTTTGGGTCTTCTGTCTGTACACAACAGACTTTTTTTTCTTTGGAACCATTTCCCTTCTTTTATCTTAGTACTTCCTTCTTCAGACCATACCCGCCTTCCTTCCTTACAATACTAGGAAGGCTCCTCTGTGAAGCTAGACGAGGCCAGCTCACCCTTGTTCTCTCAGAACCAAGCCTGGGCAACATGGCCCCAGATGCCAGCGAGTCTGACAGCAACTTGCTGCCCCTGAGTCGCTCCAACAGTGCAGAGACCTCCAAGATCCAGCAGACAGCCTCAGCCAGGGCTACTTCTGGCCCAGAAAAAACTAATGTAAGCAGCTGGTATTCGATCAAAGGTTACATCCCGCTTCCCTTGAGTGTGTCAACATAATCCACCGAGCCACTGAAGAGGAAGTGGTGACGATACTGTAGACATGGAGGGTGGGGAAAAGACTAGGGAATGTGCCACATAAATGTTCGGTGACAGGAGCTGAGAATGAAAATGGGCAAAATGTGGGCATGATCATACTTCATAGGCCGGGGTTCAGCCAATGAGTCGCATATACTTTCTTCAATATACAATCATGTCTCAATTATTGAGAGATTATCCCATCTCTCTAGGGAGGTCTTACTTTCCATTACTCTCTGCAGCTCTCATTATTACTATTTAAATGATTCCTGGCAGGTCACCACAACATTGAGTCATGGGCTTTCTGGGCTTGGGAAAGAAAGAGGTTTCTCTTCTTTGAGAAAACTAACAAAACAGATGAACAACAACAAAATAAACCGCCAACGACCACCACCACCTTGGGAAAGTTTGATGTCAATGAATGCCTTCCAAATGTTGTTCTACTTAGTTGCTTCGAAATGGCCTGGGCTGTCTAGCGATTGATTTCTGGGCCTCCCTGCTGACCTCCAGAGTCAGATTCTCTAGGGAGACATTTGTAAATAGGATAAATATCTGTCCTCCTGGGGCTTATATTCTGGTAGGAGAGAAAAACAAGTAATTAGATAAATATTTAGCTACTGACAAGTGCTAGAAAGAAAAATCAAGCAGGCTCGGGCCGGAAGCAGTGACGGAATACAGTAGCACTGATGCGTTAGGATGGCCACTGCCGGAAGGCCAGTCCAAGGAGGTGATCTTGAAGAAGAAACTCGGATGTGGAGTGAGCCACATGAACCTCTGCGGGGGGAGCACGCCAGGCAGGCAGAGGGAATAAGTGTGGGGGCTTGGAGTGAGCTGGAGGGCTTGAGGAACTGTCAATGGTAGGACGTGAAGGGGACAGTAGGGCTGAGGTCGAGGTAAGCAGGAGGCGGGATCTGCAGGGCTTTACAGGGAACATGAGACATTTTTGCTTTCTTGTAACAGGATCTGCAGCCACATTTAGAGACCACTGCTGTGGCAGTGGAGCCGTGGTGATCCTGTGACTATTGAAGAAGTATGCGACCGGACGGCTGGGGCGGGAGCGTGGTCACCCCAGGGTGGGGGCAGAGGCTGCACGGTTTCCAGATCAGTTCAGTCAATCACTGGATTTGGGGGAAGTCTGCCTTTACTTCAGGGGATGCTCTCAGAAGGAGCAGCACAGGAATGGGGGCAAGGAGGTGCCACAAAAAAGAAGGCGTGAAGGTGCTGTGGACTGACTGTGTTCCCCTCCAATTGGTAGGTTGAAAAGGAAGCTCCAAGGTGATGGCATTAGAGGTGGGGGCCCTTGGGAAGTGATTAGGTCACAAGGATGGAGCCATCATGATGGGATCAGTGTTCTTACAAAAGTGACTCCACAGACATGCCCAGGTCTTCCACCGGGTGAGGATACGGTCTGCGGCCCAGAAGAGGGCTCTCATCTGACCGTGATGATGCCCTGATCTTGGACTTCAGCCTCCAGAACCATGAGCATAGATTTCTGCTCTTTGTAAGCCACCAAGCCTGTGGTGTTTGGTTGTCGCCACCCTAATGGACTAAGACAGACAGAGAGAACATTCCTAGCAAAGGTGACTCCATGAGTATAAACACTGACGCCAAAACCAACATGGCATTTCTGGGCAGAAACCTACTCCAGAATTTTGCTGAAACGTAAGAAATAAGGCAGTGTCGGTCCCCCCACCCCCTGCCACCCCACTCTCTGAAGGGAGGGAGCGTTTCATAGTAATAGCCTTTCCTAGGAGACTGGACTGATGATGGCTTGACTTACTTCTTGTGTGCAAAAAGTAAATAAATCATTGATTCCTTGCTTACTTGAAAATGAAGTCAATATTGTCTTTGACAAAGAGAAAGAGTTTTGTATTCCCAATTAAACTTGTTGCAAACTTGTTTTAGATGGTGGATACTGCTATTTAAAACCTATCTTCTGAACATGTGATGAAGGATAGAGTCTGCAAAAAACCAGCAGCAGCCTTTTACAATTCTACTTATTACTATTGTGCATTTTGCTGACAAAGTCACAGACAGTAAAATTAAGGTAAGTGCAAACGGCCCATTTTGACGGCAATACATCCTTTTTGCTCTGTTAGCAAAGACTTTGAAAGATGTTAGCAAGGTATTTCTTTCTACTATTCTACCATTTAGTATGTTCTCCATAAAGTAGGCACCAGGAGCACTGTGGAATTGAGCTGAATATAAGGAGTAGACAAACACACACACTTGTGCAATACACATACACATTGCATATACTGTATAGAGTATTCATGTGCTTTCATGAACTGTTCTTACAATATTGTCATCTAAGTTAGTTTCAGTAACTTGGTCACCTATGGTTCTGGGTCAAAATACAAAACATGCTTGTAAAAGGTCTTATGCTGCTAATCCAAGGCCGGAACAGAAACTACTAGTAAGGGAGCTGCAGCTCGGTCAGCGACTCACTCAGCATTTCTCAAACTATGTTCACAAGAAGTCTGGTTCCAAAAGTCGTTAACAGGCACTCCACGGAGAAAAATGTAAAAAACATTTAGTGATCCACACACGGTCATGTTATATTTATATCCCTTAAAGGGTCTGCAAAGTCTTGCGTCAGAATAATAAGGTAGTTTTGTATACGCTGACATTTCCCAGACTTATTTGAACACTTCCACAAGACATCTATTCATATGAGCTTCTATAATATATTTTCCACCCCCATCCATCACATTTATCATAAACAAGGCTTCACACGGAAATAAATCTTAGCAGTCTCTTCTCTTGTATTTCACTTACAAAGTTCAGCTCCTTATCATCTCCAACAGCACACCTACCACCACAGTCTAACTGACGGTCTTCCCCAAATGCAATGTTTATGTTTCAATGAATTCAGAGAGGGACCTTCCTGGGCAGCTTGGTTGTCTCCAGAATAAAGGCTGCTCCTCATGGTCTGGATTCCAGGCTCTTCGTCATTAGTCCCCCTCTCTCCTTCCACTTCTAGATCCCACGACCGTCCTCAGCAAATCTCCTTGCCAGCTGTGCTTATTTATTTACGGACAAATTAGCTTTCTTTCTGCAGCCTCTGTGCCTTTGTCCACAAGCTCTTCACCACTGGAGTGCTCTTGATGTTTCTCTGCAGTGGAAAAAGGCCCTGTTGGCCCCCCGACCCCACTTCATTCTCTTCTGTAGCACAAACAAGATCACTCCCTTCCTGAAGCCCTCACACTTAGACCCATGCTGCTGCTTCCACTCTCGCGGGCCATTTGGAAAGTCGAGAGAGTGGCTGAGAACAGCACAGGATAGGAATCGATTTGTTTCCCAAGTCTGTCTCACCCAAGTTAGTCTGACTTTCCCACGTCTGTGCTAACGGATGAACTTGGACAAGATACTTCACCTCTCTTTGGCCCAACTAATTTTTGGAAGCAGAGGAGACTCTATTATGAATTGAAAATGAGCTCATAGTGAAGATATTATGTGTTTGTGCTTCGGGTCTCTAACCACGTTATCAGCGCCCTGGTCTTGTACCCTCCCATCACTCCTGGTATAGCTTGAGGTCCACGTAGCAAACGCTCTGCTGCCTCCATTGCCACCCGTCCTGTGAGTTTTGTTTGCACACGCACCGGTGATAACAAATATGTCACCTCTGTCACCTGGCCAGCAGAGAATGGGAGATGCTGTCCGTTGTCAAACACCTCAAATTTCGGATACGTGAAAACGTGAAAGAAGGTATGTTTTGGAGTAAATGAAATATTATACTATCCTCATATTGCAAATGAGACTCAAACAAGTTAAATTACTTTTTCTTCGTTATAAAGCTAATGAGAAGAGCCTGGTGATGTCTCAGAACTGGTGATGCCGAAGCTTTCCTGTATGGCATGCTGCCTCTCTTCAATTGAATGCCTTCCAGATGGATTAAATCAGTAACGTCTACATGGCTTCTATAAGATGACTTAGAGGAAAGCATGGTTTTCACAGGGGTGACTTTCCCCAAGTGGGATTACTGCCCAGCCATGATCTCCGGGACTTAGCAGCAGGAGCGCTATGGCAAGTCCCTCATAGGCAAGCTGCTCTCCTCCTCTGGCTTCAAGTGAGAAAGCTGGCCTCTAAGAAGTATAGCCTCGGGTGCGCATCTGGCAATGGGGAGGGACGGTATGGAAAAGAATGGAGTCGGTCCATCCACACATCCACTCGTCCAGCCCCTGTCTGTGCACTGGGACTCGGAACTTCAGGCTAGAGAAGGCAGTTGGGAGTCTTGGGGCTGCTCAGTTGGTGTGTTCTTACTGAGAGATAGTTTGCTTAGTGGTTAACACCCCAGCTTTGGACCCAGTCTCAGTACTGATGAACCATTTACCAGCCTAAGACAAGGACCTTTCTGTGCTCACTTTCCTCATTTGTGATATTGGAAAACTGAATTGGCCTTCCCATAGACTAGTTGTGGGCATTAAATGAGGTAATGCACATACAGGACTTAGCAGAATGGCTGGCACAGGGTAAGGACGCAATAATTGATTGCTGTTAGAATTGTTAATGCATTAAAAAAATCTAAATATAAAAGCAAGCAGAAGGCAGAATTCAAAAGGAGCGGAAGAGGCTCTGCTATTCCTTCCTTCTTGTCTGACTCCCTGGAAATTCATTGAAAATGATAGCAGCCCTATTTTGAAAAATGCAATCTAATTCGCATCTGCTGGGCTTTCCAATTCCTAATGCCTTCCTTTTTTGCTTATAAAGTGTCTGTTTCTGTAGGGTTGGTAGATCCAGCCTTTATCCTGGACGTTGGCGATAATGCTGTGTGTCCTCGTCCTTACTAATCATTTACACTTCGGAACCAACAAAAGCTAAATAAACTGTTGTAGGCTGAATTCTCACCTAATGGTCCTGCTGTTGTGAATATGTTAGTGGAACGAAGCTGGCAAACTCCAGCGGCCAAGAGACTGTCCTGTCTGTGTCTTTGTACTAAACGGCTATCAGTCTGGAGCAACTCTGCATTTTGGCATTTCTTTTTCTCCATAGAGAGAAGTGATTTTTTTTCTTTTACCTCGCACAATCTCAGGGAAGATTTTAGAAAAGGCAGATTTTGAGACTTATTCATCTAATTAACGATCAGGAAAGGTTATGGAAAGTTTTGGGGGTCTTTTTGGTTTTCTTTTCACATGCTATGCTTACGGGATGGATAGGCACAGTGTGTGTTGTAAAATACTGGAGAACTCAGGAACGTGTACTGAGTGCTAAGTGTTGGAATGCATTATCCCAGTAAATCCTCACAAGGCCTATAAGGTAGGTATTATTACAGTTGTGATATTTTATTATTTTCATGTATTTTAAATTTATGTTGAGTGTATTTTATTATTTGCTTTCATAAAGAGTTATCATGATAATTATCACCCCAGCTGAGGAAATACGGAGCCGCAGGAGGTCTCCTGAATTGCCTCAGGTCACACAGCCAGCCCAGTGTTTGAGTCCCGCCATCTGACTCCAAAGGCTGTGCTCCTGCCTTTCTGTGCTGCAAACGGGAAGGGTTTTTCTTGCTCTATGTTGCTCACTCATTTAAATGCTATTCTTTATTTGGGTTTTAAAATGTTTAGTGAAAAAACATGTTATAATTTGGGGGAACAGCTGTATACTTCATTTCTCTTTTGTAGCCTGGATAACGGAGCGCTCTTTATAAGTAAAATCACGCTCTTTATTCTTCCCTTGGAAGAACTGGGTAAGTGGCTCTTTGCAAAGCAACGAAGTAAGAAATGTATTATCCCCCAATTGGGTGAGATGCATGCCATTAGAAGGAATAAGATCCATAATCTAAGTCATTCTCTCTCCATGGTAAAATGTTCTTGTGCCTTAATTAAGGAAGAGAGAACATGAGAGTTCAATAAGAGTCAAAGTCTGTCCTGTTGTGAGGCGTCGTAATGGATTTTCACACCTGATTTCCATCTGCAGATGTAATCAGTAAGAATGGAAGAGGTCTGAGGAGAGAGCTCTTATGGAGTTCAAGGAAGCAACACTCCAGATATTGTAGAGATGAGGTTTACAAGAGCAAATCGATATTTTTTCATCATTTCTACCAGGAGTATTAATCAATATGATCAATATGACTACTTAAGAAACAATGTTTGGACACAAACATTGGAAAGGAGGAGTGGTGGTGAATCCTCTATTATATGTTAACTGGCTCCGGACGTGGGAGAGGCAATGTCAGAGTCAATGTGATATATAGCCACCAAAATCATTATACGGTGTTTTGAGGCCAATTTGTGCATGTGTGGCAATTAAAAATGATACAAAATTGATTCTCCAAAGCAACCCTTCTAGAAATGATACATTGGAGCTTGGGTTGTTGGAAACCCATGCTGTCAATGCATTTATCTTCCCACTTGCTAAGGAGTCATTTGTACATTGTATTTCATCGAAATAAATAAAATCCTTTTTTTTTTTTTTTGGCTACTACCAGTTGAAATAATTTATTCAACAAATATTAATTGCTAAGGTCTGTGTCACGGCAGGGCCTATAATTGGCACAGATGCGAATGAGAATGACTCATGATTTCATGGAATTTACAACACAGTGAGGCAATAAGAACACCAGTGGGGCCAGGATTCAAAGCAAGTGTGTAGGCTGTCAGAGCTCCCTGGTCTTATATACCATCTGAGAGCACTTCCTAAATCCATTAGAAACAGAATTCTCAGGGCACCTGGGTGGCTCAGTCGATTGAGCATCTGACTCTTGATTTCCGCTCAGGTCAGGATCTCAGGGTTGTGAGATCGAGCCCTGCGTTGGGCTCTGCTCAATGCAGAGTCTGCTTGAGATTCTCCCTCTGCCCCTGCCCCAGCTCGCTCTCTTTCTCTCTTTCAAATAAATAAATAAATCTTAAAAAAAAAAAAAAAGAAACAATTCTCCCTCTGTTCTCTGAGAGTCTTATGATCAGCCTTATTTATTCTTGCCAACATTTTGAAGGTGTTCAGTGCTTGGCATGTATTTACAAACTTGCTACTTAAGTACCCCAGAGACCTTTGTCTTGTGAAAATACATGGAAACCAATCTGAGTAAGGACAGCCACACCTCACCAAAACTTAGAAGTCATCATACAGCTCCTCTGTCTTTCCTCAGGCTGCTTTTTTTCTGGACCTCTGCTCTGTTCTTTCTGTGAACCAGCTTCTTCTGAAAGGACCATAGTTTCTGTTCCCCTGTAATCTTGGCTCCATGTGATTTTGGGTTACCATTTGAGTGGAGATATGTCCCCTCATAGCCACTGAGCATCTTATGAATAGACTTCTTATGTTTGGGCTGTGTCCCAAATTGAAAAGCCAAAACTCTATTTTCCAGCCTCTAGTGGGGGAGTAGGCTCTACCAAACAGAACCACTCTCCTGGAATGGTTTTATTGAGAAGGGATCTCATGAAGAGCCCGGTGTAGTTGTTGCACAGAATAACATGAGACCAGCAGAGCACGA
This sequence comes from Ursus americanus, assembly GCF_024610735.1. Classification (NCBI taxonomy): domain Eukaryota; kingdom Metazoa; phylum Chordata; class Mammalia; order Carnivora; family Ursidae; genus Ursus; species Ursus americanus. The sequence continues at coordinate 42,468,246 of NC_142135.1, forward strand.
AGGAGAGCTACCGGGCACTCCTAAGGCAGTAATGGCGGGTATCCCAGGGATGGTGACGATACACACAAAAGCAGTGTCCACGGTGTTATCAGCATGTCTGTGCCTAGAAGGGCCTCTACTGGCAAAGCTTAGTGTGCAATTTGGGGATTTTTCTTGGATGTAAGCCTCTGAAGCTCCCATTAGTTTCCTAATGGCTTTTAATAAACTCATTTTCTACTTAAACTAGCTTAAGTGGGTTATGTTGCTTGTAAGCAAGATCTTTGATCACAGATTTCAATTTCAAAGCTATAATTTTTGACAGGTTCAGAATTCAGAACTGTCACGTGTAATGAGTCCCATCACGCAATAGGCATACTCTAATGTGATCAAATAGATAGGTCAGTCAGATTCTAAGATTGTCAGAAGAGACAGGAAGGGTGTGAGGACGGAGAGTTTAGTGCTTTGCAGTGCAGGATTTGAGGTCAAAGTGAGATTTGAGTCCTAGCTTTATTACTCATCAATGACCTTGATCCTGTTATTTAACTTCGTGGGTTTTCAGTTTTCTGATCTGTAAATAGAGATAGCAAAATTATATTTTGCTTGGCATAGGAGGAGTGCTCAGTGAAAGTAAGCTTCCCTTATGGGGCTTAGGCGGGCATTCACTTTGACTTTGGTGATCTGTTGATAATGATAATTACTTATTAGTCTCTTGGTCAGGAATCTTAATGGAGCGATATGATCCAGATCATCATTGGTCCCTCAGGTCATCCTGGCTGGATTAGTCAGGGTGGAATAACTGATGTAACAAATAACACTAAAATCTCAGAGGCTTAACGCATTTGTGGTTTACTTAATACTTAGGCAACCGTCACCTCATCGTTGGTCATTTCTCATCTCAGTGGCAATTCTGGGACCTAGATCTTTCTGCTTTTCATCTCTTCCCTTTTCTAGGTTCTTGGGAGTCCCCTGCAGTTAGCCAATAGATGGGGGAATAAAAAACCCGACAGCGCATGTTTGTACATAGGAGAGATATACCAGATAGGACTGCCAAGTGTCATGCGTCACTTCTGCCCGTATTCTATTGAATAGAACTGTCTCAGAAAGCAGTATCTAAGCGCAAGGAGGGCTTGAATATATCTGTGTCCTAAATATATCCCATAACTCTGTGTCCAGGAAGAAAGGGGATACAATCTGGTGAACAACTAGCTGGTCTTCACCCTATTTTACTCTTTTCAGTCTTGACAAATAGAGCAGCGTTTCCAAATTGGGATGGAGCAGCCTCCAGCATCTTGCTTAGAATTTTGTCACGTCAGGCGCCTGGGTGGCTCAGTCAGTTAAGCGTCTGCCTTCGGCTCAGGTCATGATCCCAGGGTCCTGGGGTCGAGCTCCACGTTGGGCTCCCTGCTCGGCGGGAAGCCTGCTTCTGCCTCTGCCTCTTTCTTGTTGCTCTCTCTCTCTCTCAAATAAATAAATAAAATCTTAAAAAAAAAAAGAATTTTGTCATCTAAATTGGCTGTGATTTCCTCATGTGTTTCATTTGGACATTGAATACAAATCCCAGCCCAAAGGTATATATGAGAAGAACAATCATAATTCATATTCTTGCTCGTTCTGAATAAATATGACTGGATTTGGCTGTTGCCACATACTGGAGGCAATTCTTGTCTTAAAATAAACAGAAAGAGACCCAGATTCTGTGTACTAATTACCAGAAATACAAATCCTCATATCTGGAAATTTAAACTGTGCTTTCCTGGTGGTTGATTGATTAAAAGAAGCAAACTGGTTTAAAAAAGAATCTATCTCAGCTTTTTGAGTTGGGATTGCTTCTTTGCCTTGTAAACCGTGCTGACACAAGGCCTCTAATGGTCATAATTTTCATCTCTAACTACACTACTGAGTTCTGAAATGTCAACATGTACATTTTTATTCTGAAAAAAAAAATAAAAAAATAAAAATATATAATGGAAAGTTAATGCCAATGCATTGCATTGCATAACTTTGAAGGGATAAATGTGAATTCTCATTAAATCAACAAAAATAATACCAGTTATCTCTTTTTCATGAAAGTGCCAAACACAGACTATGTATCTCCCATTCAAAGGTAAGTCCAAACAACACTAAGCAATAATCTCAGATCCAGTTTATGATACCTTATTGATCACCCTTTATTATTGCTCTGGATTTTGAGTTTTGACACATGGGGCATCATTCACTTCTCTTCCAGGTATAAGAAACACAAAAGGACCAGTGGCAAGATTGCTGTGTTGATGATGGAAGTTTCTCCTGGAACCGCCAAGGGCTCAGGATGACAAATATGTGGCACGTTCACTTCCATGCAGACATCACTAATGAATGTACTCCTTTCTGCTGAAGCCATTCTTGACCTCAGAATTCTGTTCTTATTCCAAGCGGCATTCTCAATATATCGGAACTATCACTTGTGAGGAACCGCTGTTACCATCCTCATGCCAAACGCTGGTGGCCTGATAACGGGTGTTGAAAGAGAGGGGAAGTAAAGAACATCCAATTGTCCATTGTTGAAACTGGGTGGACTTAAGCCTCCAATTCTCAATATGTGTTGACTAGAAGATCCTTTGGATCATCAACAGCCAGGTCAGACTTGGGCGGGGCTGAGGCAACGGAACTGGAGTTCAGAGGCACCATGACACGTGGAGACATCGTGTACACACCAGCCGTGTGGCTTCGGTTTGACCTCGGTAGCTTGTGTTTCTTCAGGGGAATACGCAAAGCTCCTCAGACTTGTGGAGAATGACTAGAGTCCCACGGCAGACTCTGAAGCAGGAAGGCCCTCACAGTTTTACATTCTTGGAAACAGTTTATTTTCTTTGTCATTAGGAAGACAGACTAAAGCTACGATTCCCATGGTTTATCAAGTGAAAGTGGCTTGGGTTGGCTGACTGACCCTCATCGGTCTTGTCCAAGTAGAGTGTCCAAGTGCCATCTTAACTGGCAATCAAGGTATGTTCAAGTGTCAAGGAAATATGCTCGAAAGGAAAAATATTTTTTTATCACAGAACTCTTGGTATAGGCAAAGTCATACAAGAAATCTGAATATAAAAGGAAGATAAAGCCAGGAGCGATGAAGTTGAAGCCAGGAAAACAAAACCAAGTCCAGCCCACTTGGCATCCTTTCGTCTCTTGGAGCGAGCTCTGCTTTGGAAACCTCTGCCCCAGACCCACAAATTTTAGAGATAAGGCAACAGATCTGTAGAGTTTTTTGTGCTGTTTTTCATAGGGCTAATTTGTAATGAGTGGAGACGACTGTAACACGATGGTCACTGACAGGCCATACAGCTCCTTTCTGATGATAACATCAGAGATGATGGGACAGGGACTGAAACAGAGAGGTTTAGCGGAGCCGGATACATTAGCATGCTGGGGGCTTTCAAAGCAGGCTGGCCTACTACGGCTTTGTGTTGTTAGCATGCCCACCGATAGGTAGGAAGCAGCATCACCAAAGGGACCAGGTCAGTGCTTGAGTCACAGACAGGGCAGCGGCCCCGCTGGAATAGATTACACTGCGCGGCTGTAAAGCCAAGAAGCCAAGTTGGCGATGCTGACAGACGGGGCGAACCCCGGGATCATTCCCTTGCGGGAAAGCATTTATTTTGTAAATGTGTTTTGTTTTCTGAGTTACTGAATAACAGGCACCCAAACTGTTCTTCAGCCCCGTATTTTCTGAAGTGTTTGCAGTAGTTCTGCTGTTCCCCCCAAATTTTGCATCTTTGTCTTTGAAGTACATGGTAGAATTAAACTTCCCATTTGACACTGAAGTTGGACACGGCAATAATATTTGCCTTGGCCGGTGAGCTTTGACAGAATGAGAGCAATGAGACTTCCTGGAGGAAGTTTGAAAAGTAGTGTGGGATTTGCTGAATGTCTTCCCCAGTGTTACAGTCCCTGTGAAAAAAGTAAATCAAATTCACCTTGTTCTCTAAGTGGACACACCGAGTGCTGTGTGTTCTGAGCAAGAGACAAATTTTATCATGTTTTGCCACTAATATTTTGAGGATGCTTCTTACCATGGTGTGACCAAGCATGTCCTAACCCCTACGGTTTTGCATGTGTTGTTCATTGTTGGGTGTGAAATGACACCATGGTCAAATACATTTGAGATACTCCAATTTAAACAAAGGGGGGTGTGTGCATGTATGTGTGTGTGCGTGTGTGTGTTTGAGGGCTTCTGGAAGCCTTCACTATGCTAATATAAAATGCAAACTTCCAGGGATGCAGCATAGCAAGCAGTGCTTTTCAAACTTATGTGACACCAGCAGTCTTTGTTTTTTTTTTCTATGAAGCATTTCCAGTGAAATGCTACCTTAGAAAAATCAATACATATGATATTTAGTGGAAAAACATAATAACACACTCAGCAAATGCACCTTAAAATAGGAAGTGTGTTTGTATGTGGGTGTGTGTGTGTGTGTGAGAGAGAGAGAGAGAGAGAGAGATGAGAAAGGAAGGAATTCTTTTCTGCATCTATTTTCTGTTCTACTTTACCTGAATGAAGAAGATAGAATTTAGATCTAAATTTAAGAACATTTTTATTTGCTTTAGTGCACTCAGTTGAGTAGGAAGATTTCATGATTGTACCTGTTATATATTATTCTTAATAAATAATTTGAAAATAAATAGATAAATAGAATTTCTCAACCAGGACCAAAACTTTATACTTCTTTTAAAGGTTTATGCTTAGATGAATTAAAATTAGGTGAAATGTTAGATTCGGAATGTTAAAATGCTTTTTCGGACTACAAAGATGTACTTTTCTTGTCAATAAGATAGAGCATGTTAAAAAAAAAAAAAGCATGTTAAAATAAAATTCCAGAGCTCTATAATGTTGGTATTAAAGTAACTGCGATATTTAGTTACTTCTAAGGTTAAAGTAGCTTAGTGTTTATTTTATTTTATTTTGTTTTGTTTATTTTATTATTTTATTTTATTTTTCAGACACCCAAATCTCTTTTACTGTGGGAGGGGAGACACTGGGGGTGGACCCGGGGCCCTAGTTTTTAAAACCTCGTGAAAAACCAAAGCCCCATGTTGTTTGCAGCTTCTAATTGTGCTGGAAGAATTTAGGAAAACACATAAAGATTTCAGACTATTTTAGTTCTGACACGTGACTTTCTATGTGCTTTGGTGAATATGGACAAAAGCAAAGGCATACTTTGACCGAGTTCTATTATTATTCACCTTATTTTTTTCTTGGATCTGTCTCTCTTGATTCCACTTCCAAAGCAATCACATTAGCTATTTAATTCCCAGATCTAAGCTGGATGTGATTCTGGAAATTCCTTCCATAGTCTATAGATAGATTCCTAGAATCCTATGTCCTGGGCTGTTGGCAAAGTATCTGTCACACAACTGATAAGATGATGTCTAATAAGGTCAATAGGAATTTCTTAAATATTGTGCTAGGCACTGAGGGTAATACAAAAGGCAGAGATGAGGTAGATAATCCACCCCTTGAAGATTCTAAAAAATTATTGAGAAAAAGTGTTTTCCTACATAAAACAATTTGACAGTAATACAAAGCAGTATAGAGCCCGGCACTACATTTTACTGGTATCTATACAATAATATAAAAATTCAGAGAAGGAAGATGAAATGGGTCACTAACAAAATGGCCTAGCATGTCCTATATATCAGCAATAAATATTTAGAAAATTTAATAGAAGAAAGAGATTCAATTCATAATAGAAAAGAAATGAAGAAAGGAAGGAAAGAAGGGAGAGGAAAGAAGGGAGAGAGGGAGAAATCGGAACATTTGAGCGTTGCTGGTGGAAATGTAAAATGGTGCAGCCACTGTGGAGAACAATCTTGTGGTTTCTCAATAAGTTAAACACAGAATTACTATATGACCTAGCAATTCCACTGCCCAAAGAATTGAAAATAGGTGTTCAAACGAAAACTTGTACATGAGAGCTCATAGCAGCTTTATTCACACCAGCCAAAGGGTGGGAACAACCCAAATGTCCATCAACTGAGGAAAGGACAAACTAATGCATATCCATACAATGGAATATCACTCGGCTACAGGAAGGCATGAAATAGTGGTGCACACCACAACGTGAATGAACCTTGAGAACATTCTGAACACAAGTGAAATAAGCCAGACAAAGGACAAATATGTATGATTCTACTTACATGAAATCCACTAGAGACAGAAAGCAGATTTGTGGTTGCCAGGGACTAGGGGGAGTGGGAAAAAGGAGGGGCGACTTAATGGGTACAGGGTTTCTCCGAAGTGATGAAAAAGTTCTGGAACTACATAGTAGTGATGGTTACACAACATCGTGAATGTAGGCAGTGCCACTGAACCGTTCATCTCAAAGTGGTTAAAATAACAAATTTTATGTTGTTTATTTAACCACAACATTTATTTATTTTTTTAAAAAAGACTTATTTATTTACAAGAGAGAAATGGCAGAGGGAGAGGGAGAGAAACTCTCAAGCAGACTCTGCACTGAGTATAGAGCCCGACGAGGGTTTGATCCCAGGACCCTGATATCATGACCTGAACCGAAATCAAAAGCTGGACACTTAACAGACTGAGCCTCCCAGGCGTCACCAACCACAACATTTAAAAAGGCCAAAAAGGGGCGCCTGGGTGGCTCAGTCCATTAAATGTCTAACTCTTGATTTTGGCTCAGGTCATGATCTCAGGGTCCTGAGATCAAGTCATGTGTCAGGCTCCACTGTGGAGCCTGCCTAAGATTCTGTCTCTCCCTCTCCCCCTCCCCCACTGCTTGCATGTGTGTGATTTATCTAAATAAAAAAATAAGTAAAATTTTTAAAATTAAAAGGCCAAGAAAAAATTAAGAGGAATAATATTTTTGGAGAGGGTTTATATCACCAGGTAGGGTATTAGAAAATTACAAAAATTAACTGAATATTGTACGTATGCTGGAATAAATGATAGATTAATGGAACAGAATATAAATCCTCCAAATTAACGTTTATAGTGCTTAAATATTTCGTATGAGGGGCACTTGGCTGGCTCAATCAGTAGAGCACATGACTCTTGATCTCCATGAGGGGCATAGAGCTTACTTAAAACACTTTTAAAAAGTATTTAGTACATAATAAAGGTGGTTTTAAAATTGGAGGAAATTTTTGATTATGTATAAGTGATTATGGAGTAATTGGTAAATAATCAACTGGTTAAAAAATTAAGTATAAAAATGAAATCTTAACATTAAAAATATAATCATAAATAAAAAGGTTTGACTATCTAAAATGATGAAATGTACAATTATTTAAAAATTCTATACAATGGAATCAAAAGGTAAAAGACAAATGAGAAACTATTTGCAACATATATGACAAAGTCTTGTTATCCTCGATAAAAAATGAGATGCTTAGGAAAGGAAATTCAAGACATCTTGATGTGGGTTACAAAATAAATTCTTTCTGATAGTCCTTTAGAAACAACGACAAAATGTGAATTGCTTTTCCGTTATTCTTAGTGTCCCGTGCACCACACAGTTGGCTCCAGACATCTTCCTTTCTCTCTCAACCCCACAAAACTCTCTCCACAAATGAGACAAGATATAGTCTCTTCTCATTTCTGCCTTTTCTCCAGCCTTCCTGAATCTGTCCTTCCTACCTCTCCTTGCTGCCATTTGGGTAGGTTTGTCCCTTCCAACCTTCTTGGCATGGGCGTTGGTCTTTACGCAAGAGGACCTGCCCACCTCCCCAGGGGCGTGACTAATTCAAGCCATTTTTCATGCAGCCAACACAACAAAGTGGAAACTGAAACAAGAGAGGGAAAAAAATGTGGTAAACATCATGTGGAGACAGCAGCTCAAAGACTATTTTGAGCACTGTTTCATGATTTTCGTAGTTCATTGGAAGGAGGTGGGCAGGGGAGGTTAATGTCCTGAAATGAAATAGATACAGGCTCAGAGCCATTGTTTTTCATTTTTCGGTTTTCTTTTCCCCCCTCTACTGCATCAAGAATTTATACACATTCATGAGGTCCACCTACTGATTTCAGACTGGAGAGACTTATTAGCAGACCATTTGATTATGAGGAAATGGTGTTCCAACAAGAGCACGAATACTTAACATTGCAAATCAAGAATGCAAGTTAAAACTCTAACAGTAAGTAGAAAAATTATTTAAATTAAATCAGATTTAAGCAAGACTTTGGTGAACAAGTATATGAGCGGGGGGCCTTCGTATTTTGATATTCCTGTTGATGTGATGAATTAAAATGAATTCTTTCTCTCTCCCCACGAATCCTATTGTAATCAGTACTTACTTCTCTTCTTGTAGCTGTACACCTTTGTGGAGTAATATATTGTCTTAAATTGAATCGCAGTGTGATTATGCCACCTGAATAGACTGTAAATACTTCTAGGGCGAAGATATAGTATAGCATTTTTATCACCTCTACAGCGAAGCCCTCTCTTCCTTTGGTCTCCAATGTTTCCCTTGGTTGTACCCAACCACGTCTAACGGCACTGGAAAATTCTTCTGGCGAACTAGAGTACTTGTGTTTCTGAAATGCTTGACAGGAAAACCGACGTAGCAGCATGGCAGTGCCAAGCAAAATCGATTCGGCATTTGTTTGACGTATGTGTTATTCATGGTGGTGCTTAGTAGATAGACCTGTGACTCAACCTACAGATTTAATGATTCAGTAGGTGCACTTTAAATGAGTTCCATCAGGCACCATGTTGTTCTAGCAATTTTCCTTTAACAGAGTTGTGGGAAAAAATATATATTTTTCTCTCAGGCTTTATATTTTGTTATTTTTCTCTTTTATTCTTCAACCTGTCTTGTTTTGCATTTTATTGACTAATGTTTTTTGAATAGGTGCTCATTTTTCTAGGCAGTTGAATGTGGTTCAGAAGGCACAAAGCCACTGATATGATCCAACCTTCTATTTTCAGTTTATCTCTGCAACTGTCCGCTCGAAAGAGTATTCCATTTAATTCTATTAGGAATTGAAGAAGGAGAAGGTGGGGAATTATTTGCAGAAGGTGCAAAAACCACATGCAGCAATCTGAAGAAAAAATTCTATTCTTTTCCCACTTGTAGTAGAAGGTTTAAGAGGTCAGTTAGCAAAAGATACCGATATCAGAAACATTGCAGAATCAAGAATTGTTCCAAGAAGATGGCATTGAATATATTGTTTGCAAAAGTGACCTGAACATATTTTCAGGAACACAGCTAGTACATAAAACAACCTGCAGTGAATTTTTCTTTTTTCCATTTTTATTGTTGGCAGATTATATCTCCTTTAAATTAAAAATATCCTGAAAGAAACCGTTTCGCAAGTGACATGACAGAAGTAATTCACCTTCTAAAATTGTCTTATTTTATACCATTTGGTGTTGTAAGCTAACAAACATGGCTTAATATGCTTTAAGCCATCAACTGGTCAGGAAGATAAAATTAGTTTCTGAAGGTTAAAAATGAATGTGTTGCCTGTCCGTTCCTGGGTAGATGTGAACTAGTCTTCACGAAGCGAAGTAGAACTTGAACTTGCGAGTTTCAAGAAGTATTTTTTGTTTTACATATATGCTATATTAAAAAAAAGACAACGCACTTGAATGCAGATCATGACAGACAGTTACATCTGAGATGTAAGAAAAATTCTGGCATTATGAGGGTGTCAACATAATCAGTAAAAAATTATTTTTGATGACATGAAGAGGAAAAGTGTTAGCAGAATGAGAAGAATTTTTGAACAGCAGATACACAGCAAAGTCCTTTCCCCTTGTCTGCCAAATGCACCCACACTTGTCATCAGTGAATGCAATTAAATTTTTTTTTTACAATACAGAAGAGACTTTTGGCAGTCAATGAGGGCTAATTTTTTTCTTCACTTGTACACCCCTTTTAGCCACTGTGAAGATGTGAGCTGAAAGATGCTTGTAGCGTTGACTTTGTCCCTTAAGGATGAATTTGTGAACAAATGGAGTCAGAACTTGGGAAATTGAAAGAGATCATACACCATTTACATATGAACACAGCCTCAGCTGACAGGTTAAATCACTTATGGTAAAATACTCTCTTCTAGTACTCTCACGTGCATTTTTTAGACAAATGATATTTTAATTTTTGGACAAAAAGAGACAAAATAAAAATCTCTTCATGACCTCCTTAGGCAACAAATAGCATAAAAACTTGGGAGTTGCCATCTGTGAAGTGTACTCAGAGAGAATTCTATGGCAAGAATGTACAGCACCTCTCAATGCATATTCACGGTTGTTATCTTCCAGGAATCCCAGATAAACATTGTGATAGATTTCAGTTTTGTAAATGTCAGGTGCATCGTGGTCTCTGGATTCTCTGTTGGTCTGTGGTCACTTCAGTGAAAGAAAAAAAAAAAACCTGGTGGTGTCAAATCTTCTCAGTCTCCTTTGCTCCTAATACCTCACCACGGACACACAGACACATGTACACAAGACTTTCCAAATGATTCGGCAGAGTGAGAATGAGAATATTTTGAAATCAATAAAGCTAACTGGTCTTTATAGTCAATGGATTAATTCATGTAGGAAAAAAATTGACTTTGAAAGGCTAGGTACGCATATATACGAACCTATGTTTTTCTGCAACTCCGGTGGTTACCAGGTTATATCTTCTAATACTATTCATACCATGGCAAAATCGAAAATACTTTGTTTGTAACGGGTTCAAATTACCATTTAAAGGAACCAAGCTGTCTCTCCCGTCTCCTATTCCTGATTTTTCAAGGTATTTACATGGCAAATATTTTCATCTATTTACTTAAGTGCCTCAAAGCCAATCTTTGTTGAATTAACAGTGAAAATAAAATCCTGTATTGCTAGCATTACTTAAGTCGCACTCTTGGGAGAAAATACATTTCAATGAAATAATTTGCACCTATCTTCCCATCCACCATACTGTAGCATGGAGTCCACAGAATGCCCATTCTAATTTAAATATTTCATGTCACATTTTCAAAGGCAGCTGTGTCGAGCTGGGTGAGCACCGTTGGACACTGTACGAGTAAATCAAGCCAGCTTCAGACAGGGAACTAGCCAATATGGAACTGGGCACACGGAAATCAGGGCCTCAGTCTCCTCAGTGCTTTTGGCCGCCTCCTCATGGTGTTGTCCGGACTAGAAAGATTCTGTATGGGTAGCCTCATACTGGCGGCCATTTCTTTCCTCTTCTTGCTCTCAGTGGCACTGCGCTGTACACTCTCTTTTTTTCCTTCTCTTACATGTTGTATCAACATTGAGTTCTAAGACAGTGGTTTCACACAAGCTCCTCTCTGCTCTGTGTCTTCTGGTAACAGAAATGGCAGAGCGAGCGCCACATCGTAAGCAGAGTATAGAACTAGGAGTCCTCCCCAAGTAGGCTTGCCATTATCCTTGATTTTTTTTTCTTCTGATTTTTGTTCATTTGTTTTTTTCTAGCTCTACCACTTAGATGGAGGCCAAAAATAACATGGGGGTCTTTAGGAGGTAGAAGAGAAAACTGAAAAAAAAAAAAATTCCTGAATGGTAGAAGCGAAGATTTGAGGGTCTGTGAAAAACAAATATTACCCAGAAAACAGAAAATGTACTCCTTGCCCTATTTTGCTAGATATTAGTTACCATCCGCAGTATTGGGTCCAATTATCCTGCATTTCCAATAAGGAACAATCGGAGAAGTGAAAAACAGAAATTTGATTGATTTGTGTTCTCATCTACTGCATAGTGATTTCTTTAATATAAACAAGATGATTTTAATAATTATATTAGAAAGAAAAACACATGGAATTTGAGGAACTCAACTAGATTTTGGCAAAGCTCAGGGAATCTGTTCTTTCTCTTTATCAGTTGCAGACATACCCTAATCATGGGATAGTGTATCCAAAGTGAGCAACACAACTATATAGCTGATTGATTGTGATCTCATTACAATCACTTGGCTATGTTTTAGACTTAATTTCTTACAAAAATGTAATTAGGGAATGATAGGGTTAATCATTTAAATTGCTTTAGAAAATGTTTGCAAATCTTTAAACCAAAAATTAATATTTTTATTCAATTAGTGAGTCACATTATTAGATAGTGGCTTCTTTTTCCCTTATAAATGAAGTAGTCGAGTGTTTCACCATGATACAATGAATGTATGTACAAAGGTGAGGGCCACTTAAAAACCTCATATAATTATTTCTGCTTTTGAATTGATAAATTCAGGCTCTCACCTGCTGGTTATTATCCCTCACCTCAAATAATCATTTAACATGTATTAACAGCATATTGTATGTTCGATGCTATTCAAGGCATAGATTCGGTCCTTTAATGTATAAATAAGACCCACAAAATGAATTAGACAGAAATGACACATGCCAGACCCTGACAGGTGAGCAGTGATTAGCTTTATGTTAACATTACATTGCTTTTGCTATTTTATGATGTAATTTTTCCTAATTATAAAAACATGGGGAAAGTTGGAAATAGAAATATAAAGAATGGGAAAGTATATTACCCTAATCACATCACCTAGATGTGTTTTTCCTTTAACATTTTGGTGTATTTTCTTTTACTATTTTTTGTGCATATTTATAAATTAGTAACTTAATATATGGGCAATTTTATTTTAGTTATTAATATTTAACTTTTATGTATTAATTGTATATGCAATTTGTCATGCCCTTAATCAGTATTCAAAAATAAAAATTTTAAAAATGGCCCATAAGCCAAAAGGCCCTTTTAACTCTTAATGCATATTGTCTAACCACTTGTTAGAAAGATTGCATTAATTAAAAACCCTACCACTGGCCTATGAGAGCACTTGCCTCACTGAATCCTTACCAGCAATGGGTATTACTAGTTTTATAAATCTTGCCAATTTGATACATGGAGAGTGGTATTTCCTTTTTTTTTTTTTTAAGATTTTATTTATTTATTTGACAGAGAGAGAAGAACACAAACAGGGGGAGCAGCAGAGGGAGAGGCAGAAGCAGGCTCCACACTGAGCAGGGAGCCTGATGCAGGACTCAATCCTAGAACCCCAGGATCATGACCTGAGCCACAGGCAGATGCTTATCTTACTGAGCCACCCAGGTGCCCCTGGAGAATGGTATTTCAATACTGTTCTCATATCTTTGGGGAAAAAAAACCAGTGCTTAATTCCTTCAATTTCTTATTTTCTTTTTAAGATTTATTTACTTACCTTAGAGAGAGAGAGAGAGAGCGCACCTGACTGAGGGGAGGGACAGAGGGAGAGAATCTCAAGCGTACTCCGTTAGGAGCACAGCAACCCGAGACTGGCCTCAATCCCACCACCCTGAGCTAAGGACCTGAGCTAAAATCTAGAGTTGGACGCTTAACCAACTGAGCCACCCAGATGCCACTTCCTTTAATTTCTTTGGAGAATTTTTTGTTCTTTTTTTTTTTTTTTGCCTATATTTTTATTAGGATGTAAGAGTATTTTTTTAATCAATTTTTATAATCTCTATATATTAAGGGTGTTAAATCCTGATCAAATTTAGTTTTGCGAGTTTTTCTAATTTTACTTTTATTTACATTTTTTAACATACAGAAATTTAAAAATTCTAAGCAGTGAAATTCATTGGCATTTGCTACTTCCATTTTTTTCTTTGCACTGTGATGAGTTGCTTATTTATTTATATTTGCTTCTTTTCAGTTATTTTGTTTCGATGATAAAGGGAATGATTAAAACACTTGCACATTAAATTCGTGTTTCAATTTTAGTCTGTATGCTGCCGAAATGAGCACATAATCTCGTTTTCTTATAGTTTATTATATTTTTCTTTACATTTAACTCTGTTATCCATTTGGAGTTAATTTTGTTGAGAATCTATATTGAGTTTTTTCATAATTAGCCAAATTTGTTAAACATAATTTGTTAATCCGTTTTTCCTTTGCTTTCCATTCTTTCTTTTGTTATATGTCAAATTCGTACATATGTACATGAAATATCTGCTGAGTGAGATAGGACTGTCCCATTCCAGTCATCTCTCTGCAGATTCTTGTGACAACACAATGCCGTTTTAGTCACTGGAGGTTTGTAAATATATTTCAATATCTGTCAAGGCCAGTCCCTTTGATTAGTCTTCTTTTTCTTATCTATTATTGGATGAATTTTAGAATTATTTTATCAAACATAAAATCATTTTGGATTTTGGTTGGAATCATGGTAAACCTATTAATTCTGGCATTTGGGTCATCTCATTTAGGAAAATGGTTTCTCATTTATTCATAATTTTTTGTATGTCCCTCAGTATAGTTTAATAGTTTTCTTCGTATGGGTCTTCGTAAAGTCATGGTACTGAAAACACTAAACAGTTCAATCTTTAGTATCTAGTGAAAGACCTCTTACTTTTAAAGCATTTTAAATTTTTCAGTAATTTTGACCACCAGTCATCTCTGTCTTTCCACTTAGCTCATGGCTACATTCTCCTTTATTGTTTCCCAATTATTTCATGTGATTTAATTTTCAATTCTATCGACTGAATTATATACTTTCTTTGGCCAGAGGCAATGCTGTGTGCTGTTTTTGTACTACACGTGGTAATTTCTCCATTCATTGATTCATCAGCTGTTTTCTGGGATCCAGCCACGTGCGAGGTACTGTGCTAAGCCCAGGTACGTCAGCAAACAAGTCCAGCGTAGGACCTAGCCATCGCAGAGCTTATACTTTAGTATGGGAGAGAGATTTTAAACAACTAATTGAAAACCTGAATTTGAAAAGTGGTAACTAGGGGCGCCTGGGTGGCACAGCGGTTGGGCATCTGCCTTCGGCTCGGGGCGTGATCCCGGCGTTCTGGGATCGAGCCCCACATCAGGCTCCTCCACTATGAGCCTGCTTCTTCCTCTCCCACTCCCCCTGCTTGTGTTCCCTCTCTCGCTGGCTGTCTCTCTCTGTGTCAAATAAATAAATAAAATCTTAAAAAAAAACCCAAAACAAACAAACAAACAAAAAACTGGAAAGTGGTAACTAATAGAAAGGAGATCCTCAGGGTACTGTGAGAAAACATAGAATGGAGGCACTTGATTTAAGTCTGGGGTGTCTAAGAAGACTTCCTTTTAGAAGGGACTTTTACCTGAATTTTGGAGGTTGAATACGTATTCATTTAGTGAAGGAAATTAAGGATTCCAAACATAAAGAAAAGAATAATTAAGAGCTTAACTTTGATGGAACACTTACTATGTATCAGAAACTGTGCGAAGTACCATATATATGTACTATTTTTCAATCTAACCATCTCCAGTTAGCAATAAGGAAACTGAGGCACAGAGAAGTTAAGCAACTTACAACTGATGGGTAATGGGTACAAATCCAGTGTGACTCCAGAATTCATGGTCTTAACTCGTATGCTCTCTGGTCTCTCAGTACAGGCTCTGACACGAGAAAAACTTTCCCGTCAGTGTATCTAAAAGCAGGTGTGGAGTGAGGGCCGCTGGGTAAAGAGCAGCCAGCTGAGACTGCTGAGTCACGCAGAGGTCAGAGTGAATTTGTAGACCATGGTAAAGATTTTGTTTCTGTCCTAAAAGCACTCAGAGATCACTGATGGGTATTCATTAGGAAGATGACAAGATCGTATTAGCGCCTAAAAAGTATTCCCCTGCTTGTGGTCTGAAGAATGGGGTAAAGGAGGAAGAAGGCGTGCAGAGAAAAGTTTGGGAACGATTTCAGCAGCTCGAGCTAGAGATGAGGGTAGCTGAAAGTGGGGGGTAGTGGTGACGGTACAAGGAAGAATGTCTTTGAGATGTATTTTGGAGCCACAACGAGATGCACTTTCGAGAAGCTGGAAGATAGGAGGGAGAGAAGGGGCCCTGTCAAGCACCTTTGAGGCAGAGGCACCAGCGTGACTGGTGGTGACCATCCCCAAAATGAGAAGCACTATCCCTTCTAGGAATGGAAAGAAAACAGAAAAAAGAAACCTGATCTTTTCCCCTCTCTAGGAAAGGTTTTAAAATTTTTTTTCTTGGTCTCTGATTTTCAGTTTCACTATCATGTCCTTAGCTGTGTTTTTCTCAGTGTTTATCAGGCTTCTTGAATCTGTGCTTTGTTGTCTTTTGCCAACTTTGGAAAAGTTATTGATCCTTATCCCCTTCAGATATTGCTTCTGTCCTGTTCTCTCTCTCTTCTCTTTCTGGGACTCTAATTACATGTATTTTAGACCTTTTAATGTATGCCCTTTTCTGCATAATCTCTCGTTTTCTCTTTACAGCTTCTGTCTAGCTATTTTTTTTTCTGTCCCATCTTCCAAGTAACAAATGCTCTCCTCAGCTGAGTTTATCCTACTGTTAAATCTACTGTGTCAGTAATTACGTTATTGCCTCTCAGCTCCACACCCAGCCTTCTGTACTCTGCTTTGTGATGCCGAACTGAGACTCTGCAAACCACATTTCTGTTTTGTCAGCTGGTTCTGTGCTAGGATCTGACAAGAGGCAGCACTGGAGGGAGAGGGCAAGTTTGGAGGAGGAAGAAGGGACTTGCTTCTTCCTGTTTGTCTCTTGTGGGCTTCCTAGGAGATTTTTTTCTCTTAGCAGATTTTTTGAGCATTACTCTCAGCCATGCTTCCTGAAGCGCCTTCCTGTAGTATTGCTGAAACCGGTTTGCTGTTTTTCCATCTCTTGCAGAATTAGCTTCATTGTTGTCCCCTCAGAGACCTCACAATCTGAGAAGTTTAAGTCCCAGGCTCAGAGACAGCGGACCAGCTGGCCAGTGCCTCCTCTTTGGAGGTCTGAGTTTCAGCTCCACAGGGCTCTTCCTCTAAGTGTCTAAGTGCTAGTAATTTCAGTGCCTTCCCTTTGTTTTCCTATCCCTGCTGTACATGTGGTAGTCAATTCTTGAAGTTTTATATTTCAGAGTTCATATCCTACTCTTTCACCTACTTCATAAATTACTTAATAAATTTATACCTTGTTAACAATTCTTCATATTAAATTCCCTCTATCCAAATTACTGATGGTTGCTTGCTCTCCTGGATCCTGACCATTACAGCCACCTATGGGGTTCTTATTTTCAGCTGTATTTCTCATCATTAAAATTAGCATTTGATTTTTTAAAAATAATGTTCAGTTTCCTGCTGAAAATTTTCATTTTGTAATCTAATATCCTTGCACAAAATCATATATTTTTAAGAGACTATGTCTGGTGCTTACAATATCTCAATATCTTAAATCACCTATGGGTCTATTTCTACTATCTATTTTATTTATATGCTTGTTTAGCTTATTTGTATTTGGTTATTAGCTCTTGTCTCCTCGTATGTCTTGTAATTTTTAATTTAATGACAAATATTGTATGTAAACATTGATAGAGACAATTTGAATCTCTGGAGGTGTTCTTTTCCAGAAGTTGTATGCTACCACGTCAGGCAGTTAGAGTCAAGTGGATCATCTCAGTCCAATGAGGATTGAGCTGACTCAAAAACAGGTTTCAATCTTTTTAGGGCTGAGCTTGTTTTGGTTTGCCTTTATTTTTAAGGTGTAACCTTCAGGGGTCTCAACTAAAAGCTAGGGTATTTATATTGATGACCCTCCTTTCGTAATGGGTCCTGAACTCCAGTTTCCTACCTCAGCTTTGTGAGACATCCAGAAATTTTATTCACCTTCTCAATTTCTCAGTTTCTACTTGAGAATCAGAAACTTCCCCCAGGGGTGCTGAGTCTTGGGCTCACTTCTCTGTGCTTTTCTTCTCTCTGAGATGTCGAGCTGTCACTGTCTTATTAACTCTCTTATGCCTTTAGTCAGATTTTTGAAAAATATTTACATTTTATCTAGCTTTAGGAAGGTTTTTACCCTACTTAGTAGTTGTATGTGTGTTTTGTTTTGTTTGTTTTTGTTTTGTGCAAAAGTTTCCCATTATACCAACCAGGTCAAAGATAGTCTCTCTTTGAACAAAAGAGTAAATAAAACATTGAAATATTATTTTACTGAAACAAAACGTCATTTCTCTTTCTTATCTCATTCTAATGGGCTCATGACTTATGGAAAGGAGAAGCCCCTCTTATTCTTCTTACAATGGCTCTCCTAATCTCAGTGTTACCATCCAGAGTGAATCCTCAAGATACTTTTACTACCAAACAAAGATAAGCTTTTTAGGGATTACGAAATCATTTATTGGAAGGACTTTTTTCCCTTGCTGCAACAGTAGAGTCAACAATGATCACATTTACCTCCTGATTCTGACTTTTAGTCAAAGGAAAGACCTATAAGAAATGATTTGCACGTGTGCAAGGTGATGGTTCTCAGCCTCTATTTGCAACTCATCAATAACTTATTCTTGTTTCCCAAATTTGCCTAAACATAAAAGTGTGCCTCTCATTTTCTTGATAGAAACTCAGACCTCCTCCATGGAAGTTTTGAATCAGTAAGTCTGGACTGTGCTCTAGTGAATCTTCGGAATAGATAAATTTGGGAAATACTGTTATTATTACATCACAAAAAAGCCAAATAACAACTACAGCAGCTTTAAAAAAATCACTAAATATAGTAGAGGAATGATACTGACCTTCCATATTATTTTAATATTAGGCAAATTTTCAGCTTGAATGAAGCTGTGTTGCACATACATATCTAATTAGAGAATTAAGGTAATTATTTTTATAATTTAAGTTACTATCACTCCCCGCCTGAACAACCCCCCTCTCACCCCACCAAAATCCATTACCACAAAAATATATTCTTCAAGGATTTGTTTGTTTGAAAAGGTGAAAAAGTAGTAGACTGTTGAATGAAGATGGGAAGAAATTCTTTCAATAATTTAATGGAATATTTTTGTCATGTATATGTGCATGGAATTTTGTAATATTGTTTCATGTTGAATCATGTAAGATGAATTTGCATGTATTTCTAAGGTTCTATGAAAGAACTAGCAATACAGCATTATCAATTTTTAGCCACAGTAGTAACTAATCAATTATGTTTATCATTAAGATGTGAGTTTATTATAAAGTCTGCTATAGTATTGACACACATATTTCCCAAAGAATTCAGAAATGTAAGTTTCGTATCCACAGCAGGTGGGATCTTATTGTTTAACCCGTAAGTCAGACATTTTCACTGATACGCAAAATGAGACACAAATTAAACCAAGGCCGTTCTTTCTCTTCTTACTTACTGATCTGTTTGCAACGCTACTTAATTATCTGGGTAACACAGGTTTATGTCAACTCTTGTCATCTCTTATTCAAATGCAGTTCCCTACAACCCTGCAGACACATCTTATAACCTTGAACATGGTTGGAAGTCTCCCTTAGAGAAATTGTATGTGTTTTGCAACTCAGGGCACTTCAGTGGAGATGTTTTAAAAAGTGAAAGAGTTAATGTAGGTATTTTGAAATAACTCTATGAACATGAGCTTTACATGAGTTTTCAAAAATAAATTTGGGTCAATGGAAAGACCTTGGCTGTTGTAACCAAATAGTCAAAGGCGTGAGAAACATCAGGCTAGAAGATCATTTTACCCTTAATGGAACCATGGAGCCTCACGATATAGGAAGTATTGAAAAAGACGCAGGAGCTGGCCAAGTTTAAGGTATTTAAGTTAGATGTAAAGGACTTTTACAAATTTTAGTGGCCAAATAAGTGAAATATCGAGTCAAGTAACCTAGCCAATGTGGGTCAGGGTTCAAGCTTTTATGAATAGATAAAAGAAGTCTCTGGCATAAAAGGGCCATAGGCCACACAGCACCTTCTTCAAGTCACGGAGTCACTGACATAGCAATTATAGATGGAGTTCAGTGTGGTCCTGCAAGGTCATGGCTGAGAACCCGGTTAGCACTTGAACTGAAATCCCCTGCTTGGTGTGCTACTTAAGGCATCTCAGGTAGTCTCCCCTTCAATTTCTTGAGATGACAAAGCTGTTTCTCTAGTTCATTAACATCTTCAAGCCTGGAAAGTTTTAGAATTAAGTGTAAAAAGTGTTTAAGAGATTGAAACACATTTTTCACTCCTTTACTTCATTCAGTTTTTTGTTCAAATATTGTCTCATAACAGATCCTGGATTTCCTGGAACAGGAAATCTTGTGTATTCCTTCATTGTGCTTTATTTTTCTCCATAGCACATATTACTGCTTACATTATATTTTCTATATTCATTTACGTTATTTGACTGTATCTGCCTATTGGCATGTAAATTCCTCGAGGGTGTGGAATTTTATGTTGGTCATTGCTGTATCCCCAGCACATAGAACGGCGTACCTGGCATACAATAAATTGTCATTAAATGAATAAAAATACCCATTGCAATCACCGAGAAAATGAGTCCTCGCTTGTCAGGTTTCTAAAGAAATCTGAGGAGGCCTTAGCACTACAATGTCTTTGAAATTGCAGAAAGGCGTTTTCATTTTGAACGGTATTTACTCCAACAATTAGTCTTTCTTTTCTTACAGTATTTTAGTTCTAAAAGATATGGAAGTGATGGTAGGTTTGTATTCTGCTCACCCACCCAACAAGATAAACAAACAGGTGTATTGAAAACCTTAAAATGTTCCAGACACTTTGTTAGTTGGCCTTGGTGGTCTAGATTGAAGGTGAAAGACATGTGCTTGTCCTCAGGAGGTTTCCAGTTCTGTAGGGAAGGCAGCAAAGAAATCTACACTTAGAACATGGTGCAAGAAGACTGATAAGACATTTGCGCAGAGTTCTAAGGGAGTTCAGAAGTAGTGCACGTAATCTAGGCCAGAAGGTCAGCAAAAATTTGCCAGATCGGATGTCACTTATACTCAGGATTGACTGATAAACATTATACAAGTGAAAATAATACTAAAAGTCATCATTCATTGAGCACTTATTACATACCAGGCAATATATAACCCCCATATCATTGTGCCTTTACAAGAAACCTCCTGTGTAAATATTATTATTCTCAGTTATAGATGCGGAAAATGTATTTATAAATATTTAGTGGGTAACTTGTCCAAGATTTCATAGGTGGTAAGAGGCAGAATGGAGAGCTGGAAGGAGGTGATGAGACTAGCACAGAGGAAGCATTTGCAAAATCCAAAGCATAACAGAGCATAATAAGGCAGCAGCTAATGGGATCGAATCAGGTATGCTCTGGAAGGTGAAGGAAGGAGTTTGATATAATGCTGGAGAAGAGCAGGGGTCATATCATGATGGGTAAGGGTTACTTCAAGGATTTTGAAGTTTATACTGAAGTCTGACCCCGATATTCCAAGCATTGTTAATTGTCTAGACTGATCTGCACAGAAATTTGCAGAAAGTTCTGAGAGATGAGATTTTCCTGACTCTAGTGATTTCTCAGTCCTTAGAGTAGGAGACCAATGTAAACAAGTTTTTTGTCTCTAGGTTTGTGAAAAACACTGAGAAGGCAGGAAAGAGAGTTTTGAAAGAGTTTGAAAAGCAGTGTTTCCACAACTTGCTCCCCGTCATGCTTTTTAAGATTTAATGAATTGTCCAGGAACTAATATTTACTCTCAGTCCACCACGTGTCAGAGAATGGGTTTAGATTTTCACAGCATCTCACTGACCCTTACAATCATCCTGAAAAGTAGAAATATCATCTCTATTTTCTGGATGAGGAAACTGAACACACAGAGTGAGGTAACTTGCCAAAGGTCACATGGCGAATCAATGCTGAAGCCAGATTTTAAACCTATGTCAAGAATTAAGCTTTTTCTAGCTTAAGCTGCTTTGATCTCTAGACACAATATTTTAAAATCCTTTAAGGTTATAACTCAATAGGGGATCATGCAGTCAATTTAGTGGCTCTTAACTAGCATTTGAAGAAAGAAAACAAAGTGCAGAGAACAGAATAAAATAAAATAGAAAATACCAGAGCACATCAGCATTGGTTGAAATTGTTGTCTTGGTTAGACGTGTTGCTATGTACCAGTTTGTGACGGGAAGTGTACTTCTCACTATTGGCTGAGGTTTTAAAAAGTTTGAAAAACCCATCCAGTGGAATAAAGATCAGCTCACACTTACTACTGCACCTCATTCCTACGGTCTTCTGACGAAAGTTGAATGTTCATGGGTAAGTGATGGGTAAGTCGCACCTCACAGCAAGGGTGGAAAAGGAAAGAGAAGCAGAAAGCATGAGGGCTGAGGAAGGACAGTTGACCAGTCCTTTCCTTCCTCATTTCACTGGATGGCAAGCTGTCAAGACTTCTTTAATTTAACCCTTCATCTGCCATATCGAGGGAAAATATTCAGTAGCAATTACTGTTTCAAGAGAAAGTGTATGAGGATCGTGTATTGAGGTGACAAAGTGAGGGGCATTCTTTCTCCCTGGATTTTTGTCTGTAATGGGAGGGAAAAAGGAGTAACATGAAATAGAAGTGTATGTGTATGTTAATATTCATACTTATCGAACACATGTGCCTATGCAGATTTATTATCTCTACTGTATATAATTATATATAAAATCCAACTAAACTTCATGTGTATGGTGTTAAGTCACAATCTGTTTCTCTTTGGAGCCCCATTCTGTGTACAAACATTTTTACAACACATGTGGATTAGTGGTGGGAGTAGATAGTTTAAAACTGTTATGTTAAAGCAACAACTTAAGTCAGCATGTTAAAGGAATGTGAAAATCAAAATAGCACTGCAATTCCTCTGCTTGTGGGATCCTAAAATGTGGGGACATATAGATTTCTCTATATGTATACAGATGTCCCATCTGTTGTTGATTTCTCCTGGAAGAATCTTAGATATACTCAATTTCTCAATAAATATTATTTTACTTTTTTTAGCAAAGAAAATTAACTACTTACCTAGCTAAAAAGATGTTTGCATTTACTGTTTTGCCCTTTTTATATTCACATATTAGTGCTAGTGTGGCTTTGATGAACCTAGATTTTATTCTGTAGCATATGTAGAAAGATTTTATAAGTCTAAATAAATTATTGAACCTAACTAGTTGGATTAATTACATTTGGGTTTCTGACTAGTCAGGTTTTAGAGTCTTAAAAGACAGCAAATGTAATTGCATAGTATCAACCATTTCCAAATGCACGATGACACCAATCAGAGTGGACTTAGCTATTTGAAATAAACAATTCCATATGTACGTCACTCACATCACAAGATATTTAAATACATTCAAACCAAATCTTCCCACAGTGTTGCTTACTATAAATTAACACAGAAAGCCCTCAGGAGGCTTGGCCAGGGCATGGAAACTGACATAGTAAACATCTGTTTACTGTTCTTAGAATTGCATACACTGCACATTGGTGGTGTTCAGTCATTACTGTTGGGCTAATTTTGCTTTTCCAGAACAAAGATAAAGAATTATGTATTGGACCTGGCAGCCATGGTGCCTATATACCCTTTTTGGCTCATACTGCCCTACCTCAAGCCCCTTGTTGAAAAGGCCAAGGCTACACTTAGTGCAGAGAAAAGAAATTTACTGTCTCCTATAACTGAGAATTAAAAACTGGGGCTACATTCCAGCGTGGTCGGATTTAGAAGCTCACAAGTTGGATTTAATAGCTGGTGTCTATCTGTTGCCCAGCTTGGCCATGCTTTCGTCTACACTTTGGCTTCATTTTCAGGATCCATGTGGTCACAAGATGGCAGCAGCTGCTCCGGCCTCACACCTCCTTAAGTTAAAGCCAAACAGAGGGGAAATAAATGTCCTTTCTGTTTAAATATCTCTTCTGGTTATTCAAATAAAAGTCCTGAGATTAGTTCTGATTTATTCTGACTTAGTTGGCTTGGGTTAAGCGCCTATTCCTGGATCAACCTGTGTAGCCAGGAGACTTCAGAATTCTGATTGGTTAGATCCAGGCCTTCTATTCCAGCCGTGGAACTTGGAGTTGAGGCCCAATTCAAAGCACATGGTTTAAAAGTTGAGAAGGAGTATTGTTCTTAGAATAAAGAGGAGTGGGCTTCCAGAGAACCAGAAGCATCCACAATGCTCACATCACTTTTATCTTCTTCAAGTGAATTCGACTTTTTATTTTTTTATTTTTAATTTTTTATTATGATATGTTAGTCACCATACAGTAGTATATCATTAGCTTTTGATGTAGTGTTCCATGATTCATCGTTTGCGTATAACACCCAGTGCTCCATGCAATACGTGCCCTCCCTAATACCCATCACTGGGCTAACCCAATACCCCACCCCCCTCCCCTCTGAAGCCCTCAGTTTGTTTCCTAGAGTCCAAAGTTTCTCGTGGTTCATTCCCCCTTCTGTTTACCCCCCTTCATTCTTCCCTTCCTTCTCCTACTGATCTCCCTGTTACTTCCTATGTTCCATAAATGAGTGAAACCATATGATATTTGTCTTTCTCTGCTTGACTTATTTCACTTAGCATAATCTCCGCCAGTCCCGTCCATGTTGCTGCAAATGTTGGGTAATTGTCTTTCTGATGGCTGAGTAATATTCCATGAATTTGACTTTTTACATGGGACTAGGACATTTATGTACATGTACCAGTTTTAGTTGGGGGGGGCGGTATGGAGGAAGCTCTAATATTCCCACGTGTCACTTACTGGCTTTGTGATCTTGGGCAGATTATAATTTCTTTAATGTTCGTTCTCCCCAGTGGCAAAATGGGGATATATTGTCTTCCTATCTACTTCACAACTAGTTGTGAAAATGCAAACAGGTAACGCTTATAATGAAAATCATAGTACCTAATATTTAATGAGCAGTAAATGGAGAAACTGTATTGTTCAATCCTTACAGCAATTCTGTATAGTAGCTACCACTATAATACTTATTTTAAATGAGAGACCTAAGGCTTAGAGAGGTTAAGTATTTGCCCAGCATCATACAGTCATGAACTGACTGAATCAGTACCCATGTCTATCTCATTACCAACTTCATGCTATAGCCAGCATGACACAGATAAAAGGGATTGTTACTGGATTCCATCAGTTCTAAGATTCACTTGTTTTCTCATTTTAACATCTTTAAAATCAGCACACATCTTACAATCAATGGTCAAGGTCCAATCATGACATTGTAGCTGTCGTTTGCTTATGTGTGAACTTGGTCATTGCTGTTCTTGTTATTTCAATGGAATCTGGTGCATGTATTAAGTACAAATGCTATGCAAAATGGTATCAAACATATTACACTATGATTTGGCATTGAAACAGAAAGACACAGCAACAGGGTAATGAAGCATAAATGTGATACAGTGAAACAAATATTCATCCCTGAAGGAATAGCCACAATTTCGCACTTTCTTATTATGAAATAACCACATGCTTTGCGGGATCTTTGAAAGGAAGATGCCCCGAAGAAGAAGCTGTGTTATTTTGCTACTGATGTATGTTACAGGACTGCCTGCCACATGCCAAGATTTACTAAGACCTCAATGGATTGATTTTACTTTTATTTTCCTTCTCTATGGGAATAGGGTGATAAATATCTATGTCCAACAAGTTTCAATGATACATTTGATTAAATATAAAATAAAAAAGTTAAGTTTTAAGAAGTGCGGTGCCATAGTTTAACTGGTATTTCTTTTTTAATGCATATAAAACATTTGTGTTTCTTGCTGTTTGTGGAGTCTTGGATTCTATGGAATATGGTATTATTTTTTGAAGAAATAAGAGAAAGTTCAACATTTTGAGGTGTTTTTCTTACAGATCCATAGTGAACCAAGCATTTTCAGGATTTTTAATCTAAAAATTAAGTCATTAATTCTAAAAATTAAATTATTAGAAATTTCTGAGGGGAACCTCAGAAAAATTACAAGTACTTTATTATTCATCTAACAAAAATAAGAGAAAAGTCATATGATTGTCTGAAAAAATAGACACAAGACCAAATTTTAGGCCAGGGAATTGCTCAACCTAGCCTTTTTTGTTTGTTTGTTTTTTAACCACAGAGTGAAGAGATATGGGTATGCGTGCCTCAAACTATTTTGGAATTAGTTTTTAGTTTGGGGCTTAATAACTATTTATCTGCTGTACTTCTACCTTCATTTAAATAGCAAGTTTTAAAAAGTATTCTGAATCATTCACAGCTATAAGTTTATAGGGAGGAAGGAGGGATCACTTGAAATCCAGAAGCCTTAATTTCTTACCATTAATGATTCCCTTTTTTCCAAATAATTGAACTTTAAGTTCCTAGACCTTTCCCCAGAAAACAAGTATTACAGAGAGGATATTCATACTCAACTTACTTAAAGCATTTACTTAAAAACCCCATTTTGATCACGCTTGTAATTTTTAAACTGTAGAAGTTTGCAAGAAGTTTTTATTTAGAGGCTGTGAAGTCACTGAATGAAATAAAATCACATTTGGTTCATTATTGCATTAGGAAATCTCATTAGCAGAGGCTGGGCATTTTTCCTGGGGAGTGAACCTACTTATCACTGTTTATTGATCATCTTCTAGGTCTCCATAGGTTCAGCAGTGACAGAATCTTTTACCATGAACTCATGTTGGAAAGCAAAATATATTTTCTTTTCTAGGAAAATGGCAATATGCTTTGGTTCCAAATCTGAGTAAATTTGATTTGATTTCTAATTTCATATCTTTGGAACTCTCTAGATTGACATGTTAGTCTTAAGAACTCCCCCACTCATGCAGCTTACAAATGAGAAACAATGGATATGTTCTTAGAAATTGTTACTGTTATTACAACCAGTGCTAACTAATCCATGGATAATACCTTGTCATTTATGGGATCCTTTGGCATGTATTATCTTGTTAAATTCTTCCATGTTCATGTTTTTCATCACTGAAGGGAAAATACAATATTTTATCTCATATGCTGATATCCTTATATTGATTTAAATCTTTTCTATTACAAAGGAATATCTGTGCTCTGTTTGGTAGAAACCTCCAAGGATTATGTACTGTGTCTGTGAGAACACTTTCCCAGTCACTCATGATGGTTCATCTGCCTAGTATGACAATGGTCCTGATACAATGTGTGAAAGTAAGGGTTGGAAATTTGTGGCACCCTCAAAAATGGTGTGAAATACAAATTATTAGAAAGGAAGGTGATTAATGCCTTGAAAACTTAAAAGGAAAACAAAAAGGAAAAAACAAGCTCTTACCACACTTCAGAAATTGTCAATATTGTTAGT
Source organism: Ursus americanus (assembly GCF_024610735.1). NCBI lineage: Eukaryota > Metazoa > Chordata > Mammalia > Carnivora > Ursidae > Ursus > Ursus americanus. The sequence goes on from NC_142135.1 coordinate 42,495,228, forward strand.
CAAATTATTAGGTGTCTGGCTATTTTTAAAAATGTATTTAAATATTCTCTCATGCCGACACAAGCACACAGTTCATGACTTTGGTGCTGGGACATTGATTTGGGACATTGATCTTGCATTCATCAAAAAAAAAAAAAAAAAAGAGAGAGAGAGAGAGAGAGAGCGCGAGAGGATTATCTTAAAATGCAGTCTTTCATGAGCTGAGCTTTTTATTTTGAATGGAACTTTCCTTATTTGTTTTATTACGTATATACGCTTAGGCTTTTTCTTTATCAGGATGATGAAAACATTTAAATTTAAATTCTCACAATAGACTCCCGTACAATCCTGCCAGTTAAGGGCATGTTCATTCAAACCAGGGTCCCTGGCAAGCTCCAGTAAGCCGAGGCCCCTCAGCATGAATCAGCAGGAGGAAAAGATAGGTTGAGAGGCAGTCAGCAGAAGCTCATATTTGCACATGTTTATTTTCAATAATTAGGCATAGTGTTAATAGAAACATCCATTTGAAGCAAAGGCTGCTTATTTGCACAAACAGTGGAAATATGTGGTACTGAAGTTTTACTACGAAGACTACAAAATTAACTAAGCAAGAAACAGTCAATTCAATATAAATTCAAGAACATATTTTTAAATAGAATTAGAAAATAGAACTTGGTGTTTGAACCTCAAAATGCCCAACAGATTTTATTTCAGGACAATGACCTTAACATTGGTAGTTCTCTTTTAAAAGCTTTAGTGACTTTTATTCTTCTGGCGTATACAATTCAACACCTTTCAGAATATTCAGAGTTGTGTCCATCACCACAATCAATTTTAGAACATTTTTATTACCCTAAAAAGAAATCCCGCACCCCTTTGCCATCACTCTCCAATCCCCCACACTCCTACCAACCCCAGGCAACTTTTGAACTCTATACTTTGCCAGTTCTAGACATTTCATATAGACTCATAGGATATGTGATCCTTTGAGATTGATTCTTGAACTTAGTATCATGTTCTCAATGTCCAATCATCTTGTAGCACGTACCAATACTTTCTTTATATTACTGAATAAAATTCCATTGTAGGGATATACCACATTTTATTTATGTATTCATTAGTTAATGGACATTTGGGTTGTTCCCACCTTTTGGTTATTATGAATAATGCTGGCCTGAACATTCTTGTACAAGTTTTTAGGTGGACATATATTTTCATTTTCTTGGATAAATATCTTGGAATGGAATGCTGGGTCATCTGATAACTCAAGGTTTAAGGGTTCAAAAATTTCCAGAGTGTTTCCCAAAGTGGCTGCAGCATTTACATTCCCACCAATGATGTATAATGGTTCTAATTTCTCCATATCCTCTCCAATACTTGTTATTCTCTTTCTCTCTCTTTTTGTGCTGTGTGTGTGTGTGTGTGTGTGTGTGTGTGTGTGTGTGTGAGTGATTTAACTATTCCCATCCCAGCGGCTGTGAAGTGGTATCTCACTGTGGTTCTGATTTTCATTTCCCTGTTGGCTGATGATGCTGAGTGTCTTCTCATATGCTAATATTAGATATTTGGAGAGCTAGCTATTCATATCCTTTGTCCATTTTTAATTGAGTTATTTGTCTTTTTATTACTGAATTTAGTAGCTATTTGTGTACTCGAGATACATGTCTTTTATCAGATATATCATTTGCAAAAATTGTCTCCTGTGGGTGACCTTTTCACTTTCTCATAGTGTCCTTTGAAGAATAAAAGTTTTTAATTTCGAAGACATCCAGTTTATCTATTTGTTGTTGTTGTTGTCTACAGCTAAGAAACCCTTGCCTGAGCCGAGGTTATGAAAATTGACATCTAAGTTTTCTTCTAATATTTTCATAATTTTTATCTCTTAGGTTTAGTGCTTTGATCCATTTTGAGGTAATGTTTGCATATGGTGTGAGGTAGAAGTCCAGTTTTATTATTTACCATGAGAATTCCCAACAGTCCCAGCACTATTTTTTGAAAAGACTATTTAATTGTCTTGACATCTTTGTCAAAATCAGTTGACTGTAAATGTGAGGGTTTATCTCTGGATTCTCAATTATATTCCATTTTTCTATATATCTATTCTTATGCTAATACCACATTCTTTTGTTTACTGTGGACTTCTAGTAAGTTTTGAAATTCGGAAGTGTGAACCTTCCAACGTTGTTCTTCCAAATTTTTTTGGCTATTTTGGTTCTTTTGCATTTCCACATGAATTTTAGGGTTAATTTGCTAATTTCTTCAAAGAAGTAAGATGGCTTTGTAGATCAATTTGTTCTAACAATAGTAAGCCTTTTAATCCATAAACATGGGATGTCTTTCTATTTATTTAGATCTTTAATTCCTTCCAACAATGCTTGTAGTTTTCATTGTATACGTTTTTCATTTCTTTGGTTAAATTTATTGTTATGTATTTCATTACTCTGCCGAGCTGGTTTATTAGTAGGTAGTTATTTTTACAATAACGCTTCCATGGCATATTTAAGACTTAGGGTTTGATCACATTCTCAATATTTTTTGGTAAGATTCAAACATTCTGGAGTATGACAATACATCGTTTAAAAGACAAATAGGAAAACTTTTTCATTCTTCGCTTAGGTAGACTGATAGTCTGGTAGAATAACAACGATACAGTCCATTTTGTGGTAATGAAGTTCCATTATGTTGTATATTATTGATTTCGTTAATAATCTAGATCTGAACTTAAGAAAGCCACAAATTAGGTACATAAAATTCTCTAAAGCATTTTTTTCTCAAAATGAGGTCCCCAAGCCAGCTGTAACAACATCACTTGGAAACATTGTTAGACATTCTTGAGTTGCACGCAGACTTACTGAATCAGACGCTGTGGAGTGGGGCCCAGCACTGGGTCTCAGCAAGCCTTTCTGCTGAGTCGGACGCAGGCTAACATTTGCAAACCGCCACTGCAAGTCACCAGTCCTCCAGCTTCTACATCAGAATCATCTTAAAGGGCTTTAGCAATAAAATACATATTCCCGGTTTCATGTCAGGCATAAATGAATCAGAATTTCTGGGCTGGAGCCTAAGAATCTGTATTTTTTTGAAAGCATCCTAGGTAATTCTGATGTGTATACTTGTGACCCCCTGCTCCAAGTTACAGTATATCATCCCCCCCCTCCCCCCGCCCATTAAGAGGGGTTTACTAGGAGTTTTGAAGCTGGTAAAAATTTAGTGAGCTTGTTAGAATTTTAGGTGTCATAATTTTAAGCTTGGTAGCTAAAAGAAGCTAAATACATACTTACGCTTGATTAATTTTGTAACTTATTTTAATGATAGAACAATTTGAAGTGATTTAAAATGTTGACAATATAATTAATTATTTTATTATTTTAAAAAAGATTTTATTTATTTATTTGACAGAGAGAGAGAGCGAGCACAAGCAAGGGGAATGACAGGCAGAGGGAGAGGGAGAAGCAGGCTCCCTGCTCAGGAGGGGGCCCGTTGTGGGGCTAGGTCCCAAGACCCTGGGATCATGACATGAGCCGAAGGCAGACACTTAACCGACTGAGCCACTCAGGCGCCCCAACAATATAATTAATTTTTAAAGAAAGTTTTCTTCTTTATTCAAACCCACAGTTGGCAAACTTATTCTATAAAGGTTCAGGGGGTAACTATTTTAGTCTTTGAGTTCATACATAGAGATAAAATACAGGATACCCAGTTACATTTGAATACTAGATAAGTCACGAATATTTTTTTACTATAAGTATATCTTGATTATTGCATGGGTCATATTTATAATAAAAATTATTTTTTAATTTATCCAAAATTCAAATTTAACTGAGCTTCTTATACTTTTTATTTGCTAAAACTTATCCATATGGCCTCCGACTCCGTTGCAAGTACTCGGCTTGGACATTGTGATAATAAACAGCCATGGACAGTAGATATGCAAATGGCATGCATAGCTGTATTCCAATAAAATTGTACTTACAAAAATAGGTGCAGCGCATGGGTGGGGTCCTTGTCCATAGTAATGGGCCCATGCAGTGTGACTCAGGTACTTTCTTCAGTGCATCTCTTCCTGCCCCCACCCTACCCTGAAAGGCAAATTCGTCTTGTCACACTGAATTACTGAAGCTTTACAGTAAGTCTCGAAATTAGGTATTGTGGATGATTCCACTTTTTTATTTTCCCCTCAAAATTGTTCTGGCTGTCCCACGTCCTTTGCATTTCCATATAAATGTTAGGATTGACTTTTCAGTTTCTACTGAAACCTTTTCAGTTATTGATTGAAATTGCATTGAATCTATACAGATCAGTTTGGGAAGAACTGACATTTTGGCAACTTTATTCCTTCTAATCCATGAATACCATCTACTTCGATTACTTTCATCAGTGTTTTTGTAGTTTTAACATATGCATCTTACTAGATTCAACATACAACTTTTGTCAGATTTGTCTCTAACCAGCTCACTTGTTCGATGGTATTTTATAGAGGACCCCAAAAATCTAATTTGTGAGTTTTCAGTGCTTAAATATAAAAATACAGCTGGCATTTGAATGTTGACCTTATAGCCACTCATTAGATCCAATAGTCTTTTTTTTTGGGGGGGGGGTTCTTCAGATTTTCAACATAGACAATTTTATCATCTTCAAATAAAAAGTTTTGTTTCCAATTTGTATGCTTTATCACTCCTTCCCCTCTCTAGCTGCACTGGTTAGGGTCTCCCATACAATGCTGACTAGAAGTGATGAGCACAGGGCTGTATCCTTTTAATTTTTAAAAATGTTTTATATACAATTACATGATATTTAGAAAGGTGGGGGTGGGAGAATTATGTATTCTTATTTTCTAATCATCAGGAAAAATCAATTAACAGATTTTAGAAAGAAAAGAATAGACTGTGCAAAGTTTTACACTAAAATTTGACAACAGAAATAGGAGGAATGGGAGGACCTTGGAGATCAATTTATCCAATTCTCTTACACGGAACAGGAAACTGAGCTTCGCAGTTGAAGTGACTGGCAAAGTTGGGGCTCATAATCAGGTCTCTAGATTCAGCCCCATTCTCTTTTCCTTAAAATACAGCCTCTTGAAAGAAGATGACACCTCTACAGCCATTAGCTTAAGTTTTAATTTTGGGAGTCTGGAGCTCAGTCTCCACCTCTCCTAACTCATCACGCTAAGAACACACCCCAGTCTTGCGGTTGGAGGAATGGTCCTTTCCGTCTGAGCCCTAGAGATAGGTGCTGATTCTTGGACCCACCCCAGAGATTCTGACTGCATTCGTCTAGGAGATAGCCTGGGCATTGGGGTTTTTAGCAACTCCCCATGTGATTTTACTGTGCTAACACTCTTGTTCTTAGGGCTGTTTTGTGCTCGGAACCTTAGGTGGAAGCTTCTTATAATCTTAGAGTCAGATATGATTCAGGTGTTTGGGATTTTAATAGACCCCCAGGCCCTGGATCCCCTTCTTAAGATAGTGTAAGTATGTGGTGTACATTGCCCTTGGCCTATTGCCTGTGTGGACCTGCGTCGATCTTACAGGGTAATTTCTGCTGCTGGGGAAACAGCCTTTCTGTGCATCGACTTTCAGTGACCTTCCGGCCGTGATTCCCTCCCGGCTTCCACCTGCAGATGTCTGCCTGACTGTTCTCACCAGCTGGCTCGGCAGAACCGCTCGTGCCATCTGTGCTGGGCTGTCTGTACTGAGAGGGTGTGGAAAGAGGGCGGGCTTTCCTGTGGAGTCAAAGGTCAGCTGTGCTGCCCTGGCGGAGAGCAGAGATTTTCTAGCTAGCTCTACCTTGGTATGGCAACTTCTCACATTGTGCCTTAAAAGGGGTGTGGAATTGCTAGGTGAGTCCTCTGTCTTTGGCTAATCTACCCTTCTAATATATACATATGTATGAATAATACACACACACACACACACACACACACATATATATTTACATATGTAAAGTAAAAAACCTTACAAAGTGGCCTCTTTGCATACCAGTGGGGGCATACAAATCTTATTTAATGAACATAATTATGGTATTTTACCATCATTTCACTAACCATTTTATTGACTGTACTAAGAACTACTCCAGGACCAAAGATTTAAAAAGCTAACAAATTAAAACCATCTCTGATGTGGAGAGAGCCCTTCTAAGCTGAAGCATTCCTCCTGACTCTGTTTTCAAGATCTATAAACACCATATGTTGAGTGGACAGTATTAGAGTGTTCTGGCTTCAACTATGGTCTGTTTTTCTTTCTTTCTTTTTTTTTTTTTTATTCCCCCTAGACTGACCTAATTGATTCAAAAGAAAAGACCAAGGACATTACAAGAGAAACAGGAATCAAATACTAACAGTTCATGTACATATGGAATTACTTATTTTATCATCAAAAAATATTCACTTCACACAGCGAATGGCCCAAGTGATTCTTTTACCATCTGATTGTTCAGTTAATGTAAAGAGTCCTGTGCTGCATTCCTCGCCTGGAAAGACATGCAGTAAATTAACTACACAGAAAGTTCTCTTACCTCGGCAAAATGGCAATTATGACGGGATGAAGAGCAAGTTCTGCTGCTGAGAAACTTAGGAAAAATTTACGGACACCCAGTTTCACAAGATGGTATATTCTTTTTTCTCTGGAAGAAAAAAAAAGGATCCAGTTTTATGGAGGATGAACCCCAATAATAGTAAAAGTTCCTTAGGGAATTGCTTTCTACTGAAATCTAGCCCCACAGCACTTTCTGCACCCCTCCCTCTCTCCGTATTCAAGCCACCTCGGTCCCTCCTTACCCGGACACAGCCCTGCGTTTTCAGGACGTCCTTGAGGGATGAGTGAGAAAGGCTAACATTTGGGTAAGACGCTCGTCATATTGATACAGCCGAAGCTGTGAGTCCAAGGCCTTAATATGCCACAATTCAAAGAACTGTATTGCCAGCCATGTGGATTTTTTTAAGACAGAAATGCTACTGACAGCAACACATGCTTTACTACACCGGCAACGCACCCCGCAGCATTGTCTCTTCTGAGCAAGGGTACACCTGGCTGTATCTCAAACCCTACCCACCTACAGACAATGGAGCAGTTCGCTGTAACATCCAGGGAGAGTCGTCATCCAGGGACATCACCTTTGTCCGTGCCGAGCCACCGACGACAGCTCACCGGCCGCGGGGACCACACCTGCGGACTGCATGAACAAAGATGAAAATCTAAGAGCTCTCCGACGTAGCCCAGGCAAGAGTCCTTCATAATCCCGTTCAGGGAAACGCATGTGCCTGCGACCGTTGATTTCACAGCTCGAGGGACAACGCACAGCACATGCCGGAGGTGTGGCTGCACAGACTGGTCACGGCGGGTCCGGATGCGAGCCGCCTGCGCGCCCCTCCCCCTCCCCCTCCCCCACACCCAAAGCAAGTACACCTTCTTCTTCCTCGGAGCAGGCGCAGTAGGTTTAGACAAAAAGGAGCGCTGATAGAAAGAACGGGAGGATGTTTCTCTATCCTTTTGCTGTGGGAACTAGATACTCAGATGATTGAACGTGAACACTGTTTCTTTGGCTCTGGATGCTTTCCAACTAACATTTTTAGGAACTCTAATAAGAACAGCTAGTATTTTTGAGCACTTATCATGCATTAGGCACTTTTCTAAGTGCTTTATGTGAATTAACTAATGTCAGCCACGCAACAGTGCTACTGTTATTATTTACTATCTCCAGGTTCCTAAAGAGGAAACTGAGGCTAGAAGTTAAGAGACTTGCACGGATAGTCACAGGTTTATGTTGAACACTTGGGTAAGACTCTGAGGCTAGAGTTTGCTTTAGTAACTGCTATTTTATAAGAATGTCTCTGAGTAAGAACTTTATGCACTTTCCTTATTAAATCTCAACAATTCTATGAGGTGGCTATGATTGTTTTCCCATTTTACAGATGAGGCTACTGAGACTTTGAGTTCTCTTGTTTAAGAGCACGTCTTTTGCACACTTAAGGAGCTGGGTTCAAACCCACACAAGCTGACCAGAGACAGCTCCCTGAACCCTCCTGCAATATGCCCAAGACTTCTCATCAGCCAGGGCCAGCAGAGACTTCATCCCTGTGGTGTTCTGCCCTCGGCCTCACCGTCTCCACCTCTGTCCTAGGAGGAGCTCACATGGGCACCACTGACGACACCCTCTTCTTTCCACCATTCTTGTCTCCAGATCATGGCAGGCAACATTTTCAAATCACATAATCTGCATGTTACACTGCAGGATTGAAAATAAAAGTGGACGGTATATCCATCTATCTTCAATTTTGTGACAGAGGAGACCTAGGCAAAGCCAATGCATTTTTAGACGTTGACGTATACTTCAAAATACTGCTTAAATACTTAGACTTTCAGTCCTATCAGGTGCATTTAGAAGGCAAGCTGTCTTTTGTTCGATATACATCTGATATGAAGAAGCAAAAGTTTTTCCCTGGAGCCTATAAAAATCACATAGCTTGCAACAGAACATCATAAATTTACTTAGCCCTTTTCATATATGGAACTGAATGTATCAAATATAAAATATGTACACGTATCTTTAACCTGCACATGTTTATGGTAGCCGGTCCCTGTGGAATTTCTCTTCTCATTATATAATGGCTGTAATGCTTCAAGAGGCAGTGAGAAAAAAAGAAACACATTGCTTTCAGTATCTCCAAATGAAAGAAGATAGGCATCTTTTGTTTGATGAGAACTATAGTCAAAATAACCATTTAAAGGGTACATAAAAAGAAAGCACAGAGCAAAGTACAATTGAACAAAACCAGACCCTGAGTCTCTTTGGCAGAGCAAGTACAGATAGAGCACAGATGGATCCAGAAAGAGGCCAGAACTATTAGACTTTTAAAATTAGGGACACAGTCTCTGATAGGAGGTGGGGGGAGAAGCCTTGGCTGTTGTTCACTTTGGAAGTCTTTATCAGAGAATGAGAGAAGTTTCCTTTTGATAGTAGCCTCTTGGGGGGATTTAATCCTTTAATTTTGGATTCCCTCTGTTCTCTCTTGCCAGCTACAGATAGTTAAAACAACTCTCAGATTCCTAATGCCTATGCAAATGCAATTGCAAACCGTGTGAATGGGGTGTGAGCAATTGACTACATTATGAAATATCTTTACCATTATTCATTGTTAAAAACCCAAGTTTAGACTTTTTTGTTTATCTGAACAACATCCATCAAATAGGAATCTTTGTTTAGAAAATTTTCAGGGTTTGGGGCACCTGGGTGGCTCCGTCAGTGGAGTGTCTGCTTTCAGCTCATATCATGATCCTGGGGTCCTGGGATCCATCCCGCATTGGGCTCCTTGCTTAACCCTTTCCATCTACACCTCTGCCCCTAGCTCGTGCTCTCTCTCTTGCTCACTCTCTCTCTCTCAAATAAATAAAATCTTAAAAAAAAAATTTTTTTTTTTCAGGTTTGTGAAAGGGTCAGGGTGGGAGAAAGGGAAACCTTCCCTTCACAGTTTCGAGCAATAATCTGGCCGGGGATAGGATTCCAGCTGCCCATTCTGGTCAAAGGATGAGAGTCGGAACCATTGCCCTGAAAAATCAGAGGCGCCTGACCCAAGCGGCATCCTGGAATGGTGGAGAGAATATTAAACAGAGAATCAGAGATTATCGATTCAGCCTAGCCTGACACAAATTTCACTTGCCTAACTATCCTGGATCTCCACTGTTAAACGAAAACCCTGGGTAATCTCTATGGTTATAGTTATAAGCGGATGGTTGTCAATAGTAGCTATTATTATTCTTATCATTGTTTATTTATAACCCACCTTGTTAAAAAAGTGTTTGAGGTCATGGCTTCAACAAGCACTTCATCCATAACTGGATGCGATAAGTAGATAAATGGGTCAGAGGAAGACTAGTTCATCACAACAACAATTAGTGCCAGTCCACCACTAGGAAGGCAGTCTGAAAGACAGGTTGGACATGGTTTTATGCAGCAAAAGTTCTGCGTCCGCTTGACCTCTTATGACCATGGCCCATCGAGGTTCCGAAGCCCCATTCTATACCAATCCCATACCATTTTATTTTGGAGGATTTTCAAATGAAGCATTGCCAACTGCTGGTGGTAGCTATAAGATAGTTTCAGTGAAACACACACAGGTTAACTAATTCAAAGTCATTTAACTCCTTATAAAAATCAGATGAAGATTAGTGAGAAAAATGCAAGTTTGGTTAATGGAATGATTTGATTCCATATGGAGAATTGACAGATACTTGCCAATTAAATATTGGAGGCCACCTGTTAAAAATGATTATTTTGGTTTTAGAATAATTAATTTTGACTCACTTTTTAAAAAATGAAAATCACATGGAAACTCAGCTACTGTTGGTTTGCAAATTAGCTTTTGTACACGGAGGGCAAGGAGAGACCAAAGAAAGAAGGCAGACCGTTCCAGATTGGTAGGTGGCAGGTTTGATAAGCAAGGGAACTTACTTAGGAGACTTGTCTTGGATGGCTGTAAGACAAGTAAATCTCCACACTCACCTGCCAGTATTTTGTTTAAAGATTTTATTTATTTGAGAGAGAGAGAGCACAAGCAGGGGGAGCAGCAGAGGGAGAGGGAAAAACAGACTCTCAGCTGAGAAGGGACCCCAATACGGAACTTGATCCCATGACCCAGGGATGATGACCTGAGCCAAAGGCAGACGTTTAACTGGTTGAGCCACCCAGATGCCCCATACATGCTGGAATCTGAAAGCGTATATAGAGGACCTAACTGGGTTTAGTTTTATGCACCATCCGGACGGTCTCAACAATACCTTACTATCTCAAGGTTGTGTCCATGGGACAGCTTCTAGCTCGGGGGAAAGCAAGTGGAACCATATTCCAAGAATAGGGAAGGGAATGAAGCACCTCCAATTGACCAGGTTCAGCTCTCATCAACCAGTGGTCACATCCTCTTGATGACCTCCTCTAACAACTACTCTTTTTTCTTTTTTTAAGATTGTTTATTTATTTATTCATTTGAGAAAGAGAGAGAGTGCAAGAACAAGCTGGGGAGGGAGAGAGACAAGCAGACTCAGCACTGAGTGTGGAGCCCGATGCGGGGCTCTATCTCAGGACCCCAAGATCATGACTGGAACCGAAATCAAGAGTCAGACGCTAAACCAACTGAGTCACCCAGGCATCCCAATACATAAAATCTTTTAAAAAATAATAATAAAAAAAGAAAACTGATCATCTCTACTTTGGGCCCCTGCAAGGTACCATTGGGGGGCACACCACACCCATAGAGTGAACAAGGGAAGAGGAAAAGTCAATGATCAAGACCTACTGAAAGAATGAATTTAATGAAATTCTGGCTGCAGAAAGACAAGGAGTCTACAAAACTCTGCCATTTCTTTCATGAGAAAAACAGCCTTTCTAGATGCCAAAAAAGACTGGCACTTCTATAGCTGTGTTCACTGTTCACCACATTCATAATAAGGAAGAACATATCGTAGAATCTGGCCTCATTCTTTTCTAATTACCCAAATCATGTCTTATTATCAAGATTCAAATTTTATAAGTGCTGTAAAAGCTCATAGTACAACTTAAATGAAATAATCACCTATGGGAGTATTTCCAAATTCTGGGTTTCCTATGTTCCTGTTCTCCCCTGGTCGAGAGCTAGTTTAGCTTTTTGGTGGTCTTCAGACAAAGGACCAGGAGGGTGAGCCATGTGATAAACACTAGTCTATGTGCCAGTTTTAGTTTACCAACAATATACTGACACAACATCAGATGGGGACGTGTTATCCACTGAGTGCTATAGACTGAGTGTTTGTGTCTCTCCCTACCTCTCCCGCCCCAGATTCCTAAGCTGGAAACTAATCCACAATGTGATGGTGTTAGGGGATGAGGCCTTTGGAGGGTGATTAGGTCATGAGGATGGAGCCATCATGGAAGGGATTAGTGCCTTAAAAAAGTGGCCCCAGAGAACTCCCTTGCCCCTTCTGCCATGTGAAAACATAGCAAAACGACAGCCACCTGTGGACAGGAAATGGGCTCTTAGCAGACACTGAATCTGCCAGGACCTTGATCTTGGAATTTCCAGCCTCTGGACCTGTGAGAAATAAATTTCTGTTGTTTACAAGCCACCCGATCTACGATATTCTGTGACAGAGACCTGAGCGGATTAAGACAGCAAAACATTAACGATAACGTTTTTTCAAGCTCCCAGTCTGAAAAGGTCATTAATGGAGTTTTAAAAAATTCTCATCACAGTCCGTTTTCCTAAACATTTTACATCTTACTGGTCCAGTCTTATGAACAAAACAGTATGGTATATCCCTCGTAAGGGTTAGTGAAGGGAGTACTGTCGTGTTCTACTTGGTTTTAAATAGCCATCCTAAATATGTTGGTAAGCAAAGAGGAAAACCATAATATAGTCTACAATGTTGGTCCACCAGGAAGTGACTCAAAGAAAATTATCTCCAGATTTATCTTATGTGCTACCATTTAGGAGTTTTGTACAGGATATTTCACACATATTACCATATCTAATTCCCATTTGCATAAGGTAATTTTACATATGAGGAAACTGAGCAAAGAAGAACAATAATGTTTTCCAAATTTAGTACATATAAGACATGTCTGATGTAGTCTTTTTAGGATAGGAAAGCATTTCTTTCTTTCATTTTTTTTTTTAAAGATCTTATTTATTTGAGAGAGAGAAAGTGAGTGAGAGAGAGCATGAGCTGGGGGAGGGGTAATGTGAGAGGGAGAAGCAGACTCCCCACTGAGGAGGGAGCCTCGGGGCTCCATTCCAGTACTCCAGGATCATGACCTGAGCTGAGGCAGACGCTCAACCGACTGAGGCACCCAGGCACCGCAGGAAAGCATTTCTTAATAATTATTTCATTAAAAGTTAATGTTAAAGCTTTTACTGTCTTGGTAATTTATGGTTTATAGAAATCTTTAAGTAATAAATTTAAACAAGGTAGACAAGAGACATCCAAACAAGCTGGATTAGAGACATTTAAGGAAAATTTATTTAAGTTAAATCACATATGTTCTGTCTTTTGAATAGTGAATGGTATTGGCTTTCCGTTGGTTGAAATGGTTACCCACTTCTGTTTAAGATATGACTGAAGTAATTTTACCCAAAAAAATCCAAGTACAATGTACCAAGAACTGGTTTCATGTTTCCTGCGATACAGCTTGATTTCTAATTTTATAATTTATCTTCATTTTCGTAAGTAATATTTCCCTTGAACTTGCTCCCAAAGGGAATTGCAATTATTATATGAGTTTTCAATGAGTTGATTTTCATCTAAATCTGGCATCTCAGAGAAAATTGTTTTGCATTAAAAATGTTGGGGCAGATCAACTGTTTGCCTTTCAGCAACTATTTGGCAAAGCTCTCACATTCTGAGTTCCCACAGAGCAGTCTCAAGAGGTGAACATGTCTTGCACATGATTTGTCTTTAGGGATGTGAGAGCCTGACTTTCAACAGGTCAAAACCGAACAGAGGGATGATGTCTTTAAAGTATGTATCAGAAAACCCTTCAAGAAAAGAAAAATGAAACAGATAAAAATCTCGAATACATCTGGGAAACGACATACTCTACTGTACTTTCCATATGGTGAGTGAAAGAACAAATTACATTATTGATTAACATATTTCATAGATGGATTTTATCTGTTCAGTACTTCTGGAGGAGGTTACTACCAAATAGGTCTATATCAAATAGCTGGAAGTCACAGAAATGACACATGTCAATTGATCACAGGTGCCATTTTTAGGAAGCCCTGAAGAAAATGAAGAACACCACATGGATTTCATGTACTTCTATAAAAACCACTCAGCCTTTTGTTAACTACCAGAGACTGAACCGGTAGAGATGTACTTGGTAATCTCATAAGCTTTCTTCACTAGAAATGTTGCCATCACTTCTATGACTCCGGAAATCTTAAACCATGAGCTACCAACCTTCAGACAAAACCTCTGACTTTCAAGCCTGCTCAGTGCCTCACTCCTAGGTAGGTACAGGTGTTTTGTTGTTGTTGTTGATTGTTTGTTTGTTTCACAGATACATCCAATCCCTCAAGCCCTCCACCTTCTCCCAGTTTGTTGCTCACTTCGTTCTCCAGTGGTCTTGATGATGTGGTCATTATACCACTTTCTTCCTTTCATGGTCAGCACGCTAGGCCCTCAACCTCTTCCTCTCACCTGGCATGCAAACCCTCAATTATGGATCAGACTACCCATATGCCAATATATATATATACATATATACATATATTTGATTCTGGGCTGCTGGCTGTGCTGGAGGATATCACTCAACCATAGGACTCTCCTTTTGGAATCCTAAACCCAGCAATATATAAAAGCTAATGTTCTCATCTTTCTCCCGGGGCCCAGTGCAATGCTAATGGATGGTGCATTGCCCAACCAGTTTACCATCCTTTCTCCACCACATCTACCCATTCACTGAGTCTTATTGATTCTCTCATTACCTTGCACTAAACTATTACAGTTCTCTGAATGCATAGGCTTTTTCTGCTTTTTTATATTTTTCTTCTGTGCTTAGAGTGCCTTTATCAACTTTTTTTCATTCACAAAACCACGATACTTTCTCTAAGACTCAGCTCAGATAGTACCTCATCTTGAATCCTGACTTGTTCTCCTTCCCTCACTCTTGGGTTCTGTTATGGGATCTGCCGCCTGCACCAGTCAGTTGTGGCTGTAGAGCCTTGTAAATCTGAGTCAGAGAGGGAGGGGGAAGGATATTTTACAAGTGGCTCAGCAAGAGGTCAGGTGGTCCCAAATTCAACCAAGATGGCCAGTGTTTTTCCTAAAAACATTACTGTATTCCAACTGATAGGATGAAAACTATCATTTTTGCAGTTGTAGTGGAAAAAGTCGAAGGCAAATTACAAAATCATGAAAAGATGATGATTTGCACGAAATACAGAAAATAGAAAACAAAAGATTTTGTGTGCCTTTTGAAGACTGCCCAAGTTAGCAGTGTCCTGGTGTTCATAAATACCGTGTCTCATATTAATATGGTTACCAGTCTAGACATTCTTACAGGGGGGACAGTATCTGTAGCTAGCTAACATGAATATTCTTGGCTGCTCTGTGCATGTTTTTCACTGTAAGTTAATAAATGTACTGCACGATCTCTGTATAGTATTACTTTGTAGTCTTATAGAACTATTTTCATATCCTGACTTTCTGGCTGACTTTGGGCCAGGTTATTGAATATCCCAGATGCTCAGATTCTTCATCTGGAAAGCAGAGATAAAGTACCTTCCTCAGTGTTGTTATGGAAATTAAATTAGCAATACATCAAAAGCACTTTCCATAGTGACTGGCACATGGGTAGTACTCAGTGAATGGTAACTATTTATTATGAATATTATTATAGCTTTGGATAATTCCCAGAAACTTCTTTAGCCATGGGTGACCCTTCTATTGGTGTGACATCAGGCAAATAAACAAATGTATGTGTGTGCATGTGACATCATAGAAATAATTGTCTATGCGATATCATGCCAATAAACAGACTTTGTTTAGAAATGGTGCCATTGACAATTATTGCTGATTGATTTGTATAAACAATATTTCCTGGTGAAATAAATCATTTAACTATGGGTCTGTGCTGTTCCTTAAGTCCCAGGACCCCCCAGTGTTGTAGACATAATGGGAACTCAATAAAATATAAACTCTCCTTGATTTATTGCTCAGTCAGCCCTCTGGATCACTGGTCAAAGAAAATAAAATTATTGGTTTATACTCTCATGTTCAGAATTTCCTCCCTGAATCTTTCACTGAAAATCAGACTTTTATGAATGTTGACCAAAAAAAGTTAAAAATGAGGCAAAGTATAGTTTATCCTTCATAGGACATCTGTTAATTGTCACTGAGCCTGGGCCTTTTACATCCTAGCCAGGTGGATAATGAATTAACTATCAAAAATAGTCACTAAGAGACTTTGCAGAACACTAAGTAAGAGAATAATCTCTGGAGTAAACTTGTAGGGAGTTGCCTTCTCCGTTTTCTAGCTCTGTGATTCTGAGCAAGACACTTCATCTTACTGTGAAATGGGGATGATCACAACTATAACCTTGGAAGAGGAGGAAAATAGCACCAAGGAGAGAAGAGAGTGTCAGATGGTCAGATGGGGGGTAGTGGAGGAATTTTAAATAGGGTAGTCAAGGTAGGCCTCACTGAGAAGGGGACTAAGAGGGTGAAAGAGGATGGGAGGTGGAGAACAGGTATCTCAGGAAAGAAGGTACCAGGCGAAAGGAACAGAGCATGTTCGAGGCCCTGAGGAGAGAGCATGACCCATAAGAGAGAGAAACACAGTAAACATTGAGAGATGAATTCAGAGGGAGCGTGGAGAGAAAGTGTGTGGGGCTGTGGTAGACAGTTTGAGTAAAGAGGGCATTGGAAGGTGGTGTGGGTTTAAATGTATCCTCTAAAATGTATGTTGAAATCCTAACCTACTACGAGGCTGTAAATATGACTTTATTTGGAAACAGGGTTCTTGCAGATGTAATGAAGCTAAGATGAGGTCATGTTTGTCTAGGGTGGGCCTGGTCCAGTGACTAGTGTCCTTATAGGAAAAGGGAAAGTTGCACATAGACACACAGGAAGGGAACACCACGTGAAGGTGGGGGCAGAGATTAGAACAATGCATCTACAAGCCAAGAATGCCATGGATTGCTGTCAACCACCAGAAACTAGGAAGAAGCAAAGGGGAATCGTCCCTAGAGTTTTCAGAGAAAGCATGACCATGCTGACACCTTGATTTTGGACTTAAAGCCTCCAGTATTGTGAGGCAATACATTTCTTTTGCTTTAATTTCTATTACTGTTCCAATCGTCAGTTCTTATTTGGAGTCTCACATGTGTTTGCAGTCAGATAGTAACAGGGCTGGACATCCAAGATGGCTTCTTCACTCACATGTCTGGGGCATGGTCTGGATGGCTGGAACAGCTCAGGCTGGGCCTTTCTCTTTCTCTCTACATGTGGCCTCTCACATGGTTGTCTTGGCGTCCTCATAACATGGAAATCTTCGGGTAGATTCTTCTCACATGTCTTCTTACATGACAAATGCCTTCGTTCAAATCAAGCGTTCCAAAGAGACCCCTTGCAGTAGAATCTGCAAGGATTTCTACCCTCTAGCCTTAGATGGCCTGTAGTTTTACTTCCACTGCATTTTTCATAGGGTCAGCCTGGACTCAAGGGGAGGGGAGTATGCATGAGTTGCATGCCAGGAGGCATGGATCATCAGGGTCTTCAGAGACTAGCTACCACGGTGGTGTACTTGTTAAGTGTAACTGAAACAGTCAACCTCTTCTTTCCTCCCCACTCCTATTCAAGAAAACATATAGGTGCTTCAGGTCAGACATGCTTTAGTTCTTACATTTTCATAAGAGCTAGGAATATCTGTAGGGAATGGAAATGTGGAATCCTAGAGCTGAAATCTTAACACTCCTAGAGCTAGAATCCTAGGACTCACAAAGATCAGTCCTCTATACCTTTTAGGCAACACAGAGAAAACCCTTGATGGAATAAAGACACTTTGCATCGAGTGCAATTTTCCCACTGACTTTATTATAAAACTGGAGGGGAAAATTGGAAAATACTTGCCATAAAAGTGCATAAAATTATAATAGAGGATAGGGAAGCACAAAAAATATATATGGAAAAGATAGCTTCTTCCTAAACAGTGAACAACAGTATAAAATTTTAACGCTTGAGAAATACTCTAGTCCCCAAATGTTTAGCTCATTGCAGCAATCTTTATAGACTTAGAAATTTATTATTTTTCACTAGTTATAAACTAACTTAAATCTAACTATACATTTGAGTACGTCCTTCTAATTTTTGTGAAACTACTCTTACTCCTTGAGCCCTCTAGCCTCCTTCTGCATGGCTTCATTCAGTTTAACTTCGATGATAGTCACAGAATTCCCCGAGAGGAGGAAATAATAGCACCAAAAGCCAGTGACCAAAAATGTCCACATCCGGATTTAGCAATGGCAATTCCATCGATCCCTCTGTAAGTTGACTAAGAAACACGATGTAATGGATGCTAAGAGACTTCGCTGCCTGGGGAGAGTCAAGTACATTCCAAGTACAAACTATTCTATTCTCAAACTAAATA
Organism: Ursus americanus; assembly: GCF_024610735.1. Taxonomy (NCBI): domain Eukaryota; kingdom Metazoa; phylum Chordata; class Mammalia; order Carnivora; family Ursidae; genus Ursus; species Ursus americanus. The sequence goes on from NC_142135.1 coordinate 42,513,324, forward strand.
TATATTTTATGGATGATGAGCCTATCTTCGGTGTCAATAGGATTTTGAAGTGGTATGTGCACGTGTGTTCACAGTTTTCGTATTGTGGCTGATTGCTCTGTTTTAGGTAAACATAAGCTACATAGGGTAGAGAGTATGGCTGGTGGAGTGGCAGACCCCGCCAGTCCCTATGTATTAGCCACTCTTCTTTTTTTTCACTAGGAGAATTCCAGTTTTGTCCAGGATGGCAAAGTGCCTGGGTAAAAATACTTCATGTCTCAGTCTTCCTTATGGTTGGGGTTGGTCATATGAGACAGTTCTGGCAAATGTGTGTGGGTTTTTGTTTTTTTGGTTTTCAGTTTTTTGGGGTTTTTTGTAAAAATACTTACCTGACCTTTCTGCATCAAAGATCAGATCCTTGTTAAGAGAAAGACCTTCTCCTCTTTCTGTCTCTCCTTATTCCTGGCTAGACTTAAGAGAACCAGAAGTAAGGCTTCTATCAAGCAACCATGAGGTACATCTGGACTTCTTGCAATAGGAGGCAAAAAAACCTTTTCTTTCTGTAAGCCGCACATCAGCTGTGTTTCTAATGTTGGCAACCATATATATTCCCTCTATGTATATAGATGGCAAAGCAGTAAAATAAGTGCATTTCTAAGTTGATTCACTAATTCCAGACGCACGAAACCCCTTTAAGCAAAGTGTTAAGCAGAGTGACACACACAGACTCCACTATAGTCTGCTGTCCTGCTCAGTCTCGCTACTCCCGGCTTCCAATCTTGCTCCCTAAAACCCATTCGCCACACAGCAAACAGAACAACCTTTTAAAGAAGATTAATCAGGTCATGTCATTCTTCTCCTTAAAATTCTAGTGTTTTCTACAGCAATTAGAAAAAAGGAAATCTCTGAACCCCTACGAAGCCTACCAGGTCGGCCCCTGGATGCCTTCCTCTCCTTGATCTGGCTCCTCCCTGCCTCTCTGACCTCATCTCATATTCCAAGACCGCTGGGGGAGGCCAAGCGGGCTGTGCATGGCCCGTTGCCAGGGGCTGCCACCCACAGTAGTTCCGGGAAGCAGGAACAGCTGTTTCTAGCCGACTTGTAGTACTTCTAATCTTTCTGGGGCTGAGATTTATCATATCTATTTTTCTTTTGGGTACAAAAGAAAAATGTGGTAATTGACCACTGTCTATCTCTATTTAATGGTTTATATTAATGTCATTTTAAAGACATTTTAAAATATCCATTCATATTTCATATGGGACCAAATTCTGAGGTGACATGATAAAATTAGGTAAAACAGGTGCATAAATGATCCAGTTGAAACCTTACAGAGCAGTAGATGGTTTTACCCTTTGCAGTACCTACTTACATTCCTCCCACTGTGCACGGCACACATCCTTTTCTCCTTGTAAGGAGGTTGCCTTTGCCATTCAAGAATCTAATTGAATTATTTAATTAAGCCATTTTAATCCCTGAGAAAAGTAGTTTGAAATTGTTATAGCCTTTATGTTTCTGTAGTTAATACAGCAAGCATCGATTGAAACAATCTTCTCTTTGGCAGCCCAATGAAAGTTGAAACAAACATCTGTTTCCTGCCCAATTGACACTTTACAGAAACCAGGTAGTTTCTGTAGTTTGCCAAAGTCAGGCATCCTAATCCAAATTTGTTGAAACCATTTGCATTTCATAACTGTTCTTTCTGACCCAGATTTTTCATGGCAAAATAAATTCATGTCAAGCGATGGTGATTTTTCAGTTTTCCCTCTGATTGCAAAGCAAATTCTCTAAAAACCTGAACTCTCAGGACCAGAAACTGTTTCTTATAGTCAAATATGCCAAGTTGGGAGAGGTGAGGAGAGCAAGAAAGCTCTGTGATATGACCTGTTTCAAACTGTCTAGAGGAAAAAAAAAAAACAACACACTAAAATTGATCAAAATCTTTCACTTCCCCCTTTTCTTCTCTAGCCTATTTGAAGAAACTTTTTAATGGTCTCCGTTAAGAGAAAATGCCTGGTCTTCCTCCCTTCCAAGTTTTGATTTCCAGATGTACTCATTGATGGTTTAACATGAAGAGCATATGTTTTCATCATGAATTCAGTTCGAAAGGTCTTGCTACTCTGAAATGCAAAGTTGCTGGGTGATTATCTCTGACCAGCAGACTTTTAAAAGATGCTCCAGAGATAATCCTGCCCCGTTTTAATCTTTCTTGTCATCCTCCCTTAATCAAGCACCCTTCATTGCATGAAACTATATGCATTACGCACGTGTATGGCTTCGCGTTATGATTTGCACTTGTCCGTATGAGTCTTCCAATCAAGGGAAAAGTGTAGAGATTGGATATAAGTGATTTTGAAAGAAGGGCAATTTATTTTATCCACTCAGGGCTGAGGACTGCCTGTTTGATTACATCATTATAGGGCTAAATTTTTAGTAATTAACATTCATGTAAATTGCAGTGCTGTTAGAAGGAGAGGACATTTAGTAATAAGGAATCATGGTTCATCTCCAAGGACCAGACCACTTAGCTGGCTCTTCAGTGCCATGCCACTGAACATGAAGATGTCCTCCCTCCCCCACCATGGCAACATCACCTGGGGAGTCTTCTTCCCTCTGCATCCACAGAACCCGTTTTGTTGCTTGACCGCTGTTTACTCGGTACTTTCTATGTGTCAAGAAATAGTATGCCGAGCAGGCTGCATAGAGTATCAGCTGCTTTGTAGCTTCTCAGCCTCACTTTCCCACTGGCCGCTGCTTCGGCAACAGTTTTGTGGCTTCCACCCCCTTACCAGGTGCAACCTGACATCTCCTTCTTTCGGGCCTACAGGGAATACCACTTGTTTTCCGGCCTGGAGCTTCTCTGATGTGGGATGTTCTCACAACTACAGAGGGAAAGGGAAGTTAATGCCCATGGAGCCACTCTTGACCAAAGATGGATGGAAGAAACCGCACTTTCCTTGTAGCTGTTGGGAAGACATCTTTAAGAACATTTTGTAAGATTCCTCAGAAGTTGTCCATAGTCGTGGCCGACTCAATAACTTGTTCTAGTATTGACTTTCCCTAGTTCCCTGAGATTACTTCTCAGAATTACACCTGTCATAAGACTTCATCTCAGGCTCTATTTTCAGGAGAGACTAGGCTAAGACACGGAAATGACATATTTCAAGATTCTCAGTAGCACTAGGAGGAGGGTTCCTTCATCTCCAGCCTTATTATTATTCCGTGAGCTATCTGGTATCATTCCGAAGAATCAGTTGTTTGTTTAAATTAATCAGAATTGCTTTTTGTTGCTTAGAACCAAAAGAAATCCCATGGATAGGGATATAGGTATTAACAAAAGCAAATGCGTATCTTTCCAAGGTGATATTTTGTCATTCTCTGTTTATTGGTTTAAATACCACACTCTGGTGTAAGTTCTGTCTGTGTAAAAATAATGCTGTCTGCTGTGTCGTGAGCTTCCACAGAGCTCCCCATGCCCTTGGAACCCAGCTCCATGAGGCCAGCCAGGATGAGACTGTGTTGTCCACTGGTTCCACACATGGGCTCCTGAATTTGAATCCTGACTCCGCTACTTACTAACTAGGACAAGTTACTTAATCTCCCTGTGTCTTCGTTGTTCCATCTGTACAGGAAGTCATGAGGTACTTATTTTACAGAGTTATTGCCAAGATTAGATAAATTAACATATAAACTACTTTTTTTAAATTTAGTAAAATTTCACTTTTACTAAAGGGAGTCTGTCTGACATGACTCATGTACCAAATATCTCTTCTAACTGAGGTTTCTTACTTGCCTGCCAATGCTAACTTCATTCTTTCTGGTCCTTTATTTCTCTCCCTTGTAGTTTGGCTCCTCAGCCTTCGATAGTAAGTTTCACATGGCAGAGGCTGCCATGTGTTCACCAAAACCCCATGTCCTCTCCCTGCTGGCCACACATCTACTGCATTTCCCAGCCTTACAGCTCGGGTGGCCATGTGTCTGAGCTGTGGCCAACAATATTTGGGCAGAAGGAATGTACCCTACTTTCAGGCAAGGCCTGTGGACACCTCCCATGAGATCCTCTGAAACCTTTTTTCCCATTAACCAGCCATATGCAGAGGATTCAGAGGGGATTGGGGTACCCAGGAAGGGCAGGATCATAGAAGGGGCCCGGGGCCCTGCATGACCCTATGGAACCACACCTGCCCATCAGGAATATCCTCATTGATTTTTGTGGAGAAATAAACTTCTACAGGATTAAACCTGTGAAGTTTCAGAGTTTATTTGTCACATCATTGCCCTAGCCGATATACTGCACAGGGTAGAGAGTATGTCTGCCTTGTTCTTCTGTACCAGATCAGTGTCTGGCCTGTGGTAGTCACCTAACAGATATTTATTATATCAAGTAATGAAAAAAATATATATATATTACTTACTAGGTAAGTATATTACTTACTATATACTTACTAGGTAAGTATATATTGCTTACTCTCTCTCTCTATATATATATATAACTTGTATCACTTATTTCTCTCTTGTCTTAAAGGAAGAGGTCCCCTTCTGTGTAAAATAAGTCCTTTCCTAATTTCCCAAGTATTTATCTTCTAGAACCAAGGCTTCTCAAACTTTAATATGCTTATGATCCTTCTGGGGTTAGTGAAAACGCAGATTCAGATCCATTGGGTCTGGGGTGGGGCCCGAGATTCCGAATTTCTAACAAGCTTCCAGGTGATGCTGGAGCTACTCCTCGGGTCCACTTTGAGCAGCGAGGTTCTGGAGAAGCAGTTCATGAACTGTCTCAGAACCACCTGGGAGGGTTTAAATGCAACTTCCTGGATTCCTGTGTCCCCTTTACAAGGTCTGATGGATAGTTCTAGTATAAGGCCCAGAAATCTGCATTTACTACGCCCCATAGAAGATTCTGATATAGATCATTTGGGAATCACACCACAAAAAGCATTCTTAAACATTTTTCCATACAGGTGGCCAACAGACACATGAGAAAATGCTCAACATCACTCGTTAGGGAAATATAAATCAAAACTACAATGAGATATCACCTCACACCTGTCAGAATGGCTAAAATCAAAAACACAAGACACAACAAGTGTTGGTGAGGGTGTGGAAAAAAAAGAAATTTCTTGCACTGTTGGTGGGAATGCAAACTGGTGCAGCCACTCTGGAAAACGGAATGGAAGGTCCTCAAAAAGTTAAAAATAGAACTACCCTGCTCTACCAGTAATCACACTACTGGGTATTCACCCAAAAATTTCAAAAACACTAATTCAAAGGAATACATTCATCCCTATGTTTTATAGCAACGTTATTTACAATAGCCAAATTATGGAAGCAGCCCGATTGTCCATGATAAATGAATGGATAGAGAAGATGTTACACACACACACACACACACACACACTGGAATATTATTTAACCATAAGAATGAAATCCTGCCATTTGCAATGCCATGGACGCAGACAGAGAGTATAATACTAGGCAAAATAAGTCAGGGAAAGACAAATACCATATGATTTCACTCATATGTGGAGTTTAAGAAACAAAACAAAGAAGCAAAGGAAACAAAGAGAGAATGAGAGAGGGAAACCAAGAAACAGACTCTTAACTATAGAGAACAAAGTGATGATTACCAGAGGGGCGGGGGTGGGAGCATGGGTAAAACAGGAGACGGGGATTAAGGAGGGCACTTGTTGAGATGAGCACTGGGTGATGTATGGAATTGTTGAATCACTACATTATACACCTGAAACCAAGGTAACACTGTTAAGTATACTGGAATTAAAACTAAAACTTAATTTAAAAAGTGCTGTTATAAATCTTTGTTTCATCAGCTATCATCTCTTTCATCTGTGTTTTGACTTTTCCTTTTCCTAGGGGGTTTCTGTAAGACACATGTCCCTTATTTGTTTATAAACACTTATATAGCACCTATGGTGTGCCTGGCACTACCTCTGTGCTTCCCATATACCAACTCACTGATTCCTCACACAAAGTCCATCTTTAACTTGCAGATGATGTAAACAGAGGACAGTGGGTTGCCCAAGGGCCCCAAGGCAGGAAGTGGTAGAGTCAAAATTCAAACTTGGGCAGTGTGGCTCCAGAATCCTTTCGCCCAACTCTTAGTCCGAGTTGCCTTCCGTCCCTGATACCTTCACGTCTCCTTGTAAACAGGACAGGTCAATGAACTCAGTTTGTCAACTTCTTCCAGGACCCTCTGTGGTCTTCTTCTTCTTCTTCTTTTTTTTTTTTTTTAATATTTTGTTTATTTATGTGACAGAGAGACAGCCAGCGAGAGAGGGAACACAGCAGGGGAGTGGGAGAGGAAAAAGCAGGCTCCCAGCAGAGGAGCCCGATGTGGGACTCGATCCCAGAACACCAGGATCACGCCCTGAGCCAAAGGCAGATGCTTAACGACTGCGCTACCCAGGCACCCCTATGTGGTCTTCTTTTGACACCTGGTCATATTATCTCAGCTGCTTTGCAAGGATGCAAACTTACTGTCAGCTTTGAGGGCAACTGCTTTGGAGCTCATGGTAATATCTCTCATCATAATCAGTTGAAAAATGGAAAACCAGATTTCATTTAGTGCTGTGTCTATTTCATGTCAAATAAGTAATTGCAACTCAGCAAGTTCCTAGGACGCATTCATTACGAGTGAAGCTGTCTGCTAAATGTTGGGAAGAATGCAAAGAGAAGTAAGCCACCATCTTTGCCTTCAAGAAACCTGTAATACTATTAGGAAGATAGATATTTGTTCAAAAATTTTTTTTGGCATTAGGTAGAATATTTTTAGTTTATACAAGAAAGAAAAATAATGCTGTGGGAGGTACGGGGAAAAGAGTGAGCACAAGCACAGAGGGCGGAAAATGAGACTATGTTGGGGATTGAGGTAGGGATTCGGGTTGCTTACAGCAGAGGCAGGTGTCTGAGGCGGAGAAGGCTGGCGTGGTTGTGCTTGGGAGGCTCGTGGTCTGGGACCAGATGGGGGAAGATCCACCTGCTAACCAGTGTGGAATTTACTATGCAGGCGATGGGTAAGCCGTGTCAGGTGGGTTGTTTTTTTTTAATTAGTGGTTGACATAGTGAGAATTGTGCTTAAGGAGTTTGTTTTTTTGTTTTGTTTTGGGAGTTTGTTTCTCATTTTGTTAGTTTGTTTTTTGTGGGTTTTTCTGTTCAAGAGAGAAAACATTTTTATTCATGCACTTAGCTGGGTGCTCACAGAAAAAACGTCACTCGAAGAGGCAGTTAGAATTTGGGTCTTTTATACTATCTTAATAGAGGGGGGAGGAAGGGCACTGGAGGGAAAACAAATGACTTTTAGGAAAGATAAATGGGCCCTGCAGAGAAGAGATGGGAGATCGGAGAGTTTTGTGACAATGTCTGTTAAGGTAATTCCTCATCCCGGGGCCAGTTTCTTGTCTGCGGTGATAGAAGTCAGTCTTCCCTGATTTTGAAACTCCCGGGGAGGGGGTTTGTGACAGATGAGTTCTTTGGATGGCTCTGCTTTTAGGCAGAGAAGGAGAGTTCGGAAAAACCAAAGACAGAAAACCCAAAATATCCAGTGGTATATTCCGGATCCCTTCACTTCCAAAGAACGCCGCTCTCTGGAAGGGAAGTTAATGAGGATAAGCCATTTGACATCGTAGCACAGTTCGGTTGTGGATTAGAACGGAAGGAGCCTGTTCTTGAAGGGAACATCACATTTATGGGACATCTGTACTGCTTCAAAAGTTCTCACGTGATGGATAATTAAATTAACCGAACAATTACATAAATTATAATAAAATTCATGATACATAATTAAATAATTAATGAAATTCTCACACTATCCCGAGAGGTAAATCCTAATATCTCTGTTGTACATGTGTGTAAACCAGGAATGATATTGCTTACATAACATGCCCAAGATAACACAGCCAGTGGGTATTAGAGGCTAGATTCAAATCTGGATCTGTTTGCAATTTTTCTAAAATACCTTGAGAGAATATCGAGTAAACAAAGGAGGAAAAACGCCTATGTACAGGCCTGACCCTGTTGATGGAAAACAAAGAGCATGTGCAGAGAAAGATTTAAAAATACTTATAGGATTTATGTGAGAAAGTTAAGACATGAGTGACTTTTTTTTCTCTTTATGTGATTTCAGTTAATTTAGACAATTATCTCAGTAAGTCATATTAAATACCTATTCATTTCAGATGAAAAGTGCTTTGGGGCTGAAGATTTAAACATTTTAAAATCTTCACTCTGAATACATAGCCTGTCTATAAGCTCAAAGAAAGTCTTCGTGTGAGGCCATTGTAAAGGTTTTATTGTCCTATTTTTCACAGAATGTTATTAAAAACTGAATGTTTTTTTTCAGATGAAATGAATGTGATAGATGCTCTCAAAAACTGTTATTTATTCACAGGTCTGGTTTAACAGTTATTTGCATCTTGCTAAGCTTCTGATTGTGTCACTTCTAGCACCTTGTATTATTATTTAAGGGGAAAAAAACACAATGGGTAGTAAGGGTATGACTACAGGAGCTCTTGAAATAAGATGCTACTGTCTTATTACAGTTACTATTATTTAACAACTATTGAGCCAATTCTCAGCATGGAGAAAAGAAGAGAGGAGGGAAATAATTTTTTCTTTCCAAGATGTGGGAGCAGCTCCATAGCGGAGCCTGTGTCTTGTTGTCTTATTCGTCTTCATAGCTCCAATGCTCACCATAGACCACAGCACATGCTAACTCATCAAAATTACTGGCTATGGATGGAGAGATCAAGCCCTCAGATAGCTAGAGAACTTCCCATGTCCACACAGCTAGCAAGTGAAAGAGGCAGAGTTCAAACCCTAGTCTTTGGTTTTCAGTCCCATCATCCTTTCCGCCCCACTATGACGTTTGTTTAAGTCCATCTCTCCACTTACCCACTCAACAAATCCCAACTGGTTGTCTTCAGTGGACCAAACCCTACACTGTTCACTAAGACTTGAAAGTCATGGTTCTATCTGCCTGGAATTTGTAAAGCCAATGAGGAAAACAGATAAGCAACTATGATACAATATGATTTGGGCTGTAATTGAGTTACATATTAACAGTAATAATTGCTAGCACTTAAAAAAATGTTTACTGTTCAAAATGCTTTTTAAGCCAGACTTTATTCAGGCTTCCAAACACTTCCAACAATACAGGTACTGTTATTATCCCCATTTTACAGGCCAGAAGCCCTGCCAAGTTTTGTAAGTCCAGCAAGTGCAGACTGACTCTGGAGCCTATGCATTTTGTCTGGCTGATTCATATGTAAGATGGAGTCGCATCTACCGGCATTCGCAGCTGTCATTGGAGTGGACACGGTATAAGCCACTAGTTCCCAAATTGCTACATGTTAGAATCACCTGGAAAGCTTTTAAAAATCCCAATGCTCAGGTGACAAATCACGATTCTGGGGGTAGGAGCCAGGCGTCAGTATGTTCAAGATTTCCAGGTGATTCCAATAGACAATAAAGTTGAGAGCCACGGCTATAAACTAGAAAGTGCTATAGTAATGTAAGATTTTTTTCCTGATCCCAATCTTTTTAGTTTCTAAAAGATCATAATCAGAAGACATGTTGGATACCCAGTTTCAGTTAGCCAGCTGTCCCTTTTGCATCACACATGGGCTTGGTACAGTGTTTGTTGAGTAGGTCTCTGATCAAGCAGATGGTTATTATTACACAGGCTGGACATTCAAGCTTAGCTTAGGGGTTGGCTGTAGAAACAATGGTCGGGTTTTGTCAGAATGCCAAAGGCACAAGGGAAAAGGAAACTCATTCCAGCATGTGGACCCTGGGAGTCGGTTCAGCGAAACCTGCTGGAGGGAATGAATTGAGTGTTTATGGTGACCTCTGCCACCAGCAGCTGGTGTCAACAAGGCTTGAAGAGGTGGATTTGATTGTTTTTAAAAGAGGAGGTAAGGCAAAAGAAATCAATTATGTGTAGGGCAAAAAAGCAAGGAATTTGGAATTAGGTCATGATTAGTAGTTCAGGACTGCCGTGTCCTAACTTTATGACTTTAAGCATTTTTTTCAACCTCTCTCATTTTAGAATAAGATTGGTATGGGAATAACGCTTTCCTAATAAGATAGTTGTGAACACTAAATGACACGTAAAGTGGCTTATGCATAATAACACTTAAAAATAGAGGTAGTTGTCGTTGCCACTGTTGTTACAGTTCTTGCATTAAAACAACTCTATGATTTTCTCTGATCTTTACTCACATATTCAGGTCATGAACTCCATACCCAGCACAAAGAGGCATGAGACTAATAATCTTCTATGCCAAATTCTAATTTTTTCAAATGTAATCTCTACGCCCAATATGGGGCTTACATTCATGACCCCAAGATCAAGAGTCATATGTTCTACCAGCTGAGCCAGCCAGGCTCACCTCCCCTCCCGCCAATTCTAATTTTTAAACAGAGATAGCTGTGTTTCCTTTTACATGACATCTGAGTAGGTACTTCCAGGTAAATTCTGAATGGGTGCTTACATCTCCTTTTATTTTTTAAAGTTTTCTTGAAAAGATTCCGTGCATGGAAAGGGTAAGCATGGGATAGATCCAGAAAGGGCTAGAATGCTTAGTGTTTGTGGAAGAGAAGTTATGAACATAAAAGCTAAAGCCAGAGAGTCTGTGTTTGATAGTAACCTCAGAAGAAAATGAGCCTGTAAGAGGTCCCAAAGAGAATAGGAGAGATGAGACTTATGGGAAGAAACGATGTGAGACCAGCGGCTAAATATCCAAACTGGGCTTAAGAACTGGGGACACCATCCAAGATCTTCCTGTTCTGGTTAGCCTGGTTTGATGTTATAATTAGCATAAACCCCTCCCCTGACAAAGGTCGATGGAGAAGATGGAACCCTAACTAATTGCTTAAAGGGATATTATCAAAACTCTACCAGATTGTTACAACCTAAAGAGTTTACATTATGAGATACATGGTCATCAGAAGACTCATTTAGGCACCTGGTTTTGAGTACCATGCACCCTCCAAAGGAAAACTCAGCTAGGGGGATGATTGTTGGGATATATATGGAGTAAAAAGAAAAATCTTGAGAGGAGCCAAGAAGAGTAGACTCAAAAGGTTCTGGGTCATGAAGATGGACCCAAGGCATTATACTGGATGTCTAAGGATGTCAGAGACATGGACCACCAGCTAGCACTTTGTCGCTAACATGATACAATCACCCTTTGTCTCCTTGTTTCTATCATGCATACCTGGTGCTTCCTTTCAAAATCATGATTTCATATGTTTTAGGTCATCATGTCTTTTTCAACTCTAGCTATACACTGTGACTTCTAGTAACGGCTCCCAGCAATGACGGGCAGATTATAAGAGAACGAGAAACAGAGAAATAGAAAGTCATATTAACTCATCTCGTTTCTTTGAGTCAGGCTCACAGGCCACTGGATTTCCCAGCGATGGTTGCCATTGGATCAGGTTTGCCCTTCTGGTCCAGTCAACTGCATTTGGAAAGAGGATATTTTATAAAGTCCAATACTGCTGCTTAACCACCAGGGTCTTTGGTTAGGGGAAGCTTCCTTTTGAGAAAAATGTGAGTGGGGAAGGAAATATGACGAACACATTCAGCACTTTCCCAAGGCCTCATAATATCTTAGATAGAAATGGAATTTGAATTCTGACCCCTGAGGTTTAAGCGCAGGACTCTTCATTACACCAGAGCTTCCTCTGAGGTAAAAAACTAATGAGTTACCCTTTGGTCATGTAAGTCATTTCCCTCCCTTTCCACCCACATACACGTGCATATACTCATACACAAACACATTCTCGCTCTTTCTCTCTCCTTTTCCTTCCTTTCTTCTCTATCTGTATCTCTCTTTTTCACACACACAGTCAAGGTCATGTGTTAAAACCATTCATGCCCAGAGTCCCACTATCTCTGGCATGATACAACCCTGTAGATTTGTGACTTGGAGATTCTATAACTGTCTTCTTAGGGCCAACGGGTCAAGCAGTAGTTCTGATAAACTCATCTGTTCTGATAACCAATGGATGAGATGAGGGCCCATTAACAGTTGTCATAAGAGCAATTTCTCTATAGAACATCGCAGGGCATTAGTGGTTGTCCTCATACAAATTTCAAATCATATAGTAAGAAATAGAAAACTTAACTGTGACCATTATGGAGACTCCTGACAGCAGGCAGCATTTAGGACTGTCACTAACCCATGCTCATCTAAATTATAAGAATGGTCACCCACTTTTTCTACATATAGCTGCAATACTCACCCCAAATTTCTTAGGGTCATTAACGTTTCTTCCTTAAAAATGAAAACAGAAAAATGAAATGTTTTTCCTTCTTTCCCCGAAGTCATAATTATGAATATTTTATTTTTGACCCCAAATAAACTTGCAGGTGTGAAAAAAGATAATAATGGTCCAAAGCAATGAAAGATAGGATTTTGAGTTAGTAAATGAGCAGTTACTCCCTGACATTCCTCAAAAGAAAGACATCTTTTAGGGGTTATGAGAAATCCAATGGCTTTTGGAAAATCCTTGGCAAATGTCTAAAAATATGTTTCAAATGTTTTCAACTCAAACAAATTAAAAACATATTTTTTTCCTGGCACTTTCCTCCTTCATTTTAAAAGATATGTGTATTTTTTCAGGGAAATTTTAAGCATGTGGCTCTAATTTTCACTTAACTCATCATGATATTGTTTCATAAGAGCTATTCAATGACTTAAAAATCCTTATGAGTCCTTTTTTTTTTTTTAAATAAGCCTTTAAAAACCTTTATTCCTTAGAAATGGGAATTCAGAGAAATCAGAGCTGGAAAGGACAAGTAAGTCCTGCAAGGTTTTGCCCTGACAGGACAGGACCAACTCTGCCTCATTTTCTTTAAGTGAGACGTAACTCCCTGAAGTCAAGTACTTTTCTGGAAAGACCGTCCCAGCTGGAAGGAAGACTTCTTTCATTATGTGCCGTGGATTGGCCCTCTTTTCACACCTGCAGCCATTAGGACCCTCACTGGCCTCTTAGATGATCTCCCATCAAGTCCTTGCCAGGGGCGCCCCATTACTAACGGCGCACTCTTCGCCTGTTCTGCAGTTCCATGTTGCTTGCTCTTGACTCCTATCCAAAGAGTCTGTTATGTATATGAGAGATGGGATGTGCTGTCAATACCCATCTCCCATGACATTGATTTCTGTAAGAGATTCATACCCCTTGGCATTCACATCCTATGACATTTACTTAGTTCTAGTATTCTCTGTTTTTCTTATCATTGCCTCTGAATTTTAGATATTTGATAGGAATTCTGTTTCTAATATTATTTGGAATAAAATAACACTAGTTTGTACCAGTATTGACATACTTATATTATGGCTACATCTCCTAAAACCATGATCATTATTTTCACTCTTCTCCTTTTTAAAGAATTTATTTTTGACCGTCCAGAGTAATTCCAACATTCTCCACTACATTGTCTCCAAACACCTCCTCCCAGAGTGCTGTCTTGTATACACAAAATGCAAAAGGCCTACTGTCTCCGCTGCTTTTTTGGAATTGAACTTAATCCTGCCCTATGAAATGCATCTGACGTCATTTCACTGTTGTCTTACATGTGAGTGTGTCTGCAAAGGGGGCTATTTTTATACCTCCCTTTATCACCCAAAGCATCCAGTTTGGTAATAGGCAGAAAGCTAAGGACTCAATCACTGTTAATCAAATGAATGGATAAACATTATTCTCTGCAGAATTTGGGAAGCTGCAGTAATATGGATATTTGAGTCAGATAGACCTGGATTCAAATTCCCTCTTAACTGTTTAGCTCATCTATGCTATTTAATTTCCAAAAACCTCAGTTTCTCCATCTAGAAGTGGAGCTGTTATAAATGGCAACAGTAATAGTAGTAACAAGGATGTCAGAGAAACTGACATTTAGACCAGGGCTTAACGTGCCGTAGTCTAAAAACTCAACATGTATTAATTAATTTAATCTTCATGAAAATCTTTTAAGTTAGATACTGTTCTTATCCTCATTTTTCAGATAAATAAATTAAGTCACAGACCAAGTAAGTGACTTGAGGAAAGCTCCTTCATAGACTTCATACAAGGATTAAAAGGCAAAATATGTAAAGGCCATCACAGCACCTGACACACTTCCATTGTCAATGTATGTCAGTTCCTGGCCTTCATCTTGCCCAATCCAATTCATTCGTGGAGCTCTGAGGGCTTGTTGTGAGATCGAATAAAACAACCGAGGCAGGATTTTGAAAAGGAAAGAATTTTGTATTTAAATTAATTAAAATTATTAACACTATTACTCATCAATCAGACATCAGACCTATGACCGAGGCACTCTAGTTTTATAATAGCAGAATGAAGACTGCAAAATGTATTTTAAAAATAAGATTCAAATTTATGACATCACACTTTCTACTCATAAAACTTAAGAGCCATTTTTTAAAATGAAAACTCACTTATCTAGTACCCTCTGAATGGACTTGGTATTGTGGGATCTAGAACGGATGAATCTTTCTTGCCCTGGTGGCATTGAAAATTTGAAGGGAAAAGTCGAACAAAAGTTCTTAGGTTCACCATGAAATCAACATACGCAATCATTTTTTTCAAAGTGTTTGTACTTGAAGTTTGAAGGAGACAGAGCCAAGAGATGGGGAGATAAAGGCCTTTACTCCACACGAGGCTAATCTTAGCACTGTTTTAGCATATTTTTGTCTTATGAGCAAATTCATAATTACTTTGTGTTTCAGCTCTTTTTAAGTCATCTGTATGTCGTAAAGTAACTTTGAACTAAATTCACATTTTATCTCCCCCTGTCTTTCCATGTGTATTTCATTTCCTTTAACCACTGGTTTTGAAATCCCTTTGCCTAAAGCTTTCACGTTTGTTTGGGGAGAGCTTCCCACACACACCCTCTAACTTGTCTTCTAGGCAAGGCTATGTCCCCAGTGTCTTGAACAGTGACTGGTGATTAATAAAAGTTAAAAGATTCATCTCTAAAATATTCAATTCTTTGCACAATGCACCCATTGTCTTTCTCGTGGTACAGGCCCCATGAGTCTGAGCATCTTACTCTGTGAGCCTTTATCACTCCTTTTCTTCCCTCTCTTTCCAGAAGACAAGAGATGAGTTTAATGGTCCCAGGAGAGGACCGAAGGAAAGGCATTAAGGCGGGAAGGAGGCAGAGAGAAAGGAGCCCCCAGCATGCACAGAGGGCCTTGCCTCCACTTCCCAGGATGCTGCAAACTTCTGCTCTGTTACCAGCATATCTGCAGAAATAGCAATAAACAAACAACAACAGCCAGAAAAATTGCATCTCCGAAACCAAACCAAACAAATACCAAAGTTTGACCAGCACAGATATCAAGCAAGTTGGGAGATTTTTAGAAACTTTTAATCCCTCAAAAGTTTTGCATTGCTCAATGGCCCCTGGGGATCGATCACTAGTTAGTTCTCATTTTTTATTTTCATTTAAAACAATCTTTTTTTTAAGGGCAGAAATCATGGTTTATATTTCTTTCTTAGTAATGTTGGGGCCTCGTACAGGGTAGGCTTTCATTAAATGCTTATTTGCTAAATGAACAAGTAAATTTTCTTTTTCCAGAAGAGAAGATACTGACAATTATCATAGAAAGAACTGAAACCAATATCTAGAAAGCAAACTCTTTTTCCAAGGGTTCTAAACAGAATCCTTATACTCTTCCCAAGATACTGAAGAACATGTGAAAATAATCAGGTATTGACATTTCTTTTATTTATATCAAAAGCAACAATACATATTTGGTAACTAAAATAAAATTGGAAATCAAGAAACTTCTCAAAATCAAGAGGAAGAAAAAAAGAAGTGAAATCAGTGGAAAGCCCAAGAGAAAAAGCTCTTGTTTATGGGGAAATGTTAACCTTACTCTATACATCTTTCAAACCAATTATTTGGCAAATGTGTATAAACCACCTCATGATCCTTTTTATTTCAGTGTCTTCTTATCTAACTTTTCATATATTTGTTATTTTCTCTCCAGCTTTATCGTAAGCTCCTGAGAGCAGAGACTATTGAATGTTTTATCACATACACAGCACTCTTTTTTATACAGTGCGTGTGTGTGACTCTATGTGTTTCTGTGTAGAGATATTTTTTAAATCCCATTTAGGAAAGGTGAACACCAAGAGAAAAGCCAAGAACCACAGATGCTGGTGGTACGATCTTCAGGGGGCCTAATCACATATACAAATCAATGGTATTTCCTTGCGTGTTCATACATATTCATAGGGCTGTATGTCTTAACTGCCCCTCCATAACTGGCCTTATATGGAACCTGTCCATTTGCAGATGGGCACATCTATCTACAAAGAATTGGTCGTATCCAACTTTAAAGAGAGATTTAGTGACATTCAAAATCAACTATAGTGTGAGTATACTTTGAAAGACAGTTTCAATGCCTTTTGCAGGCACTTAAGACCTGAGTCCTTCCTACTGGCAACAGTATGTACGTGACCTTTCGGATCTGGACACTAGCTTTTGACTCTATAGAGCTGAGGCTACTGAAATCAAAGTTTGCTTAGCACCCAGTGTTTATGAAGTTGGTTGTTACTGTGTTTCACGTCATCCTAGATAACCATATATCTTTGAATGTTTTTCTGTCTTTATGTTGGGTTTTAGTTATTGTCGCCTTTTCTTGTGAGTTTAATGTTGGAAGGATGGGAAGGCATGGTTCATCATAGAAAACAAAATTTTTACTAATAGGAGATTAAGCACATACCAAGCATCCAGAGAACGAATTTAAAACACGTTACTTTTCTCCTGAGTCACCTCTAAATTCACATGGGCCTCCTGGGATTGGCACGGGGAGTCTCTGCTGTGTGGTGCCCCCACGATTTGCCCTTTCCTTTCACCCAGGCCCAACGGGTTCCATTTCTTTTTTGCTCAGCCTCAAGCCAGAGCGTCACTCCTTTGGTTTCACTTAGTTTCCCTCAAGCAGAGAAGAGTGTCCTCCTGCCTCTGAGAGTGGAGGGTAAAGGACAGCAGGCTTTCAAGACCCGTTCTCAAACTGAAGCCTCTAAAAGACCTTTTTATTGCTGAAATGACCTCTGAGCACAGCTGTGGGAAGTCATTTTGCTTTAAAGCATCCCAGCTTCTTTTTATGTTCTACAAAAAGACTCTCTTCTATTAGCCTAGCTTGTTTCAGCCCAGGAAGGAGGTGGTGGTGGAAGGAACCCAAATGTTGCTGTAGAACATTAGATGATACCATCACTTTTTCTGCCTCTTAGGCTGTGTCGGCCACCTTTCCTTTCATTTTATTTCTGTCAAGTTGTTTTATCTCAATGTAACTTTTCCTGTGATCATTCAATACAGTAAATCATTGGTTAGACTTTGCAATCTACTCCCCACATTACATCAACTCATGTTCTTGAATGGAAAGCAAAAATTGGTGATCGCTTCAACAACTGTTTATAGAAAGGCTAAGAGTGATAATGACGATAATTGTAATAATAACGACCATGAGGATAAGTACTTCAGGCACTATTGTAAGGGCTTTACATATTGTAAGTCATTTCATCCTCACAGCAACCTTGAGATGGGAGCGCTGTTATCCTCCTTTTTATAGATGAGAAAATTGAGGCAGAACGAGATCGAATACCTTGCCCAATGTCACATAGGTGGCAAGTGGTGGAGTTGAGACTCAAACAGTCTGGCTGTGGAGTCTAAATTTATAACCATCACACTATTAATAAAGATATTGTGGGCCATGCATCCATCACGCTTATCAATATATAATCAATTGGTTTATGAAAGGCATGCCTTAATAGGGCGAGGAGTTATGGCATGCTGGATGGAGAATTGGCTTGCTGATTCCACAGATATAAACTCTAATGTCATCTCGGTTGCTCACCAATATAAGGTCTATACTTGGGAATGCCCTTGGACCTCCCGTGGTTTCTAGAATAACTCAGTGAGGGGAAAGGCCAGTCTGTCTTGCAAAATCTTAAGGTTTATTGATTCGATCATGGCCACTGGCTTCAAGACATCAGGCACTATGGACGTGGAAAAGTGTACTTTCTGTTCCTGCTGTGCTCTGTCGTGACCCACTGCAAATACTTCTTAGCTCAGTGCACTGAAAGCCATTTGTCATCCAAAATTTTAATTATTAATGTAAAAGTGTTTAAGATATGTCCATTAAGGCTGATAAAGTTGCTCTGATTAACGGGCTTTTCATAAATGCACTGACACAAACTTTTTTTAAAAAATTAATTCAGCCTGCAAATGAACATCATCCATTTTGCGATCATATTTTATCAGTCTGTAAAGTGCATTCTCACTTCAGTTTTCAGCTCTGAATGCAGAACACTGTGAAAAATGACAGAATTTTAATGAGAAAGTGAACAACATGCCATCAACACCCTTTTGCCAGTAAAAATGGCACAACATCAAAGCTTTAAATCATGTTCCCTCCACACCTTTGGACATCTGTGATTCTGTCTGAGTCCTCAAAATCTGCTACATCCATCACCAGGTGCAGCCTTTAAACACGGAGGCGCTGTCTACTTCACTGGTTGGCATGGCAACAGTTGTCAAATCATCCCTTGATAATGCTCTTTAATTGATTGGATAAATTATTCTGAGATATGTGATTGCAAAATGATGTACTGAAGCTCTTAAGTGCGTGGATCAGCTTGGCTGCACTTACAGATGCCTTGCACCCCCTGCCTTTCCCCGGGCAACTGCCCCCTCAGACTGCTGGAACACTCACAATGAAGCATAAATATGAAACATTAAGGAAAAGTTTAAAGCAATGGCACAGTTCACTGTTACTCCAAGTGCATGTTAACTTACTAAAAACCATCAGGCTGCATGCTGTACTCAGATGTAAAGATATTTCTTAAAATCACATCTCGAAGTCCGTCTATTCAAAGACGGCGTTATTAGTAGAATTGAGTTTACGATCGCACGGATAGAGAAGTTACAGGCTATTTGGAGACACAGGGCATCGTCTTCCTTCATTAGTATGCCTTGGGCCTTTTCTTCTCATGATTCTTTATATACAATTAGTGCAGCGTATGTTGCCAATGTATTGGCTCTCCCAGTGCCTCCATCCCTCAGCTGAATGGCATTCTGTGACTTCTGGCATCTCTACTCAATTGTGAGCAACATGGAAGTGATTAGCTTGGAAACTGTGCCTAAAACATCCTGTTATTTTCATTTCAGGCCTTTTTTGTTTCCCTCCATAAGAGTTAAGCCCAATGCAATCTACCTGAAAGTATAAACTAGTGGTTCTCAAAGTGTGGTTCCCAGCCCAGCAGCATCAGAATCACCTGAGAACCCATTAGAAATGCACACTTATTAGAAACTCTGGGAGTGGGACCCAAAACTTTATGTTTTATTTATTTACTAAAAAATTTTAAAATATATTTTAACAAGCTTTCCAGGATTCCAATGCAGTTCATGTTTGAGAACCCCTGGAATAAGCCGGAGTTAGTTGCAACATTAGAATTACCTAGAGAACTTTTAAAACTACCGAAACATGGGATGCATCTCCCGGAGATTCAGATTTAATTGCTTTGAGATGAAGTCTATGCACCTGGTACTTAAAAAAAAAAAATCCCCTTGTGATTCTAATAAGCTGAGAAGCTTGAGGAACTCTGGTAGGGGACAATGACATTGATTATAAGATCTTTAAATACTTAGGAGATGGTTACTACCAGACATATTGTTATATCGTTCTTTCTGTTTCCCCTTTCTAGTTCCTATTTCATATTTGTCTCGTTAGTTGTACTTTAAACATTCCTTTACCAAGTGTCTATTACATGCCATGTGCTGTACTCGGAGGCAGAATGAGAAACAGGCATAGCCTTTTAAGCTGGGGAGGAGGGGCAGATAATAAATAAACAAAGGAAATATATATGTTTTTTGTTTAAATTTGTTTAACTGCGTATATAATTATATAATTATAAATTATGATAAACGCTGTAAGGAAAACAAGTTGAATACTGTGATAATGAATTCAGGGGACCTACTTTTATAGGGTGGCTAGGGAAAGTCTAAGGGGGTGATACTTCAGCTTAAAATTAAAGAACAATTGTAATAAAGTCTACAGTCAGGTGGGGTCTGGTGGTGGCGTGTAGATGTGTGTTTGGGAACGGGCAGAGAAATAGTCTATGTGGGGGCGAGAACACGTGTAGGAGCTGCACTGAAGGAAAGCCCTCGACGTGCTCAGGGAACTGAAAGAAGGCCGTCACGGCTGACATTCAAGAGCTGGAAGAGAAAGACCCAGATGAGTTTGGAGAGGGAAGTAGGGGGGCTAGGTTTGACATGAGGTGCCATGACGAGCCGCTGTGTGGTCTGAGAAAGAGCAGAGCAGTAATGTGAATAGATGTGATTTCAACTCAGTCATGTCAAAGAATCTTTCTACCGAAGTACTTTTCAGCAATGTTTCTAGTTGCTTAAATAGATTGCAGCCACTTCACCCCAGTGTTTTGACTCCCACGTTCTCAGGAATTGTTGACTGGAGCAGTTGTGGACGGAAATGCTACCTTGCTGACGGAATTTAGTACAGACTTTAAGGTCTAGAGTGATAATGAAAATCTTCGGGTGCAGGTAGGTTTTCCTGGAGTGGCTTGGGGTCTTAGCTTCATCTTCAGTTATTAGCAGCGGTGGAAAAGAGGTTTTTTTTTCTTTTTTCTTTTTTCTTTTTTTACCATCTATGCAGTGGAAAGAACTATTTATGTAAGTTATAAGTTATGTAACTAAGGGAGGAACTATAGATTTTTCTTTAAGAACATGTGTGTGTGTGTGTTGCCAGATTTCTTTGTGCCTCCTGTGTTCTTCAAATTCACATGCTAATGTGAATGTTTAAT
Source organism: Ursus americanus (assembly GCF_024610735.1). Taxonomy (NCBI): domain Eukaryota; kingdom Metazoa; phylum Chordata; class Mammalia; order Carnivora; family Ursidae; genus Ursus; species Ursus americanus. Next base: position 42,534,156 of record NC_142135.1, read on the forward strand.
ATCTTTTACAAAGTCCTTCTGCAAACTAATTTCCAAAATATATATATTCTGGTTTATTATTGCCACAAGTTATTTCTGTCTTTGAATTTGAGTGTCGTATAAACATCAAAACTTCCTTTGGAACGCATCCCAGTAGAGACGAGAGTCTTCTAGCTAAGTTACCTATCAAAAGGCACATCAAACACCAGTAACTAAGTGTCCATCTGCCATACAAGAGGTCCAAAAGTTCAAAATAATTAAATTAGATCATGACAAGCTTAAGGTTTATATTAACTTAGTAAAGAAGGAGAGCGTGACAGAAACAATGCAATTTTAAAGGAGAACCTTGCAAATGCTATCTGTAAAAATTATTTAAGAAGTAATACTCAGATGATTAGTAGGAACAGGGCTTCTTAAAAAAAAAACAACACATTTTCACCACAAAGCTTAGGATACATATAGGTAGAAATGGTAAGGATAGTGAGCAAATTGAAATGGGGACTGGAAGCTTTGTTGGTTTCTGCAGGGGAAGTCATCGAAGAGAATGATCTGTGCTCTATCAAACACCTTGTTCCCCGTGCTTCTGTGAGATCCGGAATGAGGCCAAGGCCATTCACAAACTAGCAGAGTTTAAGCGGATTGCTTGTCTGGTTCCTTAGAGGGCATCAGAGCACAAGGACCTGTGAGTAACTGAACCATGGGAAAGGACACTGAGTCAATGGAAAGAAACAGGAAATCACAAGGGCCGGAAAAAGGGGGGGGGTGTCTCTCTTAGAGCCTGTCCCATTTTAGAGATTTGGTTTAAAAGTAACATGAAGATGGTGAATTTAACTGTTCTCGACTTGTTATAAAAAGCTCTAGACCTAGTATCTCACATAATTTTCCCTAGGGCAATATCACTCCTCTTTGAAAAACAACTTTGAAAACATTTAAATATATATGCAGAAAAAAATAGCATTTTCCCCTAAAATTACATTTATTGACAAGCAGATCGTGAAAAAAAAAGAAAGAACTTCACTTTGTGTAGACATCTGGAATGGAACGCAGGAATTATCTTTTATATTCCACAAAATAGTATACCAAATTATCTCCATTCACTCTCCATTTTCAGACCGTACTCAACAAGCACGTGGTACAGGAAACCCGCACGGTTAGAGAGAAATTGTGGAGAAAGCAAGCCTGGAGTTCACGTACGTGCAGACGCAGAGCGTGCTGCGTGATCAGCGATGGCGTGATGCGTACTGGGGACCGCTCTGTGTCGATGTTTCCATGGGGGTAAAGAGCGGCTTTGTGAGCTCAGAGGGAGAGATGAATTTCTAAAAGAAGGAATATCTCAGAAGGAGGAATGAGGACATGGTTCACTCAATGAATATTTTCTGAATATTTACTGTGTCAACCACAGGGGCTACAAGGCGCTTATTGTCTATGGGGGGGGGGTATAGATAGTAAAGAGGTTTAATCCCAAAGGTGTGTGATAGCAATGATAAAAAAATGCTAAGTTTATTGAGTACTTACTACCACTTAAATGCTTTTCTATCTTATTTAATTTAAACTTTATGAAAACCTATGCTGTTTTGGCAGTTTACTATTTCTATTACTACTGTCTTTTACAATTATTATTGTTGCCCCATTTTACAGCTGAAGACACTGAGGCCCCCAAAGTCTAAATATGTGCCTAAGCTTACTCGGAGGATAGAGGGGAGAGTGGAGATGCAAACCCAGCTTTGTGTGGCTGCACGGGCCGTGATTTGAGTTCTCTGTTACACTGTCTGCAGTCAAGGAACACAGAGATGGGGCCCAGGTCTGGCCTTGTGGAGGGAAGGGGGGCTGAAGAATACTTCTTGACAACACAACTTGCTAGTGGCTCTCTCTTCTTCTCGCTTCCGCTGGGACTCGTCTGTCATTTTCCCACCAAGGGATGTCTGCAGCAAAGTTGCTGCCGGGCTGCCCCTGAGAGGCGGCGCACCTCCTGGCAAAGAGCACGGACCCTGAGCCCGGACCGCCTGGGCTGAAGCCTCCCCTCACCGCCTCGGAGCTCTCGACCTTAGGCGAGATTCTGTAAAATGGAGATAAAGGTTTCTACCTCAAAGGTTTATTATGGGAATTGAATTCAATGCGCTTATCTCTGTAAAACATTTACACCAAGCACACACGACATAAGTATTAAAATAAATAGATTTGCAAAGCCTGCATTACCAAAAATATCTGTAGAGATCCTTCTTTGGGAGAGTTGATGACAAACTCTTTGCTCAAGAATGCCTTCTGGTTCATAAACTTTTCTCATCTCAAGCAGAATAGCAAGGTTCTTCTGGCTCGGAGGGAGGAGGGCTTCAGGGTGAGGCGGGCTGGCGACTTGTTCTGGGCTTTGTGAAGAGTCTGGGTTTGGGTTCGGGCATTCCTGGAATCAAATCTTGGCTCTGCCTCTTGGATCTTGGACAAATCATTTAATAACTTTATTCACAATTCCCTTATTGGTGAAATGAGAAAAATAACAACTCCTATAATGAAATGAAATATTTTTTTATGACAAAGCTTGACAGAGAGGAGGGACTAAAATGCTGCCTGTTATACATATTACCACTTATTAGTGGAGCAATTTAGGAAAAACCAATCCGTTTCTGAGTCTCACTTTCCTTTTTTTTTAATAATATTTTTTTATTATTTATGTTAGTCACCATACAGTACATCCCTAGTTTTTGATATAAAGTTCCATGATTCATTACTTGCGTATAACACCCGGTGCACCAAGCAATATGTGCCCTCCTTACTACCCATTCACTTTCCTAGCATATATATCAAGACCTATGGAAGTTACAGTTGTTTTTTTTTTTTTTTTTGAAGATTTTATTTATTTATTTGTCAGAGGTGGGGGCACGGAGAGCACACAAGCAGGGGGAGTGGCAGGCAGAGGGAGAAGCAGGATCCCCACTGAGCAGGGAGCCCAATGTGGGACTCGATCCCAGGACTCTGGGATCATGACCTGAGCCGAAGGCAGATGCTTAACACACTGAGCCACTCAGGGGTCCCAGAAATTATAGTTTTCATATACGTAGTATTAAAGTACCTAAGCAAGTAATTTTGATTCAAGACAAACAAACGAATGGGACAGAAAGGAAAGCCATCAAATTGCTTTTTCTTGGATTGTTTATCAGATGTCGTAGTCCACTTGTATTTAGAGGTTACGTGTACTGCTGAGGGACAAACCTAGTGGCTCTGGAGGCTAATTGTCTCCTTGCTTCTGGTAGCTTAGCGGAGAGCTGGCTCAGCTGGACTGAGCCAGTCTGTGAAGCCACGGCAAGGCTGTTAGCTGGTGTCAGCACGACGTACAGGTGGTCAAGGCTCTCCCTCAGGCTCGCACATGTAGACTTTGGCCTTAAATAGATGTAACTACTACCACTGTTTCTGAGCTGTGTCGCTGGCCACTTTCCTGCTGACTTACCAGCTCCCGTCCTGCTGGCCTTCTTGTTGCTTCCTGAACACATCGAATATTCTCCTGCCTTTGCACTGGCTATTTCCTCTTCCTGGAAAATTCTCATCATGTGTATCTGTATGGTTTGCTCCCTCAGTTTGGTTTTCCACTCAAGAGTTGCCTTCTCAGAGATGCCATCCCTGACCATCTGACTCCGTCTTACTCTCATTTATTTTTCTGCATCGTGTTTGTTTGTTTTCTGGTTCACTCCGTTAGAATGTAAGCTGTACGAGAGCAGACCTTAGTTTCGTTCACTAATACATGACATGCACCGAGACAAGAATTTATCACATAGTAAGTGCTTAGTAAATATTTGCTGAACGAATGGATATTTACCTACGTGTCAGTCAACCCACACAATCTTTCTTATCATACTTTATGATATCCCCGGAGGGAGATCTATTACTTTAAGACATATGGCACTAAGAATTACTTTTGTAATCTGCTGAGGAATCTCTACCAGGGAGATGAGAAAGGGCCTCACTGATATTTAATTTCATGACACGAATTATGTCATGTGGGGGGAAATAGGGGGAAAATGACTTCCTTATTTTTTTGTTGGCTTCGTTTATTTACAGTCTCAGACCCAAGTGAGCTTTTCTACAATGCAGCACACGCCAGTCTAAGTCAATATGAAGTCTTTTGTTTAGGCTTTAACACCGTTGTGTTATGTTTTACTCATCATTGTGTAGTTAGTCTCTGGATGCTCTAACCCCTCCCACCACCACCCCTACCCCCTAGGCCTTCATCATTCTCTCTCTCCCTCTGTCTTTTTATATGGCAAAATTCATTTTACAGCTGGCCTACATTTTTGTGCTGTGTTGACCCCATTGGATTACTAGTCTCCATGGGGTTCAAGGACTCCATTAATCAGTATCCTGTACTATTTTAATGACCACATGGAATGCAATCCATTTTTCTAGATTATTATACTTGATGTTAAATGGAACTCAGTCTAAGCCTGATTCTTTTGACTCACCACTGGATGCCTCTTTCATACACTCAGTCTGTTGCTGTTTATCATTATTCCTTGTTTATATTCCTCTCACCCGTTTCCATTTGTGCGAATGTGTTTGTGTGTAGGCCAATTTTACTTCAATTTTAAAGCAGGATTTCATGAGATCCAATTAAGTATTTTTCTAATGCTCAAATATACAGTGTCTACTACAGGATTCCCTTTGTGCTCTAATTTTGTAATGAAACTGAAAGGAAATCAATCAAGTTCCTCTGGCATGGGTTGGTTGTTATAAACTCATGCTGTTTATTGCTTAGTCTGAGTTCCTCTGGATTTTACAGAAACATTTTTCAGTATGCTTCCACTACTTTGGTAGGTTATTATTAAACCTAAATCACAGCGTTTTTTTCTTTGTTTTGGGAAATCAATACTGGGTTTACATTTTCATATTTCTTTCTTCTATCTCAGTTCTTCCTGATTTTAAAATGGCATTTAACACAACGTGATTAAACAGTTCTCCTGACGAGGGGATGTGTAGCCACACTTTTACTTACTTCTAATATATTAAGTTTTCCAAATAATTTACTCATAAAAATACCATCTTACATAAGTATTCCTCTAGAACAGAATGTTCTGTTTATAGAATCTAGGGAAGGGGATAGTTATAAACCATGGTTTTAGATTTGCTCATCTACCAGTTTCATCATGAAGAAGAGACACAGAGATGTCAATGTATGAGCTTCCTAGGCTGCTAGAGTAATTTCGTGGCTTAAAACAACAGAAATTTATTCTTTCCTAGTTCTGGAAACCTGAAGTCCAAAACCAAGGTGTTACAGGGCCATGCTCCTCTGAAGTCCCTAAGAAAAAGTCTTTTCTTGCCTTTTCCTAATTTCCAGTGGTTGCCGGCCATTGCTGGCTTACAACTGCCCCCATACACTCTCTGCCTCTACCATCACACGGCCTGCCTCTCTGTGTCTCCTTTGTATCTCTCTATTTAAGCATCCCTCTCCTGTCTCTCGTAAAGAAACCAGTCCTTGGATTTAGGGTCCTCCCTAATTCAATATGACCTCATCTAAGCGTGATTACATCTGCAAACACCCGACACCTCCAAAAAGTTACATTCGCAGTTACCAGAGGTTGGAAGTTATTTGTCTGGTGGACAAAATTCCACTCAAGACAGCCAAGTTCCCCAAGCTTGGAATCACTGGCCAGTCACCACACGAAAATATACCAGGAGAACTGTCTCAGTCCATTTGGGCTGCTACGATAACAAAATGCCGTAGACGGGAAGGCTTAAACAGCTAACATTTATTTCTCACGGTTCTGGAGGCTGAGAAGACCAAGATCAAGTTGTTGCAAGATCAAATGTCTGGCGAGGGCCCACTTCTTGGTTCACAGGGGGCCCCTTCACACTGTGTGCTCATGTGGCAGAAGGGGCTAGGAGCCTTGGGGAACCCCTTCCGCAAAGACACTAACTCCATTCATGAAGGCTCCACCCTCATGACCTAATCTCCTCCCAAAGCCCCACCTCCTAATACCATCACATTGGTTAGGGTTTCAACCCATGAATGTGGGGGAATACAAACCTCCAAACGTAACAAGGAAAATCTGGGCAGTGGTTCTCAGTCTTTGCTCTTCTACTCAGTGCCCCTCCATTGCACCTAGATCAAAGGCAGGCCCAGTGTCTTGCTCACTTTTCTTTCTTTCTTCCTTCCTTCCTTCCTTCCTTCCTTCCTTCCTTCCTTCCTTCCTTCCTTTTTTTCTTTCTTTCTTTCTTTCTTTCTTTCTTTCTTTCTTTCTTTCTTTCTTTCTCTTTCTTTCTTCTTTCTTTCTTTCTTTCTTTCTTTCTTTCTTTCTTTCTTTCTTTCTTTCTTTCTTTCTCCTTTCTCTTGCTTTGAGCCCCATCTCTTAGAAAGTAAGAGACAAAATTCAAAAAGGCAGCATATCTCCCAAATGGCAATGGCAGAGAGAAAGAGAGAGAAAATTTCTCAAAAGGGAATTACATACTGAACCAGGTTCTTTTAACCTCTTTACCTCTTTGCTTCCCCTGTGGAAAATCCTACTTCTACCATGGCTAATTACGGGCTGGATCCCTTTCAGAGGGATTAGAGGGAAGCACTAAGCTCTTGGTAGAGGTTTGGATGCCTCAAATAATTCCCAGAGGCAATACTTTTGTCTTAGTTATTTTGTAACTTAAGAGATTGCTTAAACCAGTGTTGTGCTGGTAAGCTGGTTCTACTAAAAAAAAAAAAAAAGAAAAAGAAGTCCTGATTTGTAGCATTTGTCAATTTACATGGTGTGAATACTTCCACCATGGTCAATTTCATGCTACCAATTGTTTAGCAACTGGCTTGCAAAACTCCTGAAAATTTCACAATTGGGTCTTGTGAGCCAGTATGAGTTGGCCTGAGCACATCACTGAATCAGTTCGTCAATTCACTGTATGACAGTGCCAAAGGGCTTGCAGTGCCACAGAAAAAATAGTCATGAATATGGTCCCACTATGGTTTGGGATCTGGAAAATATGTAAAAGAGAACATTGAGTATCACAAAAATTTAACTGTTTTTAATTTCAAAGTGCAAATTATAACAATGAAGGCAGCACATGGGAAATGATCAGTTATTTCAAAAGCTATAATCCTTCACGTTGGTGAGAATACTTACACGCTGCAGGGGGATATTCAAATTGCTATAGATTTCATAGAGAACAATTTGACAGCTTTTACCAAGAACCTTGACAAATTTCATGTCCTTTTGTAATGTAATATTTTTGTTATACTTTTTCTAAATGATATTTTTTGGGTTAAAAAAAGATGTCAAGCCCCATACCATCAATTAAATCTTCAACTTCATCCTCTGCCTTTCTCCTCTCTTACCAGTTCTGAGCATACGGTCCTTTCTGCTATTTCTCAAACATGGACAGGTATGATGCCTGCTTCTGGTCTTTGCACCTACTATTCTCCCTCCTACACTATTTTCCCATTGATATTTGCATGCCTACCTCCTCCTTTCACTCTGGCCCCTTATCCTTTCAGAGAGGACTTCCCAGACAATGCAATCCAAAATAGTACTGCCTCCGCCACTCTCTATTCCTTGTGCAGTATTATTTTTTCCTTCTGGCACTGACTACTGTATAATATTATATTATTTATTAATTTGTTTATTTTCTGTTTCTCCCTGCTGTAAGCTCCACGGGGCAGGGATCACATTTATCTCATTCCTTGTGGAATTGCCATATCTAGAATAGTGACTATCACGCAAGTGATAAGTATTGCTAAGTATTTGTTGAAATAACAAATGGATGAATAAATGTGTGAATGAATCTTAAAAATCTTTTCTGATTCACACATATTGTCGGAACCTGTTCTTCTTAAGGTCTGTTTAATACTCTCTCATAGGTATGTACCACAGTTTGCTTAATCAATATCCTATTGAAGGATACTTAGATTACTTTGAGTGTTTCTTCTTATATTGAATATGCTTATATGGACATTTTTATGCACTTGCATATCTGTAGGTTAAATACCTAGAACTAGAATTGTTGAGTTAAAGAATATATATTTAAAATTCAGTAATTATTACCAAAATGCCCCCTAAAGGAGCAATACAAGTTTGTACTCTTTTAAGATTAAAAACATCGTTTCAAAAATCCTATTTTGAATAAAGAAAAAGAACCCTGATTACAAATAGGCCTAGATGGATATTTCAAATTTATGATGAAAAATACAGGTACTTCAAACCAAAAGCCGGCGTCAGGATTCATGAAGAAACACTAGAAGAATTTCCGTTCCTATTAAGAATAAGATAAAGACGCTCACCAAAGACAAAAGGTTGGAGGGAGCAGGACTTTGGAGAAGCCGAGAGGCATGAGATAAAGGGTTGGGTGATGGGATCAACAGGGCATTGCACGGACGGATGTGCAGGCAGACACTGCACAAGGGGGCACATCTAAGACAGTGCCATTCACATGATAGACAGCACAGATTTGTGTATTCGATATGACAATTTCCTGGAGATAGCAGAAGACCATCTTGTTCCAACAAAATCAGGATATTATGACAATTTTCTGACAGATGAAAGGAAACTGTCTTGAAGAAGAGTGCCTTATTCTAATTTGCTCAGAGGTACAAAATGGTCTAGTGTTGGCTCTGAAAGACAGCATCAGAGGATGGCCCGGCTCAGCCCATCCACTATGTCAGGAGCTGAGTGGAGCCAAGTTGCCAATGGAACATTGATGCCATTAGAGTGAGCTCTGTATGTGGTCTGGGCTAATGAGCTACGAGCTCAGTTTTCTCACTGCAGTCTGGAGATGACCAGCCATTGACATCTGCCTGTCAGTTGACAGCAAAAGATCATCTGGAAGAAGTGAGACCTGCCCAAGCTCTGGGATTTGTTGAAGTCTAATGCTTTATCTGCCCAGAGCAAGCCTCTTTAAACAGAGTGTGGTTTCTTTGACACCAGAGAGATGGTGGCGTGGGAAGGAGCGTCCCAGCACCTGTTACCAAGTGAGGTAGGATGGACATACACGAAGGACACAGTATTGTTTAGTATATTCAAGCAATTGTAAATGCACGGTATCTTTATACACGTATTACTCTGGATGAGTGTGTGGAAATATAATCCAAGTACAGAATTCTTTAGAACAAATTCAAGCTTTTAAAAAAAAAAGATTGCTTAGGTGTGCCTGGGTGGCTCAGTAGTTACTTAAGCCTCTGCCTTCAGCTCAGGTCATGATCCCGGGGTCCTGGGACCAAGCCCTGCATTGGGCTCCCTGCTTTGTGGGGAGCCAGCTTCTCTCTTTCCCTCTGACCCCCATCCCTCTCATGCTCTCTCTCCCAAATAAGTAGATAAAATCTTTAAAAACAGAAAAAGACTGCTTAGATAGGAAAAGCAGAATAATTATGTAATAAGTAGGGAAAAAAAAGTTGAGTCAGAATGGAATGAAGATTACCAGAGAACACATATTCCCATTTTTTAGGTCAAAATGGGCCTTACTGTCTGCATCTCCAAGCCCCCCCAGCTTGTACTTTCTGTACAAATTCCTGCTTGATGCTATACTAGGGTGAGGAGACTCATCTCAATAGGAAAGGGGCGGTGTTTGGGGAACTTTAAACCTCTAAATACTTGAACCAATCCCATAGGAACAAACTTTCTCAACTTTTGGTTATTTCCAGAACAGACTGACTCCCTTATTAATATGTACTTTGGAACATGTTTCTCTGCCTAAAGATGTTGTTAATGATACTACTATTGTCTCTAAGAATGTTTCAAGACCATATCATAGTTGTATTTTTTATTTGTTATTCTCATTTAATGCTCTCATCTAACATTATAAAACACAATTGTGTTGTTAAAGACTACTTAGGAAAATGTGCAAGAGGATTATAAAATGATTTAAAGGCATAATATGAATTTAAGACTCAAGAGAATATGGATCAAGTACTGAAAAAATTCTTAGATCTTTTTACTCATTCATCCAACAGCGATTTATTAAGCACCTCATATGTGAAACATTTTGCAAGCTACTGTAAAAGGTTGAAAAGAAACAGGAAATATGGCCCCAAGTTGACTTGAAACTTACAGTGAGAAATAAGTCAATCAGAGAAAGACAATTATCATATGGTTTCACTCATGTGGAATATAAGAAACAGTGCAGAGGATCAGAGGGGAAGGGAGGGAAAACTGAATGGGAAATCATCAGAGAGGGAGACAAACCACAGGAGACTCTTAACTATAGGAAACAAATTGAGGGTTGCTGGAGGGGAGGTAGGTGGGGGATGGGGTAATTATGTGATGGGCATGTGATATGATGAACACTGGGTGTTGTACGCAACTGAAAATTATTGAACACTACATCTGAAACTAATGATGAACTATATGTTGGCTAATTGAATTTAAATTAAAAAAAAATAGAGAAACTTACAGTGCAATAGGAAAGATGTGGCATGCTTTTGTGGAACCAACAAGAAAGTGAGGCGTCAAATAACGAAGCACCAGTGCATTGCTTGGGCCACAGTGAGTGAGACGGTCTACAAGCAGTATAGAAGAAACAAACGTGAATTGAAGTGTAGAGAAGATCTCTTGGAAGATGTAGAATTTGAGCTGTAGTTTAGACTAGGTTGGATTTTTCAATTCATTAAACAGTATGAGCAATGACTTGCAGGCTGAACGAAGCATGGGGTTCATTTCTACAACGAGTGACTCAAATGGAGCAGAGGATTCATGTGTTGTGAAGTCTAGATAGCTGGGAGGGAGGACAGGGAGGGAGCGCTGGAGGTGCCAGATTAAGGAATGCCTTCAAATCTGGGCATGGACTTGATTTTAACTTCGCAGACAATGAGAAAGTCATTTGTATACATGTATGTCTATCATTATCTATAAAATTTTATTTTATATATATATAATGCTATATATCTATATGTAATGAGATTTATTATAAGGAATTGGCTCACGTGATTATGGAAGCTGAGGAGTCCCATGATTGCTATTTGAGAGCTGGAGAAGCGGGAAAGCTGGTGGGGTAAGTCCCGGTCATCCAAGCACAGATGACTGATGTCTCAGCTCAACATCAGACAGAGAAAGGCTATTCCCTCTTCCTCCACCTTTATCTTCTGTTCAGCGGATGGAATGATGCCTACCCACATTCAGGAGGACCATTTGCTTTACTCAGTCTACTATTCGGATGCTAATCTCTTATGAAAAACATCTTCACAGACACACTCAGAAATATTGTTTAACCAGATATCCCAGCATCCTGGACTCCAGTCAAGTTAACATATAAAACTAACCATTATAGTTTTTGAATAGGGGAGTAACATAATTCGGAACAACAAATGAAAAACTTCCCTTTAGGAAAATTGACTTGTGCTAATGGGGTAGGTGGTCAGAAGCAAGACAGATGAGAAGCCTTCAGACATAACTAGGCTCTTACAGGAATATAGAAATGAAGTTATAAAGGCTGGATAGGAATAATGCCAGAGGGAAGACAAGTCACAGGTTTATTTTATAGGAGGAATTGTGCAGTATTTGGCGACTGACCTGGAGGTGAATAGGTGAGTCAAACATTTTATGTCTGGATGTACCTTTAGCAAAAGTAAAAATTTTGAGGGAAGAATCTGGTTTCAAGAAGGATGATTAGGACTAATTTGGCGTACAGATTTTCTTGTATTCAAGTGCAAATTTAGGTAACTAGAGGTACAGAACCTGGCTATGAAACCATGATTGAGTGCTATGCCTTGGTGAGGGTAAGAGACAAAGTGCCTTTGCTCTTCCATAATTAACAAAGATTATTATAAAGGCTGATGAGTGGATAGAGACATGTTTATGCATGTAATAGTCACATAGTGTAGTTTTAATAAACCTTAGAGCCTATGGGGCTCAGAGTTCCTAATGCCACTGAAGAGAGGGGGTCATGGAATAGAGCACTGCAGTGGAGAAACAAGGAGAAATTCAGAGTCAAAGGAAGATGAGCACCTGAGACAAGCCCTGGGAGAGGGAGTGTTGGCGGCAGGTGAGGGAGCCTTTGGCGTGTGGTTGGGCGTAGAGCAAGCCAGAGAAACAGGGAAGGTGGGAAAAAGAGCAATCAGACCGCAGGCGGAAGAGGTGGCTATGCATGTTTTCTCAAAGTTGCTGTCACTTATATAATAAAAATAAACTGAGTAGCACCAAGCAGTGCCTCTCATTAAATGTTTACAATTTGTCGCTATTATTATTAGAAGTAGTATTAGGTTATATATATATATATATATATATATATATATATATATATATATATATAAAGTAATCGTTCCCTTCTTTTCTTCTTATATGCTATAGTTACAGTTTATATTCTGAATCCTTCCCTAAAGTGGGTTTCTTGATGGCTAGGAAGGCTCTTTTTCCCTGATCCTTGGCTATGAAAAAAATTAATAAGTGCCTGGTTATACTAGGTCCTCAATGACATTTACAGAAAAGATATAAATCCATGAGTGAAATAATGAAATGTGAATGAATGGAGGAAGAAAGAAAGGAAAAGAACGTAGATTTATATATTTTAGGCCAGAATGCTCCATCTTAGAAATACTCCATCTATTCAGCCAGATGACATAACCTAACTACAATGTAACATAAAGTGCTTTTACTCAGTAAACCTGCTAGCTCTGAATTGGGAAAATTCTGCATATGTGCCTTACCTTAAAGGACTTGAGGTTATATAATGAGGTAAAAGTCCAGCATGGGTTTTCGATATCACAGACTCAGTCATACTTTGGGTAGGATCGTGTTTCGCAATCATGGAACGCATAACATCTATCTTAAAAAAATAGAAAAGCAAACTTGGAACGTGGGCTTCCCGGCATCATGTTATTACATAGCATCTTTAAGAACGAGGGATTGGACAAAAACCGTTAAGCTTAAACCCTAAGTATCCTCTCCTTTCTTAATCCCTGGAACGAATATAGATAGTTCCTGTGGTAGACATGGGGGCTCACCAAGATACATGGATCTCCTTCTGGGAACAAGCCCCCCTGGAATTAGGTGTGGCCGTGTGACTTGTTGGGTCAATGACATTGAGTGGAGGTGATGAAGATCGCTTCCAGGTCACAGTACCTTATGGACGGTGGGTGTGCTCCCCATGCCCTCATTCCTGCCCTGGTCGATTCGGAAGCATCCTGTTGAGAAGGTGGCGTCACAAGATATGGAGCCTTTGTCACTCTGTGTCCCTGAACATCAATGGTGACTGCGCACCCTGCTGACCCCTATTGGACAGTGTGAATGAAAAATAAATGTTTTAAACCACTGAGATTTTTGTGGTTGTTTGCGACCACAGTATAATCTAGCATATCGTGACCGACAAAGTCCTTCTATAAGAAAAAAAAAAAGATATTTCTCCCTATCATTCTGAGACTGTTAGAGAAAGGATACTGTATGACGATGTTATTGCCTTTATATAAAGTTAAAACACACTAAAACTAAAAGGTTTTAAATCTTTTTCTTCGAAGCTGAGGGATTAAAGCTGCATTTCATAATTTGGTTTTCCTACTCCATCAACACCAACAGTGTCTCTATATTTTTAGTATGCCTAAGGGAAATTATTGATAGTTCTGCTTTTACTATTTTATGTCTTCTTGAGAAAGGTGATTGGTTTTTATTTTATATTTATTTGCTCTGGGTTCAACATTAAGAAAAGGATATAAAGATCTATGGTATGAAAATAAAAGGTTTGCTTTATTCCAATATAGAAGCCAAAAGCCAATTTAAAATTTTTGTTTCTAAAGGTTGAAGTCAAGGAAAAATGCTAGGAAGACCAACCTGTTTACTGGTCCACAGTATTTTTTATTTTCATAAAATCTTCTTTTAAATGTTCATCTCACATGCAAATGCATAATGCTTTTTTTTTTTTTTTCCACTCTGTCTCACACACATCCTGGAATCCCCTGTGAGCTATCAGCCTGGGAGAACAGCCCTTGAAGATTTTGCTGTCTCTATTCATTGCATATACTGTAGCTTCGTACGTGTTTATTTTGCTAGTTATATGTGTTCAGGCAGGAATTCAAATATGTGATTCTCATTCTTGCTTTCCAAGAGAATTCTCCTGAGGGAAGAAAAACAATGTACATGTTTCTCTTCTTATTTGACAAAACCAAAAACAATCCTGGATTTAGACCCTTACAAGGAAATATGTGTCACACAAAGTAAGAGCAAAGGACTGTCTTTGTTTCTCTTCCAGCTTTTGAATCCGGCCCACTTTTATTAAGAGACAATATAGACAGCAGAGCATTAGCTCTAAAACCAGAAGGTCTTCCCTGCTCTACTCCAGGCAGGAGGGACAGAGCATTTACAGAGAAGTACAGTTTTTTCAGCGGAGGAATGATGGGGCCATGGTCATACTCTGTGTCTGAGAATCACTGATAGCATCTTTTCATGTTGGGGCTCAGTGAAGAAAAGTATGCGTGTCACTGAGGGCAGGAAATTCTTAAAATGTTTAAAGGGAAAAAAATAAACAGTTTAAAAACCAGTTTAGGGGAAAATGGTGTGACTCATGGAAAAATATCCAAGTTCAAGTCGGAGCTCTCATCAGGTTTCCTGGGCCCATGAGTGCATAAAGTTCATAAAAATGTCCCCACTAACCAATCATGATTACTCTCTGCCTTTAATTACTTTTCAACTGATGTGAAACTCAAGATATTATTAGCCTCTGCTTTGCTGAGGTAAACTGTCGAGCAATACAGCATAGGGCCGAAAAGGAACAAAAAAATCAGAATGATGAATAGAGAATGCTGCTTGAAAAAAAACCTACAAAAAATTTTTTTTTGATATGGTCTTTGTTGGACATTTCCTCCCTTTATCTGCTTGTATTTTCACTTTCGAGTCGATAACGCCCAGACTGAGTTGAAACACGGTGATGGTTCTGCCATTCTCTTCGGAGTTCATTGTGACTTTTTTTTTTTTTTTTTTTTATCATCAGCAGAAATAGAGGGAGACGGAATTAAACAGGAGCCGCAGAACTTGCAAGTGTGATAACAATACAAATGGATTTTCTCTAACAGAGAAAAACAGCTGTCTCCATTATTTGAATGCTTCACCTTTCTCCATTCCATTAATTGGGTCTTTGATCACAAGCTGAGGTGGAGAGGCCCTGATAAGGAATAGGTTATTAGTAAAGTAGCCTAAAGGAATGAATCGGGCCTGGCACTTGCTGCAGAAGATGAGATAAACTCGTAATGCCTGTGTATGTGAGTGGTGGAGACTGATAGGGCCCTCCGACCGCCCTGAGCTGCTCGCAAGGGGAGCAGACTAATACTCCAGTGCTATGATAGCTAAGGCAGGATATAAATTGAGCTCCCGGAAATGGCATAGGATACAAATTCCATAAAGAGTTTTCTGTAAATGGCTTACACTTTTATATCAAACTGTGACAGAGTAGTCGCTAAAAAAAATAAAATAAAATAAAACAGTTTCTTGATCTCACTCTATGTTGAACACAACTGGAGGCTTTCGCCTAAGAAGGAGGAAAAATGACTGTTAAATTTGTTCACCAAGACATTAATAAGAGCACCCTTTGAAGTGCGGTAAAGCTAAATTGGAGGAATTAAATTTGATTGAATCTAAGCCTGTTTATTTTTCATTTCTGCAGAGCGGGTGTTGAGTGATTTGTAATACTTCATTGGAAATCTTCAGAAACTTGCTATCATGTAATCCATTTTTTTGCTGAAGAATACGACCGCAGGGGACAAGGCCATATTGGTTTGTTGTTAATGTACTGGAAAGAGGTACTATGGAGAAAACAGTTAATATTAAATTACGAACACAAGGTTATCTTTCTGGCGCACATGCTCCGCTGCCCCAGGCAGGGGTAATCTGTTAATAGCATTCAGCCAAAATGACACCATTAAGGAACTGAAGCTACACGTCTTTTGCAAGCTGAATGATGTATAAAGCTGGTTTTCTATCATCCTAGATGCAATAAATTATCCATGCTGCTAAAAATTGATACAAGACAGAAGTTTGATAGAACCAGCACCCAGACATAAATGGAAGGCCAGACTGGCAGGAAACGACATGACGATGGGAATGCTGCCACCAGGGTCTTTTTATTTGTGTCATTCTCTCTCCCCCAGCTCTGATTTCTCAGGCATTGGGGGCCGTGGTGGGGAATGCGTTCTTGTGGCATTTTCATGGTAGAGAGTGAGGAGTGACTGAGCAAGGGAGAAAATGAATAACACATACAATTATGCAGATGAGCACCTCGGAAAGGTTTGGATGTCAGGTCTACTTTGAATGAATCATTGCATTTCGGCTTCGGTTTCTGATGGTCGGTGCCTGAATACGAAGCGAAGGACGTTACAAATGGCTTGCACGGAGTCATCCGACTGGTGCGTGGCGCATTAGGAAACCATAACCTACTCATACTCCTTGCCCTTCCTATTATTGCTTCCATCAACATGCAGAATAAATAGCTGGGGAAACAGTTTAGGATTATTTCCCAGGATAGTTTTTCTCGTTTTCAATTAATACAAATGCTTAATAGACGTAAGAGACACAGAGCGTCTATTTGTTCTGGCCAAGTCCTCACTGTTGTCAGGAAAAAAAGATTTGCTAAGCTACAATGGCAGTCCGGGTGAAACAAAGTCATATGCTAAATCAATGCATACTCAATTCGCACCATGTTCTCCAGCCTTCTGCCGGGCACTGGAGTTGTAGAGGTAATGAGACACCGTTCTTTAATCTTTGCGATGGAGTGGGAACTGGTACAATGGCAATGGAATGTCGTGGTGGAGGGATGCATGGGACAATCAGGGTTGCAGAAAGTACCTCCTACACCTGCCAGGGCGCTCAGGGCTGCTTGCACAGAGGAAGGCACCAGCACAAAGAGAACTTCCGGAACATCTCAGCACACAGGAAATACACATAACCAACAAGCCCAACCACAGGTCTCTTCATATTTCATATGATATCAACGGTGGAACTAGCAATGTACACATAGGCGGGTAACTGTAGTTAGAGCCCAGAATTCAGGGCACATACCACGTGAGAACAGCCTGAGGGGTGTTTATAGAAGCCCAGAAGTGAGAAGACTCGTGTTGGACTGGGTTGACCAGACAGGAGGGATTTTACTGGGGTCCAGCGCATCATCTCCAGCCTCTGTTTTTTTATTCCCAATTATTCACTACTTCAGCATGTCCCATATGTTCAATATCTGCCATTTGATCTTCAGTCCATCTTTATGAACATAACTGCAGAAAACCGAAAATTTTTGACTGGTATCACCACCCCAGGCTCCTCGCTGCTGCCTCTGCCTCGGCTTTGTCCCCCTCCAGTCCCTCCCCAGAGGAAGGAGACCAGAGTGATCTTTCTAAACAAAAACTGACCTGTCACCCTCGTTTAAATCCTGTGCTATGCTTGCCCTACAGCAAAAGCCAACCCCTCAGTTTGGTGCATAAGGCTCAGAATGTTCTGGTCACTCCGATCACACCCCCTGCCTCTGGGCCCTCATTACTGGACTCCCCCCAGTTCCTTAGTTTGCCAACCCCTAGCCACCTGGGAACCTTCCAGGATTGGTTGCCTTTACTCACATTTTCTCCAAAACCCACATCTCATCCCTTCCCTTTTCCTAGCTAAACTGAATTTATCATTTGGACGCCAGAACTTCCCCTGATAACCAAATATGGGGCCAAGTGTCCTTGTCTCTGACCTTGTAGCTCCTGTATTTCTCCTGTCTGATATTTTTTTTGTTCCCTTGGGGAGCGTACGTTCTGTGCGGGTCGGGTCTGTGGCTCTCTTGTCCACTTCGTATCTTCAGTTCTCAGCATGGTGTCTGGCACACTGGGTGGTAGATACTTGCTGAACATTGAATTCATGAGGGGGACAGAAAATAAAGAACAGCCTGGAAAAATGGCTGGGATGATCACAGGACGAAAAGGGGACTACAGGGGATGCCTTCAGATCGCTCAGCTCCTGGGAGGCGTTTCTCACTGATGAGCTGAGGACAACTGAGTGGCAGACACAGCTGGAGGCTGAATAAAGAAGGAAGAGCGGTGCGGTGTTTTGAAACTGTGGTGTGTTGACAGGAAATAAGCCTTTATTGGAAACAAAGGAAGAAAAGATCGGGCAGTAAACCTTAGATGGCTGGGCTATTTTCCTTTGTGCTAAATTGGTTAAACTGAGTGTGGTTGTTCCATGCATTTGCCATATAGTCGCTTACCTTTGCACTTTATTTTGTACTGTGTAGACATTTTGATATCACAAGTAGTAGTCTGGAGGTAGAGGTAATGCGGGGAAGTTACTTTCAATGTCTTGTATCAAGACTACACAGAAACGCCATAGGGAAGCAACTGCAAATTAGCAAGTAAATGAACAGTTGGTTAAAAACCAGATTAACAATTTACTGAGTGAACCCATTTACTTACTTCTTGTCATGTTCCTAAAACTGGCCAACAAGAGAATGAAGGGGGGGCTGGCTGCAAAGTGTCCACAGCCTGGGAGAAAGGACTAAACATTTTTGTGATTACAACCAAATGTCCTGTGATGACAGAGTGCCGTGTTGGGCAGATACTGGGGAACCGGAGAGAGAAAATTTCATGAAGGAGATGACATTTAAGCTGCATTTCAAAGACCCAGGAGTAATGAGTAATGAGAAATAAGAAGAGAAGGGAGGCAAAAGAAATAGCAAAGACACAAAGTAAAGGAAGGATTCTAAAGAGTTTCAGGGGCAAGGACTTGGACATAGCCAGGATTTTTCAGAACAGCGCTGTTCTCAAATATTTTGTCTCTTCGTCCCCATCAGAACCCTTGGACTGTTCAGAGCCATCAAGGTCCTGGTTTCCCAGACTGTGCACAAGCCATATAGGATCCTTGCTTAGCTCGTTAGCCACAACCTTCTGCCCAACCTCTCCAACACCACCAAACCGCTTGTTGTGTCTTCCCTACCATGGTGCGGGGTGTTTGCTCCTTGCCTTTATTTATGGCGCTCCCCTCGGACTGACCTAGGCTTTCTTTTGGGTATCATCCTCCGTCTACCTCCTCCCACCTCTGGGTCACATGCCCCTCCTCCCCTTTGTAATCAATGTACTGCATTCATTTATTCAACAAGCATCTGTCAAACATCTCCAAGTACTTACGAGTATGAGTTCAGGGCTAGATGCTTTGGTTTGAGTATGTTTTGCCTAATCTATGAACTTGGTTATATGAACTTGGGCAATTGGCTTAACTTCTAAATATGTTCCGGCTTCCTCATCTGTGAAATCAAGATAATCATAATACCTATCCTACAGGGTTTGAGGGAAGATCACATGAAACGATACCTTTAGAAATATCTCTCTATATTAATAATTCAAAATATTTGGCCATGTGATGATAATAATAATAATAATTAATAATAATAATACTGATCAACTATTGGTGTGAGCCAAGCTTTAAGCTTAGATGGTGAAGACATGAAAATGCATAAAACAAAGTTTCTGCCATCAAAATTTCATAATTTGCTGGAAAGCAGACACATAACTAGACAGTATGACAAGAGTATGAATTGTTCTATGATAAAGTGATTTAGACTTTTTGGAAAAGCAGCCGTCTTCTACATTTTGTAGAACATTGAGATGGATATTTTAATCTGTTCGAAATCTACTGAAAGGACTACCAACTATTTCCCACCCAGTCTGCATAAATTTAGCATTCAGGTGTTAACATAAGTCAGAGGAGCCTAGTATAAAATGATACAGCTGAGCATTCAATTTAGATGAGAACGGCCCACTTAGAAGTGAGAAGGAACCCCTCAAATCCATTTAGCTCTAGGCCTCTATGTGACTGGTGAGGAAACTTTGACCCCTGCCCCCACTACAAGGCTTAAGTCCTCGGACTGGGGTCACACAGCGCATTAGTGACTGCATGAAGGGTAGGACCCACATTCCCAATCTTGGTTCAGCACCCTCTCCATAACTGCACGGATAGCCCTTTGGTTTTGTCCTCTTGTGATCGTGATTTGTTTGAAAACCTGTACAAACCTGTTTCTCCAAGAAAAGCTAAACATGGCTTTCTAGTCTCACGCTCGTTAGCTGATATTCTGGTGTACTCTCCTTCTGGGCTTGGACCAGCCCCAGTGCCTCCTCCGGAGCCTGGAAGACACTGCCTATCCTCTGCACAGCCAGCCCTAAGGGTATCGGCACAGAATGACTCCTTGCTTTTCCTCCCTCCCTCCCTCCCTCCTTCCTTTCTTCCTTCCTTTTTTTTCTTTTTCTTTTTTTTTTTTTTTGATTGATTTATTTATTTGAGAGAGAGAAAGAGAGGAGGGAGGGGGGCAGAGGGAGAGGGAGATACAGTCTTCAGCAGACTCTGTGCTCAGTGCGGAGCCTGAAGTGGGGTTCTCACGACCCTGAGATCACAACCATGAGATCAGGACCTCAGCCAAAACCAAGAGTCCGGAGCTTAACCGACTGCACCACCCAGGTGCCCAAACTCCCTCCTTTTCTAGTGTCACTGCACGGGATTTTCTAAGCCTCGACCTTTGGCACTTCATTGTGGTCTGTATTATGTCATGTGTCATGTATCTCTCTTGGAATGTTTCACATACAGGTGTTTTCTTTTTTTTTTTTTAATTTAAATTCAATTAGCCAACATATGGTGCATCGTTAGTTTCTGATGTAGAGTTCAGTAATTCATCAGTTGCGTATAACACCAAGTGCTAATTACATCCTTAATGCCCATCTCCCAGTGACCCCATCCCTCCTCCCTCCTCCCCTCCAGCAACCCTCAGTTTGTTCCCTATAGTTAAGGGTCTCTCATGGTTTGTCTCCCTCTCTGATGACCTTCCATTCAGTTTTCCTTTCTTTTCCCTATGATCTTCTGTGCTGTTTCTTATATTCCACATATGAGTGAAACCATATGATAATCGTCTTTCTCTGATTGACTTATTTCACTCAGCGTAATACCCTCCAGCTCTATCCACGTCAATGTAAATGGTTAAGATTTCATCCTTTCTGATGGCTGAGTAATATTCCATTGTGGAGAGATAGATGGATAGATAGAGAGAGAGAGAGAGACATAGAGATAGAGATATCACATATTCTTTAGAGGAAAACACTGATCACAAGACATTTCCAAGTTGCTTACCACTGTGCTGCTTGGTATATGGGGATACTCAAACATTTTTGAATGGAATTCAATTGACTGAAATTTAACTACTCCTCCTCCAAGCTCCACGTCATTTGGGAGAAAAGTACATCCTTGGTATTGTCCTATGTTTTGGGGGCATAGATTTGAAGGTCTTGCTTTGCTGGTTTCTAATAAACTGGTCATTTAAAGTCTATACTCCATACATTCTACTTTTTCCTCAGGTCTGCGCAAGCGATGTGTCGTGCCCAGAACAGTCTTCCTCCTTTTTTTTTTTTTTTTTTTTTTAAGATTTTATTTATTTATTCGACAGAGAGAGACAGCCAGCGAGAGAGGGAACACAAGCAGGGGGAGTGGGAGAGGAAGAAGCAGGCTCATAGCGGAAGAGCCTGATGTGGGACTCGATCCCGTAACGCCGGGATCACGCCCTGAGCCGAAGGCAGACGCTTAACCGCTGTGCCACCCAGGCGCCCCAACAGTCCTCCTCCTAACTCACCCGGATAACATCTTTTTCTCTGTAAAGTCTCTACTAAGAATGTTACCTCCAGGGTAACCTCTTCTACAAACTCTGAGCATCATCTACGCTTTTCTTCACAGCACCAGTGACATGGGACTAGAATGTATGCTCAGGGATCTAGTAGAAACTAGTCTGTAAGTTCTTCAAAGGGAGATGCCACTTCTTATTCATTGTCTTGTTCCTTGTATTCTATATGAGCTGGACACATTCTATCTGTTCAGTAAATGTTTGATAAAAGTGCAAATCAAATTGTTACTTTATGGAGTATGGATAGAGACTGTGGAAGAGTGTGACCAGCCTACATACAACCTTGCTGTAGGAAATTGAAAGTCCTCTCGCCATATTTCTGCTTCTTAGACTGTCACATTATAAGACAGATGGCTGTAAAATTGTGGTTTGTTAAAGGGTAGCTTTGAATAGCCATCAAATAGTGGTAAATTTGATTGCTTTATTAGTAAGCCATAAATATTGTTGCTCTTTGAAGCACTAGAATATGTATTTTAATAAAAATCATTGGAATGGTAAAGTTCTTGGGGTCTAAATCAATATTCAGGTAATGATTAGCTTGGCAAAACTGTGATTGGTAGAAGTGTGAATGACGTATAAATGCTGCATGCACCTTGCATACTTTTCTAAGATTTATAAAAGATAAAAGAGAGATAATAGGTTGGAGGCAGGTCATGGGGAGCAGGTAGTGTCCAGAGCAAATTGTATACCTATTGTAATTATCATTCTATGCATCCTTAGCAGCTCCTGCTGACCCCAGCTGGGACCTGCTTTTAGTGTTTTTATCAAGCAATAAAATCAGAATGTATATGGCAAACAAGATGCTTATATATTCATTTGCTATGTTTAATTTAAAAAATTACTTTCTTCAAAGTTGGTCCTAGGATAAATTGATGAGTAGAGAAGGACTTCTAGAAATCCCTAACTTATTTTTTCTTCACTTCTCCTACCCAACAGTATTCTCAATTTCCTAATCCACTTCACTTGCCCCTCTATCAAAACTGTCTACAGTCCTTCACATTCTTAATCAAAATCAAAATTCAGGAGAGGGTTTTACAGAATCATTCATAACAGAATACAAAGTATAAAATCAATGTTTTGTTATTCTCAAGAACACTTATCTTATAATCAAGCACCAGAAATCTTATGGCTATTTGTAATGATTCTCTGATTATCGTTTCTAAGAATCAAGGAATGGATGTGTTGATATTTTGAGAGTAGGAATAATCTTTTTAATCCCCCTTATATTACACCTCAATGAACTCAACTAATGATGTTAAATATATGTAATAACTTCTGACATATTTTCTAAGCCTGGCATTTTCTTCAGGGAATTTTTAGAATCTCATGATTGTTATCTTATTTAATAGCTGGACCGACAATGACTAGGAAGGGCAGATCAGGATATAGACTCTGAAGCTGGACTTGCATTTGATTTCCAGCTCTGCTACTTAATAGCTGTGCTAATTTGTCCTATAACTCTAAGCCATTTAACTTCCTGGAAGAACTGATAATAATACTCATCTCTCTATAAATGTCAATTAGGTCAAGTAGTTGATAGTGCTGTTCAAGTTTTTTATGTATTTTTTTTTAGTTTTTGTTTAGTTGTTTCAATGTCTAAAGAGGAGTGTTAAAATCTCCTACTATGATCTTGGTATTGTCTATTGTCCCCTTTAATTCTGTCAATTTATGCTTTAAATATTTTGAGGCACCATTTTTAATTGTATACACATTGATTTTTTTCTGATGAACTGTCCTTTTTACATTAAAAATTATCTTTCTTTATGTGTGGTAATATTTTTTGTTTCAAAGTCCCTTTATACTGATATCAAAATAGCCACCCCATCTTTGTTATGCTTACTGATTACCTGGTATATTTTACTCTGTCCATTTACTTTCAACTTATCTGTGTCTTTACATTTTATGTGTTTTACCCATAGGTAGCATTTAATAGTATCTTGCTTTTGCAGAGAAAGACAACTATCATATGGTTTCACTCATTTACGGAACATAAGAAATAGGAAGATCAGTAGGAGAAGGAAGGGAAGAATGAGGGGGGGTAAACAGAAGGGGGAATGAACCATGAGAGACTGTGGACCCTGGGAAACAAACTGAGGGCTTCAGAGGGGAGGGGGGTGGGGGATTGGGATAGGCCAGTGATGGGTATCAAGGAGGGCACATATTGCATGGTGCACTGGGTGTTATATGCAAATAATGAATCATGGAACATTGCATCAAAAACTGGGGATGTACTGTATGGTGACTAATATAACAAAATAAAAATTATTAAAAAAAATAAAATTCTAATTCCAATTAACAACCCCCCCCCCAAAATAGTATCTTGCTTTTGAAAAGTCTATTCTGTCAATCTCAGCATTTTAACTAGAGTTTTTAGATTATTTAAGGGCTCTATTGTCACATGGTCATCTTCTCTCCTTGCGTCTATGTCTTCACATGGCATTCTCCCCTCTGCATGTGTCTTCCTTGGTGTTCCTTCTCCTCTTCTTGTAAGGACATGAGTCCTATAGATTAAGCACCCCCTCAACTCCATCGTGACTCTAATTTAACATATCTGCAAAGACCTGATTACCAACACTCACAGGTACCAGGGGTTAGGACTTCACCGTATCTTTTGAGAGAACATAATTCAACCCACAACACCTCACTATTTACCACTTCTATTGTTCTTCATTCCTAGAGATCCAATTTTTTTCTGGTATCATTTTCCTTCATCTCAAAGAATTTCTTTTGTAGAGCAATTCATAGGCAAGAAGTGCCTTTAATTTTACTTTATCTGAAAATGTCCGTATTTTACTTTCATTCTTAAAAAGTAGTTTCATTGGATATGCAAACATAAGTTGGCAGTGTCTTTATCTCTTCACTTTAAAGATATTCTATCTTATTTTCCAGGGTTTTTAATGAGAAATCCAGGGTCATCTTAATTGTTGTTATTCCCCTGTAGATACCTTATAATTTTTCTCTAGCTACTTTTAAGATTCGTTTCATTATCTTAGTTTTCTAACAGTTTGTTTATGACATGTTGAGGTGTGATTTTCTTTGAACTAATTCCATTTAGGGTTTGTTGTATATCTTGAATCTGTAAATTTATGGCTTTTAATAAATCTGAGATGATTTCCGTCATTATCTTTTCAAATACTTTTTCTGTCTCACTTTTTCACATGAACCTCTGATTACATTCATATTAGAACTTGCAATATTTTCCTACAGATAATTTAAATTCTGTCCATTTTTTCCAATCTTTTTTCTCCTCTGTTTTTCATGTGGGATCATTTCTATTTGAGACTCTTTCATATCGAAATAATCCTTTTGGTGTGTTAATGGTAGCATACATAGCATTATGACTCTTAGACTTTGTAGACTCTGGGACTGGTTATCCTCTGGAGAATGTTGTTGTTGTTGTTGCTGTAGTTGTTTTTATTTATTTTTATTTATTTTATTTTTTAAATTATTATTATTTTTTATCAGGCACTTTATGTGGGAGGGGCAGACAGATGCCCTGTAAGGGACTGAGAGCATAATGGTACATGGTGGGGGACCATGGTGCAGTGCTCTTCCACAGAGAACTTTGGTGCTATCCAGGATCTAAATGCCTCCAATGAGACAATGACTCCAAAGAGAATCAACCCAGAGACAGATGTTGGAAAGCTGTTGAAATAGGAGCAATGCTTAGAAGGAAACACTTCTTGGTGAAAGGACATATATGATACTCTGGGGACTCTTATTGGGGTGGTGGGGTCTCCCCAGGAAACCTAAGGTCCTATAAAGAGTACTTAGTGACAAACCTATGATATACAATTTGTTACTGTTACCATGGTTCATTAGAATATATAAGCTGATGACACTTGCTAAACTAGGGTTATAGTAAGGTGATTTTGAATAGTTTTGCTATTTTAATGTGTGTTTAATTCCCTCCCCCATTTTTAAATAATTTTTAATCTCACTGCTGGGGTTCTCACTTCAAATTCTCTCTCTTTTTTAAGATTTATCTTTTTTTTATTTTAGAGAGAGAGAGAGAGAGAAAGACAGAGAGAGCATGAGCAGAGGGGAGGATCAGAGAGAGAGAATCCTCAAGCAGTCTCCCCACTGAGTGCAGAAACCCTGCAAAGCTCCAACCCAGAACCCCAAGACCATGATCTGAACTAAACATTGGGCGCCATATGATGAGGTTGTGGAATATACGTGAGGTTCAGTGGGGGTGGAGTCCAGAGCCAACGACCAAGAAAGAATTCTTGAGATGTCTTTGGTGCAAAATTAGTGGTTTATTAAAGCACGGGGATGGGATCCATGGGCAGAAAGAGCTGCTGCCCTGGGTTGTGAGGGGTGGCTGATTATATACTATGGGGTTGGGGGAGGTAAGGAAAAAGGGAGGCCTCAAGAGAGTACTTTCATATATTAAAGACTCACAGGATATGAGGCCTTGCCTTTGTCAAGTTAAGGTTGTTTTTCCCTCTAGCAAGGCATTAATATTAAGATGGTTGGGAACTTCCTGAAGGCTGCAGATTATAAGGACATTTAATTGTATCTACATTTCCTTCTGGAAGCTAGGTTATTGATAGAAATGCTTCGTTCTTGTAGATAGCTAAGACATTTGTAAACTGAGGGAGACTTAAGTCTTGCAGGATTGTGGTATCTATAAGTTAACTATTTCTTTGTCCTTTAGGGCAGCCAGGAGTGCCTGAGGAATGTCACATACATCCCATGGGGGGGGGGGGGTGTCAGTTTCTGCTTTGGTCCTCAGCTTGCCTTCTGTTCCCTCATCATTTCCTCCCTGAACAAGTTTGACCCTTAAATCTTTAAGGTCGTTGATGGTGGAAGGTCTCATCTTCTGTAACGTCTTCCTGCTGAATAGGAGCATAGAGATGTCCCTACCTACAGGTCAACATCGTTCAGTTGGGGAACATACAGGGGAGTTATGAAAGGGGAGGCAGCTGAATCCAACGCGGACAACATAGATGAACCTCCTTGAGTAGAAGGGATTATCTGTTAGCCCGAAGTTATGGAGGTGAAGGAGTCTTGGCACTAGGCAGGGAGACACCGCAAATGACAAAACAAGGTTAATATTATAACGAGAAAGAGATAAAAGACCTTTGATAGTTGACGTTTTAAAACCAAGAGTTGGGGGGCGCCTGGGTGGCACAGCGGTTGAGCGTCTGCCTTCGGCTCAGGGCGTGATCCCAGCGTTACGGGATCGAGCCCCACATCAGGCTCCTCCGCTGTGAGCCTGCTTCTTCCTCTCCCATTCCCCCTGCTTGTGTTCCCTCTCTCGCTGGCTGTCTCTATCTGTGTTAAATAAATAAATAAAATCTTTAAAAAAAAAACAACAAACCAAGAGTTGGATGCCCAACTGACTAAGCCACTTAGGTGTCCCTTCAAATTCTCTTAATAAATTCTTACTACAAGTGGCTAATACAGAGAACGTTTATTTGACAAAGTCAGACTCATGTCCTTTGTTATTATTTCTTGATCTGTGCCACAACTTGCCCTAGAGTCTAAATAATTGTATAATTCTGGGAAGTAATGAATCTAAAAATCACCTCGTTTAACCTCTGACCTATCTAGGGAGAGAACTCCGTTGGATAGAACATTTTTGGCCGTCAATTATGGTTACTCTTATGGAGCATTTTTGGTATGTCGATTATGATTGTTGTTTCTTCTAAAAGGGCTTCTGGCAAGAAGGAGTGAAGTCAGTGAGCCACTTCACTAAGCAAGAGAGGGCCCCATTCTAGAACTTGCTGTGTCTTTTCATTTAAGCCTCCTGTCTCCATTGATTCTAGTCCTTGGATAATCTAAAAGCGGCTTCTTCCTACAGACTCTTAACTAGAGAACACACTGATGATTACCAGAGGAGAGGTGGATGGGGGATGGGTGAAGCAGGTGACGAGAATTAAGGAGTACACTTGTGATGAGCACAGGATGATGTATACAAGTGTTCAGTTACTAAACTGTACACCTGAAACTAATGCCACACTGTATATTAACTAACTGGACTTTAAATAAAGATTTAAAAAAAATAAAAGGGGCTTCTTCCGTAAGACTGGGAGTGCGTTGATTTTTATCTGTATGTTTGCCACACACATGCTTACTCTCTGCCCTTCACTCTGTTATCTTTAGTTTTCTTCACCCTGCTCAACCAGATCATCACATTATTTGAGTTCTTACTACTGCCTAACTTAATGAGATACATTGCATTGCACTCATAGTGTTAAAAAAATGTGATTAAAACATACTGTAGCAGATGTGTCAGGGAGAATACTATTTCTAAGGCTGTGGGAAGCCATTGGAAGTTTCCCAAAGAATTATTTAATAAATTCTGCTGCTCGTAAAACTAAGAATGAGATTATTACTGATATATTCATTCAAGACAAAAACTAACAGAGAAAAGAGAAGATTGTTTAGAGAAAGAAAATGAAAGCAAAAAGAAAAAGATTTTAAGACATAATTCTAAAATGAGCTTATAGATAGTCTAAAGAACATCTGGGTAGCCTTTAGTGAACAGTTAAACTCTTTAAAAAATTGCAAAACGCAAAAGGATAAAAAGAAAAAAAATGACTTTTCAAATAGCTTCCGTGCTGTCGGCGACTGGATCAGTGCGACTGCTGGAGGAAACTGCAGAGATGTTTTTGTGTCAAGAATACAGGTACTTGAGGTTTTAAAACATTTTGTTCAAAAGTTCACAAAGGAAGATCTTCTTTGAGAAATAATAATAAAATAAACAGAACCTTTAGGTTTTTAGTATCAATTCTACTTTGAACCAATTTGGGTCAGGGTTCTTCCAGGCCAGTGACATGACAGTATTTGACACTCAGATTCTGTTGTATACAGTTCTGCATGTTTCTGTACCTTCCCTTTCCATTGATTCATTTACTCTTATGTAGGAAGGGGAAAGAAAGCAGTTATTTGGTTCTTTGTGATAACAAATGTTTGATTGGGGTGACAACTTTTGGCTCAAACTTTATTTTGGAGTGTATTTGTGATTTCCAAAAGTGGGAAAGCAATGCTACCATCCCTATCACATTGGTTTTCCTGAATTTAACATTCAAGAGTAATTTTTCTGAGAGTCATGAAAATAGCCTAGATGACATCTACAGTTTTTGCCAATAAATTCTGTCTATAATATAATACTTAACGAATTATTCTTCTGATGACTTTATGTACATTTTTTGAATTGCCTGTCTTATCCCCATTCGTATTCTGCTTATCCTCTACCATAGAAGAGTTTTCAGATGTCCATTAATGACTACTTCATATTGTGTATTTGTAAAAGGGTAAAATGTTAATGTTTAAGACTTTGCATATCGTAATGAGTCACATAGTTAAAAGCATATGTAGCCAGATTGTCTGTCATCCAGAAAACTTTGGGCCAGTCAAGTAGACAGCCAAACCATTTCTCCTTTTCTCTTCATCCTATAGAAATGTGCACTCACATACAAACATACCTAACCCAGTACAGTTTTAACATCTTAAAGATAGTGTTTTCTTTAGGACACCTTGGTGGCTTAGTCCGTTGAGCACAGGACTCTTGGTTTCCACTCAGAGTCATGATCTCAGGGTCGTGAGATTGAGCCCCATGTCAAGCCCGACATCAGGCTCTGTACTCAGCGGGGAGTCTGTTTGAGAATCTCCCTCTTCCCCTGCCCCTACCCTCACTCTCTCTCTCTAAAATAAATAAATAAAATACTTTTTTTAAAAAAAGATACTCTTTTATTTGACCATCCCTTGCATCTCCTGCCTAAAAAAAATTTTTTTAATCAAACCCCATAAAACTCTAATAGTCTGAAATTTGTCTAACCTGGTCAAAGCCTCTTCCTATTCATACATATGGCATTTATAAGTTTGGCTCAAACCACAATATGTGCTTAATAAAGCTCAGATTGAAGAGGGCTTGGAAAAATACCTAGAAGGAATACAAGAAGGTGTAGGTCTCAGAAAAACTGGTTGAGAACAGCTCTCCCAAGTAGGAGGCACAATCTGAGAAGGGAAAAAAAAGAATGCTTTCTTTGGAACAATGAAAACAGGGTATGTAGGGTGGTGGTCAGAGCTTCCATCATTGTTTGGGTAGGGTGATGAAATGAGGGAAGGGGGATGGTGCAGTGAGGATGGTGAGGAAAACAGACATTGAATATTTGCAGGGAATTCGTGGTTGAGGCAGAGTGGAAGAGGACATCTTTTTTTTTTTATGATTTTTTTTTTTTTATATTATGTTAGTCACCATATAGTACATCCCCGGTTTCCGATGTAAGGCTCGATGATTCATTAGTTGCGTATAACACCCAGTGCACCATGCAATACGTGCCCTCCTTACTACCCATCACCGGTCTATCCCATTCCCCCACCCCCCTCCCCTCTGAGGCCCTCAGTTTGTTTCTCATAGTCCATAGTGGAAGAGGACATCTTTGAGTTGATAGCAGCCCTACGCTGACAATACACTGTGGGGGAAACGTGAAAACTATAGCCGTTCACTCACATGCACAGCCCTTTATTCAAAGAAACCCTGGGGTATACCAAGTACGATTTCTGCTGTACTGGGACTCTGACTTGAATTCTCTTTCTACAGATCTCTCCCAAATGGCTGGTCCAGGGAGAACTACTGTCATTAAAAAAGGATATAAACAAGATAAAAGCATTGGGTCCATATAAAGGTATTACAACTAAAAGAGAAGAAAGGAACAGGGAAAACAAATGACAGATGAACATTCACTAGAAAAATGTTACTAAGGAGTATACAAAAAATTGAGATCAAATGTACTGTTGTGACTTATAAAACGGATATAAATATTTTATAAGAATAAGTGTAGAGTAGAAATTTGGGAGTGTAGGGAAGATATGATGACAACCAAAGGAGATAAACAGAAGCAGCTATAATCCAAGAATGGAGGAAAAGAAAAAAATGGTTATAAAGACCATTCGGTAAGTAACATAGGAGAAACAAGGCACTGCTCAAAATGCAGTTAGGTGTAAAGACAGGATTGAGAAAACCATTCTAAATGAAGTGGTAATGAACAAAGGATAGACAAAAAAATAGATATTGGGCAGAAAGAAAACTCAACCCAAGTGTAATAAGTGGTTTTGAAGAAAAGAATAAAACATAGGAGAAATATTTTAAAATTGTCATTTTCCATTCTGTATAACAATTTTTAAAACAAATTTCGCAGCTTAAAACAATACTCATTTATTATCTCATAGTTTCTGCAGATTAGAAATCGAACATAGCTCAACTGATTTCTCTGCTTGGGGCTTCACAAGGGATTGACCAACTGTGCTCTTATCTGAAGGACCCAGGAAAGAATATGCTTCTGAACTTACTCCGGTTGATGGTAAAGTTCAGGGTTTTTTTGCAGCTATAGGACTGATGTCTCTTCTTCCTGGCTGATAACTGTGGGTCACTCTCACCTTTGCGGGGGCTGCCTGCATTCCTCGTCATGGAGTCCCAACCATCTTCAAAGCCAGTAACAGCACATCCAATTTTTCTTGTGATTTTTCTAATCTTTTTGGCATCTGCTATCCACCTGAGAAAACTCTCTACTTTTAAAAGGGCTCATGTGATTTTGACCCTAAATTTTGACCCTAAATTTCTTATTGTGAGATCAACTGTGACATTTTTAAACATTTTTTATTTAAATTCAATAAATTAGCTTATAATGTATTATTGGTTTCAGAGGTACAGGCCTGTGATTCATTAGTCTTATAATATCCAGGGCTCATTAGATCACATGCCCTCCTTAATGTCCATCACCCAGTTACCCCAACCCTCCAACCCCTCTCCTCCAGCAGCCCTCAGTTTGTTTCCTATGATTAAGAGTCTCTCATGGTTTGTCTTCCTCTCTGGTTTGGTCTTGTTTTATTTTTCCTCTCTTCATCTATGATCCTCTGTTTTGTTTCTTAAAATCTACCTGTGAGATCATAAATACTTTTAAATAGGACAGAGAACAAGTAATATAGTTTGTGTTAAACTTCCTTGAATAAAGTATTAGACAGAGGACTTCAGCCAGACAGGTAATAAATAGAAAGACTTCAAAAAAGGGTTTGTGTTCATATAACCAATGTTATTTGCTACAACAAATATCTTCCCCAAAACTTCAATGGCTTAACACAATAAAAGTTTATTTATTGCTTATATAACTGTTCACATCTTCGTGACAGGGACTCCAGCTCCTTCCATGTTGTTGCACTGCAACCTCCCAAGGCCTCCTCAGAGATGTTCCTGGAGAGTCTGCGTTCTGCTGGCCAGCAAGCACAGTGAGAGACGGGAGGGTCATGTGACATGGTTAGTGCTAGGCCGGGAAGTGGTGTACATTTTACCAGTGTCCATTTCACCTAATCTGGTGGTCCTAACCTACTCCAAAGGTTTGCTGGGAGTTGTACTCTTCTGTGTGTTCAGGAAAAGCAAATGGAATTGAACACCATCTAGTACTGAGACTAGATTCCATGGTCTTTCTTATGTCACAGTGTATCTATTTCATTTTTCCTTCCTTACAAAGAATATACCATTCTCCAAGGGACACATTCCCAAATCCCCTCCAACCACTGTGTCTAGTTCAAAGTCAAGGTGACATACAGTCTTCTCATTAGGTTCAGATATGGCTCCTTGTGGTGTAAATAAAAGCACATAAAATAAATAGTAAAGAAATTAAAATAGAAAGCAAATTAAAATGTCAAAAAATGTCAAAATAAATAAAAATAAATTTTAGAAAATGCTCCCTTCCCCCACTCATTCAATATACAGCAGTGAATCGGTTCCATCACGGTTCCTTGTTAAGATGTGACATGGTGAAATCTTGGCCCAAGTATACTTTATAGTTGACCCCATGATCATTTGCACAGTTCCTTATAAGCATAATTGGGAGGGATACACTTGGCAGTAAGCAGTTCTCTCACACTGATTCTCAGACTAGTAGAATAAGAACTGTAATATCAGGAAAAAAAGCAGGTGGAAGAACCTGAAACTGCCCCCTGCCTGAGAACCAGTAAATATATCAAGTGAATCAGTAGAAGGCCGTGCCATGTTCTGACTGCAGTGGTCTCAGAAAGGCTCATTTAAGGCACTAACTTGGAGAGGATATCCTGCACTTTTGGGGTAACTCCTTTAAGAATGTGGTGTGTACATTACAATAGCCATTACATGTTGTTCATCTGCTTCCAGAATACTGAATGCCTGACTTTGGAACATTAAATGATGTGATCAGAAATGCTTATCCTGTTCCGAATATTGTCAGACTGACAGTCCTAAGGTAGAGTGGGTGCAGCAATAGTCCACTGCACAGATAGAAATGTACATTTGGGATCAAACCCAGACAGACCTGGGGGTACAAAGAAGTTGCAGACTTGGGAGTCCCAGAGCTCCTGCTCATCTACATTTGCTGCAGCTGGGGAGCTCATATTTATGCCCTTCCTTTGAAGTATCGTCCCTTTAGGACATGAAATCCTGTGATGACAGCTGATTATATGAGACCCTTTTCACTGTGGAGGTGTGATATAATCCCTCAAGAAAATCAGCCAGCCACTTGGCAGGTTCATACCATCATCCTTCTGCCCTGGAGGGGGAGTCATTCAACACCATGGCTTGCTTTGTCAGCCACAGTGCTTTGTCCAGCACCAGTATTCAAGCGTGCACGGAGTGTCCGATTTATTGTCATGAGAACCTGTTGTCTCGGACCAAGGAAACCACTTTATGGTAAAGAAGATGCAACAATGGGCACATGATTACAGAAGCCACTAGTTCTATGATACAGACGTATATTGTATGTCTCAAACTGTCAGCCTGATAGAACATCGAACTGGCCTCGTGAAGGCTCAGCTAAGGCACCAACTTGGCAATGACAACCTGTGATTTGGGGTGTTGTCCTTTAAGGTGTGGTACATATGTTGAAGCCCTAGCTGTTATATAATGCTGTCTCTCTGCTCAGTGGGATACATGGACCTAGGAACACAGGGGTAGAAGTAAGAGTGGCCTTGCCTACTCAGTGACCCTCATAGTGATTTCGTTTCCTGTCCCCTCAACTTCTTGTCTGCTAGACTAGAGATCCTGGTTCTTGAGAGGATTCCGTGTACTGGGAACAAAACAAGTATTATTTTATTTTATTATTATTATTTAGTGAGAACATTTAAGATCTTTTTTTACCCTTTTAAAATAATTTTTCCATTTTTTCCAGCTTTTTGGACATATACTTGACATGTACATTGTGTAAGCATAAGGTGCACAACATGTTGATTTAACACATTTATATATTGTAAAAGGATTACCTCCCTAGCATTAGCTAACACCTCCATCACCTCCTGTAATTACCATTTCTTTTGTGTGCGTGTGATGAGAACATTCAAGATCTACTTTCTTAGCAACTTTGAAATATATAATACAGTCTTATAATCACCATCCTGTGCATTTGAACCCCAGAACCTGCTGATCTTATAAATGGAAGTTGTACCCTTTGACCTGTGTTTCTCCATTTCCCCCAACTCCCAGCCCCTGGTAACTACCACTGTACTCTTTGTTTCTCAGAGTTCCACTTTTTTAGATCCCATGTATACGTGATATCGTACAGTATTTGTCTTTCGCAGTCTGACTTATTTCATTTAGCACAATGTCAAGATTCATCCAATTTGTTGTAAACTGCAGAATTTCCTTCTTTCTCGCGGCTGAATAATGTTTCAGTGTGTGTGTGTGTGTGTGTGTGTGTGTGTGTGTGTGTATCACATCTTCTTTATCCATTCACCCAGTGACAGACACTTCAGTTCTTTCTATATCTTGGCTATTGTATAAAATGCTCCAATGAACATGGGGTACACATATCTCTTTGGGATTCTGTTTTTATTTCCTTTGGCTGTATACCCAGAACTGGGTTTGATGGACCATGTGGTAGCTTTGTTTTTAGTTTTTTGAGGAACCTCCATACTGTTTTCTGTAGTGGTTGCACCAACTCACACTCCCATCGACAGTGCACAAGGGGTTCTCTTTTCTCCACATCCTCACCAACACTTAGTTTTGTCTTTTTTATGATAGTCATTCCAACAGATGCGAGGTGATATCTCATTGTGGTTTTGATTCTCATTTCCCTGTGATTAGTAAAGTCAAGCACCTTTTCTTGTACCTGTTGATCATTTGTAGGCCTTCTTTGGGAAAATGCCTATTCAGCTCTTTCCCCTTTTCAAAATCAGATGATGTTTTTTTGCTACGGAATTTCATGAGTTCTTCACATATTTTGAATATTAGTTTCTTTACAGATATATAATTTGCAAATGTTTTTTTTCCCATTCTCTAGGTTATCTTTTCATTTTGTTGATTTTTTTTTTTTTTTGGCATGCAGAAGCATTTTTGTTTGATGTATTGATTTTTGTTTTTGTTATTTGGGCTTTTGTCATATCCAAAAAAATTTTGCCAAGAACGGCATCAAGGAGATTTTTTGCTCTTTTCTTCTAGGGGTTTTACAGTTCCATTCCTTATGTATAAATCTTTAATCCATTTCAATTTAATTTTTGTGAGTGGGGTAAGATAGCAGTCCATCCAATTTCATTCGTTTGCATGTCTTCCTGATACCATTTATTGAGGACACTATTCTTTCCCCATTGAGTATTCTTGGCTTTCTTGTCAAATATTAGTTGACCACATATGCTCAGGTTTATTTCTGGGCCCTCGATTCTCTCCCTTTGGTCTATGTGTTTATTTTTAATGCCTGCACCATCCTGTTTTGATTACTATAGCTTTGAAGTATAGTTTAAAATCAGGAATTGTGATGCTTCCAGGTTTGTTCTTCCTTTTCAAAATTGCTTTGGCTATTAGGGGTCTATTGTGGTTCCACACAGATTTTAGAAGAGTTTTTTTCTATTTCTGTGAAAAGTGCCATCAGCATTTTGATAGGGATTGCATTGAATATATAGATGGCTTTGGGTGGTATGGAATTTTAATAATATTATATCTTCTGATCCATGAATATTTGTTTGTGTCTTCTTCAATTTCTTTCATCAATGCCTTGTAGTTTTCAGTGTACAGCTCTTTTACCTCCTTGATTAAATATATTCCTAAGTATTTTTTTTTGTTTTTGATGTTATTTTGAATGAGATTGCTTTCTTTATTTCTTTTTCAGGTGTTTGTTGTTAGTGAATATAAGCCCAACTGATTTCATGTTGGTTTTTTTTTTTAAGATTTTATTTATTTATTTGACACAGAGACAGCCAGTGAGAGAGAAAGCCAGTGAGAGAGAGACAAGCAGGGGGAGTGGGAGAGGAAGAAGCAGGCTCCCAGCAGAGGAGCCTGATATGGGGCTCGATCCCAGAATGCCGGGATCACACCCTGAGCCAAAGGCAGACGCTTAACGAATGAGCCACCCAGGTGCCCCAAACCCAACTGATTTCTATACCTTGAACTTGTATCCTAAAATTTTATTGAATTTGTTGATCAGTTTTAATCATTTTTTTTTGGTAGAGTCTGTAGGATTTTCTATATATAAGATCACATCATCTGCAAACAAAGAAAGCAAGGATTTTAGTAAACCTAAACTTACAGCTTCTGTGTAGTCATTTTGGGACCTTCATGCCAGTAGGTCAGCAAACAGAGAAAAGACCCTGATTCTAAGAGATAGGGTTTCCTCTAATAATGATGTCAGGGTGGAGTATGTGTGAAACTCTGGGGATTCAGTGGGACATCTCTCGCTGCTTCCACATTCAGTAAAAACTACAAGTGGGTAATTGATGCAGCTATGACCTGACAAGGGCTTGGCAACTAGGGGCACAGACATGATAGTCTGGGCTTCCTCACCAGGCAAGCCACCAAGACTAGCAGAAGTGCAGGCTGAGAGAGAAAGAATAGAGGAGAGATAGTAAGAAGAGACTGACTGCTACAACATGGCCTGGAGTTTAACCCACTAAATCTTCTGGATCTCTTTTACATTTTGTTTTTGTTTTAGAACTTGTGATGACCTACCAGTTTGAACAAGCAGGTACAAGGGGTGGACTGAACATGTAAGTTAATGCTTCTTTCATATCCTTTGGATCTCACCACCTGGGTGTGCTCCAGCCCACTTGCAGTCATCAATGTCTTCATTTCTGTGCCTGAAGATTTTTCAGGCTATTTTCCAGAGCTGTAGTGTGTGCTTAAAAGTTGTCAAGAGAGTGGAGCTTTAATGTTCTCATCATAACAACAACAATAACAAAACAGTAATTATGTGAAGTAAAGGAAGTGTTAATTAATCTTATTGTGGTAAACATTTTACAATATATATGTGTCTCAAATCATCACAATGTACACTTTATGGTTACACAATGTTATATGTCAGTTATATTTCGATAAAGCTAAAAAAGTATATATGTATGGAAGAAAAAGGATGTTCTGCTGTGTATGTAATAGTCTGTAAGTACCAGGGCTTTACCCTACGTACAGCTCTCAATCAATGATACAATGGTTATCACTGACTCATCATTTTTAACTTCTGTATGATATACTTTGAGAACGAGAGAGAGAGATTGAGATTAAAAAACAAACAATTGGCTCATGTAGGGGCTGGAAGATATGTAATTTACAAGGCAGCCTGGAAATTCGGATGAGTTGATGTTTAAGTTTTGAGTCCAAAATTGGCAGGGCAGGCCAGCAGGCGAGAAACTCAGGCAGGGTTTCTTTCTTGAGGCAAACTCTATCTTCTTTGGGAAACCTCAGTCTTTGCTTTTAAGGCTTTCAACGGATTGGATGAAGTCCCTGCACATTACAAAGGGTAATCTGCTTACTGAAAGTCTAATTCTAAATGATAATCACATGTAAAATACACCTACACAGCAACATCTAGACTAGTGCTGACCAAACAGCTGGATACCATAGCCTAGGCAAGGTGACACTGTTTCACAGCATTCCCTGTTAGGATTTAGCCTTAATTATGCCCCGTGGTGACTTAGCACACTGTTTACCGGCTTCCTTCTCTTACCTTTGTCACTGTATCACTTCAGTAATGTTGTCCTCTACAACTCCCAAATAAATTGTGTGCTTTTGAATCCCCGGGACAGTATGTATTATTACATTTTGAAATATTCATGGGAATCAAATTCTCCATAATAGGTTAAATAAACAAATTAGATAATCCATTGGATGTTTCTTAAAAACTATCACAGCTTTCAAATATTATTACAAATACCATTTTAAGGTGGCCGAAGAGTCCTGTGGGCACAGAGAATAAAAGGGGCTCACCAAGGTTTGCAGTCGGGAAGGTGGAGACGTATCTGATCCCATGCAGAGGTCCTGGTGGCTCTCTCTCATGAGCCTGGGGAAGAAGTTTAGAAACTGGCAAATACTTTGATGTGGCTTTTGAAGCAGCCCAGGCAGCAAATTGGCAGGAGCACAGTGGCACTCCCAGTGATTCCCTGGCATCGTGGGGCTGGTGCTGACAATGCTGCTGCAGGCTGTGTTGATGCTATCTTGAGACAAACAACACAACCTTTATTTGTCTTGTTAGCCACTACCCGGGGAGGGAAGGCAGGCTGCCAAGGCACCAATTCATTCCAACTTCTCTTTTGTCCTGGAATTGGGGGGGGGGAGGGGCAGGTAGGCAAGGATGCAGAAAGGAGAGGCAAAGCAACATGGGGTATAAACCAATTGACTTATATTAAAACCATTTTTAAGACTTCATATGCCAAAATGTATGAATACACATAAGAGAACTCAGACCTTATGAAAATCAAAATAAACAGATAAAGGAGTTAGTGATGTTAAGATCTTCCCTTTTGTCATACCTCAATTTGGTAACCCTAGTCCAGAGACTCGAAATTGTATAGATTATGGGAATGCCCTGATATTTCCACTTACATTCCTGTGTGTAGAAAATTAACTGATATCTATTTAACAATAATTAAATAGTGCACATGGTGCTAAAGATATTGTAACTGTTGATCCCGTTAAGCCTCTCAACAGTCCTATTACGTATGTGCTATTTTTATACCCATTTTATTTTTTATACCCATTTTATAGATGAGGAAACTGAGAAAGAGAGCTCAAGTAAGCTTGGGCAAAGCGTACGCAGCCTGTAATTAGAACAGAGAGCTCTGGAACATGGATTGTTCTCTTCCAAAGCTCTTAATTCATGAAGACATTATGCATCTATGAATGAGAATATTATATAGCTACTGATACTCCAGTGGCCAAAAGGAATAATTAATCTTCCTATATGGACGGCTTCTTAGGAGGGTATTGGAAACAGTTCAGCTCTCATGGTCAAGGGTTTTTTTTTCTGAGGGTAAACTTAATTTTAACTTTATGAAAGACTGTATTGTCCTCTGACAGTTATAGGCAGTAAATCTACTCTCATGTTGAACATTTTAGACCAAAGTGCTTCATATTCACAATAGCACAAATTTTCAGGGGCATTATTTTAGGTGATATTTTGCCTCCGTCTATAGGGTTTCCTTATCTTAAACAGTTATCCTGGTGCAAGGAACAGTTCAAGTAGGGAAGCTGAACAACTTTATCCAGACAATCTGTTGTGAGCCCTTTATAATCTGACATTACTGTTTGGTGTCAGCCACAATCAGACCACATTAAATATTTTTAATTTTCATTATCTCTGATTCATACTGTCCTGTTATCTGTGCAGCTATGAATTATCATAGGTATGATCCATTTGATTGTTACAGAAATGTTTATTTCTACTTTCAGACATGGTTCACCTGTACCCAGCAACTAAGAGATTCTCAATTTTTTCCACTTTTTTTATTATTGAAATATAATTTACATGTAATGTTATATTAGCTTGAGAGTCTTGATTTTCATAAAAGGAACCCAAAAGAATGAACATGAGATTTAGCCAAAGATACTGACGTGCAAAAATATTGTTCTACTCCTTCTCTGAATTGGTTTGTGTGTCTATGACTAAGACTTGTCCTGAGCTAGTTGGAGAGAGCCTGGAGAGCCTCAGGGCCTCTAGCTCTGTCCCTCACTTCCCAACAGCCCAGAAAATGCAGGCCAGTTTTTGGTTTCAGTGCTGTGTGTGTCCCATATTTGTTTTGGTATCTCCAAGACAGTAACTACAGTGGATGTGGGAGTGAATGTCAAGTTGTTAATGCTTTTGTTTGAGCCTATATCGAAAGATGTTTTCCAAGTGCTAATAGCTGCCAACCATTTACTTGGGATATAATTAGAATAAGAGCATTTTTTTTTCCTATGAAAATAATTAAGACAAACACCATTTCATTGTGGTGTACACTTACTAGACACAGTGTCATTCACAGACAAGAAACTATCAAACCTTCAACAAATAATCACGGGCTGGGGCAAAAAGTTGTTTTCATCTGATCCCATCCTATATCCGTGCAGTATATATCATGAGAAATGCAAATGAGCTAACAAAATTTTCAAGCATTAATAACCCTCTTTACACTTGACCTATATAATTTTTCAAAAATTTATTTTCAAATAATTTGAAATGTATAGAAAAGTTGGAAGAACAGAATGAAGAACTCATATATATACACATATATATATATATTTTTTTTTTCCAGATTCACCAATTGTTAGCATTTTGGCACATTTGCTATATCTCATCTCTGCCTTCCTTCTTCCTGTGCGTATGTGCACACCTCCTTGCGTGTGTTACTTTTCTAAGCCATTTGAGAATAACTTGCAGGTGATGCTCCTTTACTCTTAAATATTTCAAGGTATATTCCCTAACATCAAGGATACTCATTTATTTAACCACAGTACATTGGTCAAAAACAGGAGACTTAACATTGATATAATTATCTAGAGAACTTATTCAAAATTTTCTAGTTGTTATGGTTCTTTGGTGTTTTCTTTCATTTTGTTTTCTTTTGGTTTAGCACCCAGTCCTGGGGTGTGCACTGCATTTAGTTTTTGTGTCTTTGCTCTCATGACATTGGTTTTTGAATACCATATGCCACTGCTTTTGTAGACTGTCCCTCAATTTGTATTTGTCTGACGCATCCCCATGAGTGGATTCGGGTTATGCATTTGGGGCAGGAATGCCTCATAAGTTATGCGTGTCTTCCCCAGAGTCTAGGAGGTGCACGATGGCACTTTGTCCATCGATAGACTTCTCCACTGCAATGTTACTACTTTTCCTCTTTGAAAACAACAAATATGACTTTTTAATCACTAATGCATTTACTTTCAGAAGGTGCTTCTATAATAAGCCAAATGTACGAATATGAAACAAGATTA
Organism: Ursus americanus; assembly: GCF_024610735.1. NCBI lineage: Eukaryota > Metazoa > Chordata > Mammalia > Carnivora > Ursidae > Ursus > Ursus americanus. Next base: position 42,574,834 of record NC_142135.1, read on the forward strand.
TTTGAGTTGAGGACTGAGGAGAGTAACTGGGTTTCTCACGTTGGGCTTGAAGCTGCATAACATGGAATACTGTTTTGTTTTGTTTTGTTTTCCCTAGTAGGTGATGAAGTAACTCCACATGGGTTTTCTTCACTGGGAGAAAAACCTGATGGACCTTAAGTTGCCCCAGGAGAGTTTGCTTTGCTTCCCATTTAGCCAAATCAGGGTGTGTACTAACTTTACTATAGTTGGGGTGCTAGCCAGGAACAATTGATGTGGTAACCAAGGAACAGCATCGGAAAACTTCCAACTTTTCATTTATTTTGGTTCACTGGCATGGATATATTAAAATGTTGTAGGGTTTTTACATATATCTATCATTTTATCTTCTGATACCATTACGAGAACATCTTCAACATAGGATCACCCCTAGAATCCTTGAAAGCAGGATCCATCCCTAGAAAGCAGAAGATTCAAGAAGTATTGGAAATTGGGACTTCAGTTCCAAAATTCAAGGAATTAACAATCGTTCTGGAGTCTTCAAAAGCATCAAAGTAAATGTTTCCTGATAAACTTGAATCACATCAAATATTGCATATTGTTCATCCCAGCAAAACAACAACGAAGTCTTTGATGTAAGTGCCTCAGCCGTCAGAACTTCTAGGCTCCGCGAAGGCTCTTTGTTATTACACTTTGGTACTGACTTACTGTTGGACCCCATTGGCTGGATTACATGTGCTGAGGTTATGTTTCTGGATTAAAATTCTTCTTCAGTTGTGTCTTCCATCTTTGATAAAAAACCTACCATTTGAAGTAAGTTTGGGAATTGTTATGTCCAAAGGGAATGAGGTTTGTATTTTCCCATTTTCTCAGAGAATAATTAATAGTCTTCCTGTAGTTACGGTGTTCTAATGGTGGCACTACATAAAAGGCTGTTTTAGTGGCATAAAGTGTTCTTATCCAAAAGTTTTTTGTCTGATGTTGCTAAACATTAAAGAAAAAGTTTTATAAACATATAAGGAAAGGTAATATAAATAGCAAGAAAAAAAAAAGAGAAATAGTGGGTTTTTTTTTTTTTTGAGGTATAAGAGGGGAACAAGAAAGCAATGTGACAATTCGAGCCTAAAGTAAAATAATTTTCTGTAGGTGTTCTACTTTCTATGTGTGTGTGTGTGTGTGTGTGTGTGTGGTATGTGTGCATGTGTGAGAAAGACAGAGAGGGAGGGAGGGAGGGAGAACGGGGGTGGAGAGAGAGAGAGAGAAATAGATCTTGGACAATGTTTTATTTTTATGCTTCAACTTTTTCCAGCTGAAGATTTAATATTAAGTTTGTCCTTCTGCACTAGGACATGAGCATGCTTAAGATTAATAATATTAGTGAGTTCTTTAATGGCCCTAAGGAAAAATTGTTGCATATATAAGGCATTATTACATATTAAACTAAAATAAATAAAGTCATGATCTATTCACAGTTCCCCAGTCATGTGACATTTTTATGGGATGATGGAAACATACAAAGCAAGGAGTATCTCCTCTTGGGAACATGAAACTGTTCACTGAACTCCATTCAAGCTTTAAGCACAAATCGACATCATCAGAGTTCAATGCCTGGATTGATGCAGTATAACATCCCAGTGACAGCAATAATTACTAAGCACTTGCTGCTGATGTGAAGGGAATGCAGAATCTATTTTATTTAGCATAAGCAATTTCACAATATTCACATTTAAGGTTAGTTACTTTGTAAAATGAACAAAAATTGAAGAGCAGAAATACTATTCAGTTTGCATAAAACATCAAAATTCCATGCTGTAGTCTAAGTAATTTGTGAATTTCATTTATTTTACCCTAATGCTGTTTTCAAATTGCATTACCTTTCCATTACTGATAACATGCTCTTGATGGATTGTTGTTGTTGTTGTTTTGTTTTTTTTTTTTGAATTGCTGTCACTTCCAAATAGGCTCCCTTAATGTTTTGTAAGCATTTCAATGAATCTTTGGTCTTGATAAAAATCTATTTCAAATGAAATTACATTATATCCTATGTTTACTCAAATCTTAAGAAAGGCTTTATCATAAAATTCTAAATTAAAGAGAAATAATCTCTCTTGAGGGGCAGATTAGTATCATGACCAGTGCTAGGCATCCAGAGACACTCTATTTCCTTTTATTCTTTTGGCATTGCTCAGTGAGTCGCAACTTCTTTTTGGCTTAAAAAATATTCATATGTGAAATATACTCCATATGTAACATCTTGCAGGAAAAGTAGTAATTCTTTAGTGTGTGTTTGAATTCTTTAGTGTTTTATATTCCCCACCCTCACCTCAAGGGAGAATATCTAAATTTCCAAGGACGTCTGTGTGAAAACGAAATCCCAGGAAGTCTAGTATAAGAATCTCATTAGTTGTCTCTGAAGAGTTAAATCATTCAATGATTGCCTTTGTTGTTTGTGTATTATTGGAGGAATACCTGTAGACATGAAGATTAGCACATCCTCATCTCCAACCACAGTAGAGCTGTCAGCATTGTTATCTGTTCTGTCTCTTGTGCTTGGTCAGTGTTCTCTTTCCATTCCCTTGAAGGAGTTAAATTGGCAGCCATTTGTAATTGATTGATTGGATATGGCTGATGCCCTGGTTTGTATCTTAGGTGACTGAATGACACCTGAAAATAGAAAAAAAGTACAGGAGAGCATATTTAAGATAAATGATGACGTGTTTCCTTTGGACCTTGATGAGTTTGAAGTTTCTACAGACGTTCAAGAGGATATATCGACAGGCAGTTGTACATGTCCATTCTCGTTGATTTCGTTTAGAAATTGTCTCCTCTTGAAAGTATTCTATAATCACCCAATATAAGTGGATTGCTCCTTCTTTGTGTTCCTACAATACTTTGTTTCTCTATTACTGCTTTCACCATATAGTATTCCCTTTTCTGCTTATGTTTCTGCCTCTGCTGCTGTTTGTGGGTTTCTCAAAGACGGAGATTGTGTCCTATTCATTTTTGAAATCTATAAACCAAACATAGGGCCTGACATGTGGTAGGCACAGAATACATGTTTGACAAATGAATCAATAGAGGAATTTCTCTCTTTAACTTTGAAGGTTTGTTTTTATATTCTGTAGCTACAAAGGCCATTGCCATGACTACTCCAGGGTCAGTTGAGAGATTCAAAGCAACAGACAGAGATAAGAATTATCAAAAATTTCTGTACCATAAGTCATGTTTTTCACCTAAAACACATTAGACTCAAGTGACAAAGCCACTCTCACATTAGCACTCATTTGCATACAGCACTACTTGTGTTACCAAGGCCACTTCAACTAGCAAAAGTCATTTATGCCATTCGCAGTTTATGTTCACAGAGAATTTTGACTCTTTGTAATTCCTCTGGCTGTATTAGCTTTTTATATCCAGAAAACTCAGCTACGATTATAGTAAGAGCAGGAATAGTGTGACTCAATGCTAACATTAAGCAATGGATAAAAAGAAAGGTGACCATAGCCTTTTGGAAAGTGGGAAAATGTTAAAGGCAGAAAGGTAAAGATTAGTAGGTTTAACCTGAGAATTAAACAAACAAACAAAAAACGTTTCCAAAAAAGGATGGTGGAGAAGGCAGACACATAATAAATCTAGGGCTGTGATATGTCTGGTGGTGGGGTTGAGGGTAGGTGAAGTTTCTTTCAGTCAGCATTCTAGGAGAAAACAAATGGCGCATTCAAGAGGGATAATTCAGTGAGGGTTTCTTTATAGTGGGTTGTTTTCAAGTGTCTAAATGTAGATTACCACAGGGGAAAATGTTGGAGCTTGGAGGTGACTATTACATTCCTAGGCCTGAAGGAATGAGAGAGAAGAACCAGTTGCCTAACCTGAAAGGACAAAGACCTTCCGTCAAGGGACATAGGCAGCCCAAGACAATCTTTCAATGGAGAGAACCAAATGCATACATACACAACCCTCCTACTTCTCCCTCCTCTGGTCTCCTACTAGTGCTCCCCCTTGGCCTTCTTCAGTAGCCAGAAGTCACAGGAACTCTGGTGATGTGAAAGATAGTCTCTATCATTTCCAATAAATTATCATCTTCATAAAAACTCATATTTGGCTTTCTATTCTAACACGTCTACAAAATATATCTTTCTTGGCAGAAGTTCTGCCTTCTAAATTGTGAAAAGAAATCCAGTTCACCAAATCATGAAAGAGTAATTTTATTAAGTTTTGCCCTAGATACCCCAACTTTCCAGATTCGAGAGTTGAGTGGTCTTCATTTTATCAGTCCTGATGCTAATGGATAGTTTGAGATCTTTTATGATGTATGCTAATCCTTTCCAACAATCTGCCTGAACTTACCCTGGATGAGCCTCAATTTAAAGCACCGTGAGAGACATAGGTGTAAACAATTCATAGTCACTGTCCTCCAGGAGTCACAATTGTGCAGAACTGGCAGATGTTCCTCAATTCTGTGGACTTGTGGGGACTGTTTCAGCGTAGCAGTTGGCTCTGATAAAGATATCATCAAAGAAATGTGTAAACCATTCCCCTGTGAACACACATTAGGTTGGTTGACATGGGAAAGCTTTACTAATTTGCTGATTGGTCTTGGACATTAGCCAGTTGCCAGGCATAACTCATCTGTTAAGTTTTTCTTTCAATTCTAACCTGAAGGCTTTTCAAAAATCTCTCCTTGTCTCTTTTTACCTACCCAACCTCCCTATCTCAAACATACAACCACCTGTAAATCTGGGATAACATATCTCCTCATAGGACTGTCCTAAGCTTAAGTACTTTAATGTGTTAGCATTACACAATGACTAAGGGGTAGTCATTCTTTATCTTATTAATTTAATATTACTATTAGTATTATTGCTATTATTATTAGCTAAATGCTAGTCTCCTTATTTTATCATTTGTACTTCCATATATTACCTTTTTGCCTTTTTTTGTATAAGGGGTCCCTCATCTGCGTCTTTTCAGTCTGCATGTACCAGTTTTTAACCGAGGAATGAAAGGCAGGCAGCCCGTGCACGGGTGCGTGATACTTGTGGCTGAGGAGGCAGGATAGTCACAAGCCTGAGTCAAGTTCTCAGGTATCCAAAGGCTCAACACCGATTATTTCAAATCAGAGGGCGAGCCCAAGCAGATAAGGAACACTAACGCTACATCAACAGAAGACATGCCTAAGCCTTCAGTGCAAAGGAGACCAGGCACTTCATGAGTGACTGTGCCATCTAACGTGTACCTGGCTGAAGTTCACAGGTACGGGGGACGGGCTGGGGGGAAGGTATAAACCCTTCAGCTACTACTGCACTAGAGCTGGAAATAAGACTGAAGTAATTTGGTTCCCCTGAGAAATGTGAGATGCTCATTTGTTAAGTTTTTCTTTCAATTCTAACCTGAAACTTGCTAGTAAGTGGCAAACATGAGGCAAAATCAAGGACCAGAAGCAGGCTCTGAAGAACAGTGTACAAGTATCCCCCATTATCCCAAAGTGTTCTCGATCAGGGTGGATACCACTGATAGAATCCTATTCTAGTGGGGCGCCTGGGTAGCGCAGTCGTTAAAGTGTCTGCCTTCGGCTCAGGGCGTGATCCCGGCGTACCGCGATCGAGCCCCACATCAGGCTCCTCCGCTGTGAGCCTGCTTCTTCCTCTCCCACTCCCCTGCTGTGTTCCCTCTCTCACTGGCTGTCTCTATCTCTGTCAAATAAATAAATAAAATCTTAAAAAAAAAAAAAAGAATCCTATTCTAGAAGTTGCTCTGGTGAGTAGTGTCCTCACTATTTTGCTCAAGAATACAGTCCTGTCATTCTTTTTTTTTTTTTTTCTCTTAGAGAGAGAGAGAGAGAGCAGGAGCAGGGGGTAGAAGCAGAGGGAGAGAGAGAAGCAGGCTCCCCGCTGAGCAGGGAACCCTATGAGGGACTCGATCCCAGGACCCTGGGATCATGACCTGAGCCGAAGGCAGACACTTAACCGACTGAGCCACCCAGGCGCCCGTGCAGTCTTGCTGCGCTCACAGGAGACCTGCACATGAGGAGCTGCCGCACATTATGGTCACCCTCTCCCACGTGCTCCCCGCTGGGGCAGGACCTACATGCACGAGCCGCCGGTGGCTTGGAGAACTTAAGCAATGCTTTGGGGTTTTTTGGTCATTGTTGTCTAAAACTTAGAGAGTCCGTAGGAAGTGCTTCTCAGCAAGAAAATCAATTGCTCTTCTTCACAGCCTCTCCATATCTTAGTAGGATTGCTGGGTTCTTGGTGGGGCCCGAGTTCCTGAGAGGAAAAAAAAATTGGAATATTAAAAGGAATAGTTTCTATTTTACAGGTATCTTCTCATTTCTTAAAATTTATTTTTATTTAGATCCAAAGACAGCCAATGTAGTGAAAATTGATTTAAAATGTAACTGACTTTGTTCTAGTCGTATGTGAGCGTGGATAAAACGTACGTGATGTTTGGTCTTGAGATGACAATGGATACTATCTTTGCATTAATCTAACGCAGTAGAAGATGAAAGTACGACTATTTGGTGATCCAAATAAGCATTTCAAGTCGCTCGTGGAGAAAACTTTTACTGTCTCTTCATCAAGACCTTTAAAGATTGCTAGTTCTCCCTATATTTATATTACCCAGGACAATAGCTTCTAAGATTTATAGGGGTGTTTTCTCTACACTAAATATATAGAAAGCTTTTAAGCTTGATGCACGCATGTTTTCATTTAAGCATATTTAGCATATATTTATATTTATTTTTTCTATTTTCCCAAACATCGAAAGTCTCTAATGACAAAGACAGGAAATGTATGAGTCTGTTGAACCATTCTACCTACTATCTGCTTCAGTTTTAAAAATAACTCATGATTTTCACAACTTAGCCAAGAAATTTCCAAGTGAAATTGTGGCTGCGATTATCCTTCTAAGGATAGTTTTAAGGCATCTGTTATTGAGGAATCAAGAGCATTGGGACCACATTAACACAATGGAGATAAACTTCTCCAGGAGCACCGTTCCATCCTGGGCAGCAGAGCTGCTGCGGTCTACTGAAGCGACCAGAGAGCTCTGTGATGTTATTTGGCTTCCTGGTTTTAAAAATAAGAACTGACATTCAAAAAAGTGGAATATGTTATGTATGATCACAGAACTGGGTAGTGACCCTGCCAAGAATTAATTCACGATTTGCCCTGTTTAGTCTATTTCCTCCATGATCAGGAACTAAAGAGTTCTAGAACTTGAGCGCTATTTAGTAGGGGAAAATACTTCACAGTTTTTGAAATCAGAATTAATGAATGACAGTTTTCAGAATTTAGGAGCCTTGATTAAATTCTTTGGTGACAATTGGACATAGTGCCATTATTATAACTGAGGACTTCAGAGAAAGAAAGCAATTGGTAATTACTTTTTCTTGAGTGCATAGCTCTGTGGCTATGTTGTAACTTCTTGAAAGAAATGAACTATTTTATACCACTTTGCATCTTTCTAAGCACCCAGAAGAGTTCTGTACACATTGTAGGGAGTCAACAAATATTTGATCGATGAGTCAGGAAGAACTGAAAAGTAAAAACCTAATGTCAGTGTGCTTTGCCCAGTAAACAATTCACAGCCTCCTAAAATCCCTTTGGGAAAGTCTTGTCTATCTAAAGCCAAATAGCATTACCATATTCTCTCTCTCTCTCTCTGTGTATGTATTAAACTGGCATTTATTGAGAGTTTACAATGTGTCAGGCACTTTGCTAAGCATTAGATATGGATCATTTTACTTAATTCTTATTATAGTCCTATGAAGTCAGTTCTAGAAACAAAAACCCACAGACTGTGCATGGCTGATATCTTCTACACTGGGGAAGACACAGATGCTAAGTTAGCCAAAATAGAGTCTGGTGCTACCAGAAAATCCAAGAGAAATTCTCCACTAATAAGTTTGAAATGAATTGTCCAATTGACAATGATCTAAAATGTTATAAATGACCGGAAAGCCTATAAATGTTCCTTAAACATAAAACCAAAGAAGTCGTGCATTTTAGTTAAGAGGTAACAGGTTTCAGAAATAAGTGAATATACTGGTTCATGCAAATTTGGGAGCGATGGTCACTGAAAAGAAACATGAAGCACAATTTCTTAAGATGCTGGCAAGAGTCAAGCATGAGAAGAAATTTGTGGCCCGTAATTGGTACCAGTAAAACTGTTATCCTATGCATTTCAGCAATTATAACAATAATGAAAGCCACCTAGACCAAGGTGAGCTAGTTGGGTTTTAAAAATATGAGCACCATAAATAGCAGAAAAATTCAATTACACTGAAAATATTTATGCTGAAACACTTCCGCAGAGAATGTTTATTTAGTAAATGTGCTTTTCACTAAATGATCTCTCATATTGCACTGAGCAAAATACATGCAATTTTCTTTTAATGATATAAAAAATGGGACCTAACCATCTGTCTTATGGTATCTCCTATCACTCATTTTTTGTAATGAAAGAAAAACAATTTAAATGTCCTATATGATACTATAGGATTTAAAATATGGCAAGTAGAAATTTACATACCATGCATTTTTTATAGGATAGCTCCACGTCCAGAATACCCACATTCACGAGGGTCTTCGGGTCTAACGTGTATGAGGGGCAGGGGGAAATGCCGCTGGTGGTCTTTTCCTCTGCTGCCATCCGTGTCTTGTTTTGGTAAGCATGACCACAAAAGTTTTTATTGAGTACTACGAGAACAGCTCTTTCTTTCACAAAAGAATCACAACACTCTTTCTATTTTGCCTGAAACTCATTCACTGCCGTATGGACTGGAGCCCTAGGGACTTAGCAGGCCTAGTGTTAAACAGCCTTGATACAGACAGTGTTACACAGTCAGCTGGCATCTGCTCTGGGAGCACGAAGAGGAGCCAGGAGTCGGAGGCAGACTGGTTTCTCAGTCACTTGAACAGTAGGGCAAGTGCCTGCAAGAAGAAATTCTCTGCCTAGATGCCCGTCGCACAGCCACAGACATGCCACAGCATACAGTAGGTCCTCAGCAAATGTATGGCGCCCAGTATTTGCTGCCCGGACTAAGAGAAGTGTTGGGAACTGTAAAGGCTAATTAAGCAAGCTCGCTTGTGAAACCTAACCTCTAATCACCTTTATACCATTGCATAACGCACTTAGCAGAAACCCAAATGACTATTTAAAACAAAATGAAATTGTGTTCATTTCTTTATAGAAGTAGCTTTTCGAACATAGACGTGTGTCCATCAGCAGCAATATTAATGTGGATTTTATTAACTTAATGTCATGATTTTCTTTTAACTCTAACTCCGCAACCAGTAATTAAGTACTTGGTGCTTTTCTCTCTCTCTAGGCACTTGGGTTTCCTTCAGTGCTGCAATGCCCCTGTGAACTCCGTAATGACTCATCGCCGATAGGGTCCATACAGCAACTTCTTTAATTGACTCCGCATCTCCCTCTCTCTCCAAAAATGGAATTCATAAATGCAGGTGTGGGAACATAATTAAGGACATAATGTTTTCCATCTCTTCTTAACAACTGCTTTACTTCATTCACATTTCAGCTTGTAAGCCTTAATCTCAATGGGGTAACCCACAGGAGAACTTCACAGATGCTAAAAACACATACACACTATAAATTAATTGTTGCCAATTGAAGGAACTGAAGAAAAAAAAAAGGAACTTGCACAACCTAATGTAATGTATTAGGTATCTAGTGACATAGCTTTACATTTAAATTCAACAATGTGCAAATGTAGACACCAATTACCAGTGAATACACAACTGGTTCTTTTTGATAAATAGAGTCCAATGGTTAATAGATTACTATGTTTTCTTGGAAAATGGCCACTGTGTATTAAATAAATAGGGCTGTATGACCAACCTATCTGAGAAAGGATCCATGGTGAATTTTTATCCATTGTGATAGAAATATCATCCTATTACTTAGGTATGAAAACAAACATTCATATGATACCATATTTATATGGTTCAAACAATTGCATTAGGCTTGTCCTATTTGGGTGGGAAAACACAGCAGTGGAAGAAAATGTGGTAGGAAAACTGGGGGGGGATTGGATCATTGCAAGTTTACTCACGTTTTCTTAAAGCACAAGTTATATTTTCATTAGGGCACTGGCACCTCCTTTGTTCAACAGGTGGCGCAAACCCTAACAGTCGGGGACACCAACCATGAAAGCTATTTGTATGCATTTCATCTTATGGACACTAAACCAAGAAGGCTAAAGGTGGCTCTAGGGAAGTACACTATGTTTTTTGCCTTCCTACAATGAGGTAACCACCGTGGCGCCCTGTGTAAGCAATCCCATGAGACAGCCTGGGCATGCGTACCTGAAAAAACTCTTTTCAGTGTTGTTCTTCCCCCCCCCCAAGACATATAGTTTCATTCATTATTTTTTCAATACAGATAAAAATACTTAGAGTCTCACAACTCTATATTATATTGTTTTATTTATCGATTTTTGCATTCATTACATTGATGGCACTGTTATGGGATCCAGGGATTCCGATAATGGAAGAGAAATTTGGATGGGTGCACGTGAGAGAAAACTCTAGGGCCATTTGTCCAGCGTTCTAACCCGTCATTGTGATTTTTTTTGTGAGCTTTGTAATTCATCTTCTTGAGGACCATGATAAGCAACATAGATCAGGCTTTTCCAGATGTAATTTGGAAGAATTTTTTTTCTTTTGACACATTTTTACTGGTAGGATAAAATATGTTAACAAATTCACTTATTTTCGTATAAAAACTCTAGTTCTCAGATCAAGGAAAATGTTCATCATGAATCACACATAATTGAGTCATTCAATAACTTAGGCACTCAAAAAACTGGTTCCTAGCTCCAACTTTTATATCTTTGTAATGTGGCTGTGCCTTGATTTCTTCCTCTGAAAACAAATCCACGTCTTGTTTATTTCATGGACAGATCGAAACTTTGATAAGGTAACATGTAGAAGTCACTTTGTAGGTTGGGATTCCTATGTCAATGTTTTTCTTCCTATTGTAATGGCTTAATGGGTCAACGTTTTATAAACTTTATACCTTCTCTGCAAATTGATGGTTTTGGATAACCTTCACCTTCTGTGGTTGTTTTTAGCTAATGCAGAACTTCCTGGAGCACAAGGTGAGCCACTCAGACTTGCACTACGGCACTCATAACTGCTCCACATTCCAACATTTATTTCAACTGCGTTTTCCTTTTCATCTTCATTTTTTTCTTATTACCAAAATAATTAATGTTGATACTTACATTGCTTCTATTTTTGTGTGTGTGGTGATAAGCCAGGCAATAATACATATTTGACTGTACATGGCTTTAAATATTTGTATGATTTAATCGCAAATCTTCTGGTTGGAATATGAAGTCTTTTGCCCACAACCTGTCTGGGTTAAAATGGAAGACCCTTTCTTTGGCCTCTGCCAAATTCTTCTATAATTATAATAATTTCAAGTCTATGAAACAATAATCTGAGCTTCACATTCCACAATACATGCAAATACTGACACATAATTAATTTATGTATCAAAAAAGAAAAAAGAAGAAAAAAGGAAAGAGAAAAAAATTACTTTCTGTTACTGATTTCTACTTTAATTCTATTGTGGTCAGAGAACAGACTTTGTATGACCTGCGTCCTTGGTTTTATGGTCCAGAATATGGTCTATCCTAGTAAGTGTTTTGTCTGCAATAAAAAAAAAAAATGCGTATTCTGTTATTATTGGGTGGAATGTTTTATAAATGTCAATTAGATGAAGTTGGTTAATAATGTTGTTTATGTTTATATATCTGCATCGGTTTGCTGGGGCTTCAGTAACACAGTACCATAAACTGTCTTTTTTTTTTTATAATGTGATTTTTTTAAATTGTGTTATGAACACTTAACCTGAGATTTATCCTCCTAACAAATTTTTAAGTACACGACACTGCATTGTCGACTATAGGCACAATGTTGTATAGCAGATCTCTAGAATTATTCATCGTGCATAACTGAAACTTTCTACCTATTGAATAGCAACTCTGTTTCCCCCTCTCTCCAGCCCTTGGCAACCCCCTTTCTACTTTCTGTTTCTATGAAATTAACTATTTTAAATACCTCATGCAAATGGAATCATGCAGTATTTGTCATTCTGTGATTGTCTTATTTCATTCAACGTAACATAAAGTCCTCCCTGTTCATGTATGTTGTAACATATGGCAGGATTTCCTTTTTTAAGACTGAATAATATTACATTGTATGTATATACCACATTTTTATCCATTCATCTGTCAATGAACATATAAGCTGTCTCCATATCATAGCTATTGTGAATAATGCTGCAGTGAACATGGGGTGCATATATCTCTTCAAAATCCCTATTTCACTTCTTTTCGCTCTATACCCAGAAGTGGGGTTGCTGAATCATATGATAGTTCTATTTTTAATTTTTTGAAGAACTACTGTACTGTTTTCCATAGTAGCTGTATTACTTTACTTTCCCACCAACAATGTGCAAGGGTTCAAATCTCTCCACTTCCTTGCCAACATTTGTTATCTTTTGTGTTTTTAGTTATAGTCATCCTAGCAGGTGTCAGGTGATATCTCATTGTAATTCTGATTTGCTTTTCCCTGATGGTTAGTGACATTGATATTTTCATATAATTTTTGGCCATTTATGTCTTCTTTGGAAAAGTATATATACAAGTCCTTTGCCTATTTTTAAAAATTTGGTTTTTTTTTTCTATTGAGTTGTATGAGTTCCTTATCTATTTTGGATATTAATCTCTTATCAGATATATAGTTTTTGCAAATATTTTCTTCCAATATGTAGGTTGCTTTTTCACTCTATTATTTCTTTAGCTGTATAGTAGTTTTTTTAGTTTGGTATAATCCTCCTTGCTTATTTTTGCTTTTGTTGCTTGTGCTTTTGGTGTCATATCCAAAAAGTCATTGACAAGACCAATGTCAAGGAGCTTACCTCCCATGTTTTCTTCTAAGGGTTTTACAGTTCCAGGTCTTACTTTGAATCTTTAATTAATTTTGAGTTGATTTTTGTGTATGGTGTAAGATAAGGGGACCCTTTTGTTCTCTTGCATGTGGATATTCAATTTTCTCAACACCATTTAATGAAGAGACTATTCTTTCCTCATTCTGTATTCTCAGCATCCCTGTAGAAGATAAGTTGACCACATATGCCTGGATTTCCTTCTGAGCTTTCTACTCAGTTCTGTTGTCTCTTTGCCTGTTTTTATACCAGTACCATACTGTTTTGATTACTATAGCTTTGTAATAAAGTTTGAAATTAGAAAGTGTGACACCTCCACAATGTTCTTCTTTCCTGTGATTGCTTTGGCTACTTGGAGTCTTTCGTGGTTCCATATGAATTCTAGCATTTTTTTTCTTTTTTTATAAAAATACCATTGGGATTTTAATAAGAATGCAATGGATTCAACCATTGAATCTGTAGATAGTTTGGGGGCAGTGTGGAAATTTTTATCAATATTAAGTCTTTCAATCTGTGGACATGGAATGTCTTTCCATTCATTTGTGTCTTCCTCAATTCGTTTCATCAGTGATTTGTAGTTTTGAGCATACAAGTCTTTCACCTCCTTGGTTAAGTTTATTCCTTAGTATTTGATTCTTTTCAGTGTTATTACAAATGGGATTGTTTTCTTGGGTATTTCCCTCTTGGATAGTTTACTGTTAGTGTATAGAAATGCAACTAATTTTTATATGATGATTTTGTATCCTGTAACTTTACTGAATTTATTAATTCTAACAATTTGTGAAATCTTTAGGATTTCTGCTGATAAGATTCTGTCATCTGGAAATGGACGGCTTCACTTCTTCCTTTCCAATTTGTAGGCCTTTTATTTTCTTGCCTAGTTGCTCTGTCTAGGGTTTCCAGTACTAAAGTTGGCATATATTTATAGTATATTTATATACTAATATAGATCCGGGACTATAGAGAATTTAAGGAGTGAGGGTAAGCATCCTTGCCTTATTGCTGATCTTAGAGGAAAAGTTTTCAGTTTTTCACCATTAATTACAATGTTAGCTGCACTGTTGTTCATATACAGATTTTACTCTATGGAGGTAAATTTCTTCTATACCTAGATTATTCAGAATTTTTATCGTGAAAAGATGTTGAATTTTTCAAATGCTTTTCCTGCATCTATTGAGATGATCATGTGACTTTTAGCCTTCCTTCTGCTAATCTGGTGAATCACATTCATCGATTTTTATTTAGGCAGTTATTTTAAGATTTTATTTATTTATTAGACACAGAGAGAGAGAGAGAGATCACACAAGCAGGGGGAGGGGGAGAGAGAGAAGCAGGCTCCCACTGAGCAGGGAGCCCCACATGGGGCTTGATCCCAGGATCCTGGGATCATGACCCCAGCTGAAGGCAGATGCTTAACCGACTGAGCCACCCAGGCGCCCCCTGATTTTTATATGTTGAATCGTTCTTGCATCCCAGGAATAAATCCCACTTGGTCATAGTATATAATCCTTTTAACGTGTGGTTGAATGCAGTTTGGTAGTACTTTGTTGAGGACTTTTGCATGTATATTCATCAGGGATATTGGTCTGAAGTTTTCTTTTCTTGTAGTGTCTTTATCTGGCTTTGGTATCAGACTAATGCTGGCTTCATAAAATAAGTTTGACCCTATTATAGCAAAATACCATAGACTGGTGACTTATAAACAATAGAAGTTTATTTCTCACAGTTCTAGAGGCTGGGAATTGCAAGGTCAAAGTGTTTGCAGACTTGGTGTCTGGTGAGAACCTGCTTCCTGATTCATAGACGGCCTTCATGTCACTGTGTCCTCACATGGTGAAAGGGCTGAGGGAGTTCTTTGAGGTTTCTTTTACAAAGGTATGAATCCCATTCATGACAGATCTGCCCTCATTATCTAATCACCTCCCAATTCCTAATACACAGTCACTAGTCCCATTTCCTAATACCATCACATAGGGGGTTAGGATTGCAACATATGAATGGGGGGCGGGATACAAATGTTTAGTCTATAGTACTAATCCCTGGGAGAGGGTACTGAAAGGCTGGGGACATTGAAACCATACTCCACTCCTCCCATCATCCTGCAGGAGAGGCCTCAGTTCTGCACTTTCTACAAGACTTGCCAAGCCCGGCTGGCTGCGGGAAGGTGCCCATTTCCCTAACTGTTCTCCCAACCATGGCAGCTCTTTGCACTCTGTGTAAGCTGAGACAGAAACCAGCCCGTCAGAGAGTAAACTGAAAGCCCAGGGAAGCGATCTGCTTCTACCCACCCCACCACAGAGAGAAGTCACAATTCCTCTTGGCACTGAACCGTGTCCACGCAGGGAAGGGGCTGACATGGGTAAAGAGAAATTGTTCTTCTTACCATTTCAATGTGATCTCGGATCTGTGTAATCTGATGTACTTCGAATTCTTAAGTGGATTTTGGACTTCTCTTAAAGGTATTGTGTTACTTATATCATCATTAAATCTGTGTTTCTGTGGGAGAACGAGGGCCGGGACTTTCTATCCCACCATCTTGCTGCCCTCATTCTTCCTTCACCCTGGAACAATCTCAGTAATATTTCTAAGCTAGGGATAAATAAATAGATTCAATCGTTAGAACTGTCAATCCAGCATATACATGCTGCAATTAACCAAGCAACCAAGAAGATATTTAAAAATAGTCTTGAAGAGTTCAGTGTTTATTCTCTGAGCAGGTTTTTCAAATTAGAAATTAACATTTAAGAGAAAACAAACAGAGGGTTGTGGCAAACCAGGGCTAAAAAAACGCACATTAGCACATGGTCATGTGGGTTCTTTTTTCAGGAAAAACATTCCAGATTCCACAGATTGTCGGTGGAAAAACAAAAACAGAATTCCCATCCATTTTCAAGTACGGCAAAGTCTGCATAAAACTTGTGTGTTTCTGCCTTGTTCTCTCAAAAGCACAAATTGTTACCCCGGTAAAGCACCCCAGTGAGCAGGGGTTAAGGCTATATAACATGGGAAAGATATCAGACAAAGCCACAGGAATACTTGATTGCGGCCTCAGCACTGCCATTACCAGTATCTGGCACCCCAGGTTATCTATAAAATAAAAAATAATATCTTTTTGTGATGTTTAAATGAGATAATATATGAGAACCTCTAAGTTATAAAATATATAAGGAACATTTATTATTCGTAAGTTTGTTGTTTTTAATTGTGCTTGCCATGTCACTTACGAAAAATCATCTCTGGTAATAAAGGTGGTTAATATCTAGTGGTGTGCTCATGAACGTGCTGCTAATATCTAAGGTGTAAATAGTCTCATTGTGGCCAATTTTGAAGCTACCAATTCACAAAACTTCTGAATATTGATCAACTGGCTTCCGAGAGCTGGTGCGGACTGGCTCCAACAGAGCACTGAAACATCAAAGAATATTTAAACACAATAGAGGGAGTTTTGGGGGCACCTGGGTGGCACAGCGGTTAAGCGTCCGCCTTCGGCTCCGGGCGTGATCCTGGCGTTGTGGGATCGAGCCCCACATCGGGCTCCTCCGCTATGAGCCTGCTTCTTCCTCTCCCACTCCCCCTGCTTGTGTTCCCTCTCTCGCTGGCTGTCTCTATCTCTGTTGAATAAATAAATAAAATCTTAAAAAAAAATAGAGGGAGTTTTGAGGGAAAAAAAATTTTTTTATCAGAATCTTTGCTTACCGTTCTTTGCAGTTGTTCTAGATTCTTGCTCTCCCCTCTAGACTTCTTATCTTCCTTATTGCTAACTCAGCTATCACTGCCTCTGGCTGTTATGAAAATTGAAAACTGGCTGAGTATTTATTTGTTTTATGACAAATACTCAAATACTATAATATGAATATCAAATACTGTGACAGTTACCCTAACAATATGAAAATCTCATGTCATAAACCACACTGGAGATTAAATAATAAAAAAACTTTTAAAAATCTGGTGAAAATATACACTGGAGAAGAAAGAAAAATCACACACAATGTTCTTTCTCCAACAGGTTGGAGGTAGTAGCATGCACATATAATGGAATCTGTCCAGAAGCTCCATGTCCAAGTCTTAGGGCAGCCACCACTCAAGGTTTGGTCATAGGCAAGTCTCCCTCGCTTTCAAGTTCAGCTTTATCTTCCATTCAGTGGAAGTGATAGCCTTCTCCCATGTATCAGAAGGGTTGGTTTTGAGGTTCATACGAGATAAAAATATGTGGCAATCCTTTGTAAACAGAAAAGTGCTAAACAAAAGTTAGTCATTACCATGAGGTAGCTGCTACTTAATACAAGGAGAAGAGGAAATTTGCAAAGCTGTGCAATTAAGGGAAATCAAGAATATTGGTTAGTGGGAATCTGATCTAGAAGGCTTCTCTATTGTAGTGATAACTGAGCTATAATCTGCAGAAGAAACGTTAGTTGGTTGGGGAAAAAGATGGGGGAGCACATGCAGCACAGTAGGAGAGGTACATACAAGGATCCTGTAAAGAAAAGACTCAGGGCGACTACAAAGAACTGAAAGATTATGCATGAAGAAAACTGGCACCCTGTCATGCCGCCATTATCAGTAAGTGTATACATTTCATACACGGAGGGGAAAACAAAAGCAACTTTGCATCCTGAGATAACCACAAAACCCAGAAACATCCTGTCTCATTCAAGTCCCCAAGACAAATAAAGCCTTGAATCCCTTCCAGAAAGTTCATTAACAACTTTACCCTTGACTTTGTATAACCTTGATCTCTGCAGATATATAATGATCCTTGAAGATATGATAATCAAGTAGGGAACTTCTGTTTTTTGAGCAATGAAAATAATAAGCAGACTAGTAAAAAAGAATAGTGGCTAGCACATGTAGAAGTTATGAATTAGTTTTTTAATAGCATTCCATCGTTCTGGTTAAACACGTCCTCATACATTTATGTGGTAAGTAAAAAGAACTTCAAGTACTTTTGGAACTTGGTAAACTATATATAAACAATATACATTTGAAAAAGTCATATGGGGCCAATGAAGAATCACACTCCAAAATATCTGGAGGAGTTTCTGAGACTCCCAACGGGGATAGAGAATCTCACGCCCAACACCTCTTTTGATATGAAGGAAGATTTGGGATACTGGGAAACAGATGGCTGTTCCCACTCATTTGGGAACATTTGGGTATCTAGTGTTTAAGCCTAACTGAGGTTCTACAGACAGTCATGAAGACAAAGAACACTAAGAGCTCTATTCCCTGCATTAGTACCCCACTTTGAAATATGGAAGATTCTGTTTTGTCTTTTTCTCTTGAGGTGTGGCATAACGAGGATGGGAAAAAATGAGAGAAGAGGGGAAGAGTCTTGTATTTCCCCCAGAGTGAATGACCAGCAATCATGACTCATTACCAGTTTCTTTGACACAAAGATGAAAAGAAATATAAGTTGGCCATAATCCCCTTTTCCTGGACAGTCAACAATATGGAATAAAGACCTGCAGTATTTTTATGTTGACAAAAATCATGACATGTATTTGAATTTGAATTTAATGCTCGAAGAAGTTGCCTGAGAAACTAAAACTAAAGGCATGGTTTTATGTCTTTTTAATAATTATTAATATGATCTGTGACACTCAGGAGTAGGCAAATGAAGATCAGCAGACACTTCGTCACTCAAATAAAGACAGGGGCGCCTGTGTGGCTCCGTTGGTTAAGCATCTGCCTTCGGCTCAGATCATGATCCCAGAGTCCTGGGACTGAGCCCTGCATCTGGCTCCCTGCTCAGTGAAGAGTCTGCTTCTCCCTCACCCTCTGCCTCTGCTCCTTCCCTGCTTGTGCTCTCTCTCTCTCACTCTCTCTCAAATAAATAAATAAAATCTTAAAAAAATAAAGATAGATATGTACCAGGGGATGAATATCCAGATGTTAATATTACATAGTTTATAAAACCGTATGAGAAAGAATTAGTCAAGAAAAAAGAGAACAAGCATTTGAATGAAAGACTTTCATATTTCTATACTATAGAAATATATACCATAGACATGTACACAAAATATAGATGATTTTTTCACTCCAACAAATATATATATTCAGCAAGGAATTTAACAATACCTTATGGATTACAGAGATATCGGGTGAGTAATAATATGCTCTAGCAACTAGTTGAATAACAGAAGAATTACAAAATTTCAACGATGCACAAATGTGCCCAAAGAGAAAGAAAATGTCTTGCTCTGGAAGCCCTATCGTCTTTAGTAGGGTAATGGGAGAGAATATTAAACTTCATAAACTCAGGAGCCTCTTCTTGCAGGTTAACCCACTCTCCTGGATTAATATTCAACTAATTCAAACTCCAAGCTCACTATTAGAGGTGTTTGTTGTATCTCTAAAAAGTTTTTCTGTTCCCCTCTTTCTCAAGTTGGTATCTGGTCCAATTTTGCATGCTAATGACTTCCGTATGTGAATGACTTTAGACGAGTTCCCCGGCCCAGGTGTTCTCCTTTGAATATGACAGTTTCCCATGTGATCCGGTGCGCTTGCGTGGGTCTTGCCTCTGAGCATCTTGCCCTGGTGCTCCTTAAGTAGAGCTCGTCATGTTGGCTGCCATGTGGGACTGGCTGCATCCCTGCCTCTCTCTGCTTGAGAGGCATTTTCTTCCCATGGCCATCGTTTCCAACACTGGGCCTCTTCTGCTCCACTCGTGATCTTAACATCCACAGAGCGTGGCCATGACAACTTATGCAAAGAATACCGTTAGCAAAATAGTGCGGAGGCTAAATGGATGGCTTGAGGCTCCTGAGAGAATAAGATGGATGTGTATCTGGGCTCCTTCACTTTCCAGCTGGGTCAACTTGAGCATCTTACTTAAACTCCCCCAGCTCCATGGTCTCTTCTCTAAGAAGGGCTCATTTAGTGCCTGCTATATGCCAGGCACCTTGTCGAGGGTTGGGGATACTGAGATGAACAAGAGACACACAGTACCTGTCCTCACAGAGCTGACAGTGTGGTAAAGATGGCCAGCGTTACCTGTGCTGAGAAAACATAGAACCGTCAAGGGTAAGCGATCTGTTTGTATGGTGAAGATTCTGCTACTTTCCTCCTCGAAAGGTGAGACCTGTGAGCAGTAAGTGGAATTACAGTGAGGCTGTTTTGAGTTTTGTAAGAGGATGCTCTAAACGTAAGTGCTTTCTAATTACAGAAGAGGGGAACTTCTGAAATCATAAGGTCATCCCTGGATGCAGCAGGCCTGATGCCCACACAGGATGGGAAGCTGGGCTGGGTGACCTGTGGTGGCATCCAACCTCGTGTCCATGGGATGGTCAGATGCCTCAGCAGGACTGCAGCATCATTAACAGGTGAGAACGTAAGGGTTACGTCACAATTGACCCACTGGCTTGTCAAGTCCGTCTTTGCCTCTACATGGAGCCAGTTCTGGATGATGCATACATTTCTCCCCTTCTTCTCTGCTGTCAAGCAAGAGTTAATGTGGATTTTCCCTACTGCCATTGCCAATTTACTCTGCAGAGCTGAGGCTTGGGATGGAAGGGATGTTAGAAAAAGAAGGGAAAAAAAAAAAAAGGAGCAGCTGCCTTTGTGCTCCTAGGCACAGAGAAAAAGCAGGCCAGACCAGTCAAAGGCAGGGGAAGAGGTGAACCCGGGGACAAAGAACAGATGGAATGTGATGAGGGCACAGAGAAACAGATTTGTGAGAAATACAAACGGGACGAAGGAAATGCAAAGTAATAAGGAGACTGGAGGGGAAGACAAGTGAAAAAAACCACAATAGAACCCAAGGAAACGATGAGATAAAATCAGAGGGAGATCATGGAAAACAAAAAAGCAAAAGTGCAAAGCAAGGAGGAACAAACACAGTTTATGAAGTAACAGTTTGGTTTCCATTGAGGGTCTTCATTCCCGAGTGGGGGACAGAGCCGGAGGAGAAGGCTTGTTGCTTGGCGGGCGCTCCCTCCAAAACGACACAATGCAGGCAGTTCCAGATGGGCTCGGCCCAGCAGGCCGCCCGGTCCCCTGTGGGGTCTCGTCGTCTCCTTCCCTCCGCTTCCTCAGGGAGAGAGAGACTGAGAACTTCCTCCAAGTCAGGCAAAAATCTTCCTCATATACGCTTCACTTTTTACGAGTCACTATTTCTTAGCCTCTGGTTATCCTTCCAGGCCAGAGCGCACATAGTCTCCTCACGGAGGGTCACTGGGTTGCACACACGTGCTGTTCAATAGAAAACAAAATCAGAAGTGGAGTGTTCATTATCCTGTTTACAGTAATGAGGGTTACTCGTTCTGGTTGACAGGGATGAATTAATTGTAAAGAAGCCAAGGTAACTCCGATTTCCTGTCTCGTGTGCTTCTCACTAGCCCTTCTTTTGACCAGCCAGTTCCAGGGCAGGCCTCCTCCCTGGGTGTCGGTGGACTCCAGACTCGGGAGACCTGCGCTGAGAAAATCAGGAAGAACAGCTGTGGCCGTCAGCAGGAAGTGAAAAATAAATCTGATGGGATATTATCCTAGCCCAAGTGGTAACTTTTTTAAACGCACAGCTTTCTCTGTTGTCTTTCTTGTCTTCATAACTCACTAATGGCAATTTGCTCAGCATTTTGTCTTGAGCCCCTTTGTTCTTCTTTAATCCTCATATTTCATCTATGTCAGATTCTCTGACACACGGACCTGTGATAAAAACTTATCAAAGTCCTTGTTATGCTGTGTTTAGATCACTGAGCTGTTGTCATCTGTTACTCTGTAAGTGATCTCTCTCCATATCTCACTTCACCAACCCCCCTCAATTATCATTTATTTCTGGCTCGATATCTACTACTTTTTGTGCTTTTATTTTGAGGAAATGATCTTATCAGCTTATTAGCAAAATCCATTAGCAGATCTTTAGGAATTGTAGGATGTGTTTAGAATAGTTGTTGGAACGCTATATTCAATCACAAATATCCTTGACAATTTTCATATGTTCAAATGAGATGGATGAAAGCACCTCTAGGTTTTCTGAGTCTGGGGCTTAAAAAATCAAACAACTTTATGCTAGGAGGCAAGGGAACTCATTTTTGCAAGTAACTCACAAAGTGTCCTGGCCGTCAGTTTTGGACCAAATGTGAACCTTTGGGGGTTGAAATTCATTTATTCCTGGCAAAATGTGACTTCCTGCTTCTAAGAATAAAGGCTTGAAAAGACTTATTAAAGGAAGGCTCCAGAAAGACTTCTTAAACTTCAAACAGGTCTTACAAAACAACATTCTGATGAGTTAAGTGCACATGAATTAGAAGCATATGTATTAAATTTCCCTTAAAATACACATGGGTTTAAAAATTAAGGGAGGGAAAGACTCTTGGCAAAAATCTATTTTAGGTTTGGCTAAATCCAAACCATTTGAAAAGTAATTCTAAGGAATGGACAAAAGACAGATTAAAATTCTTAAACACATTTGGGCATTGAATATGTTTAATTTTTTTTTTTAATGATTTAAGCTTCTTTGAATGAGAAATGCTGTATTTGTTTAAATTTCTCCTAAAATGAAGGAAAACTGCCTGGGAACAATATCTATCTTTTGGAAACTCCAAATGCCTGGGGAAAGGTTTGTAGATCTTGACAATCTTAAATCAAGGCCAGAACTGCTTGGAAGAAAAATAAAACTTTACTCAAGGGAGTTGTGACTTTTGTCCTGTTTTGCCACTCCCATCCTTCCAGACCCTTGTTTCTTCATCTCTCACGTTAGTGACGTCATGGGTTCTTTCTCCTCCAAATACACACACATACATACATGCACATAGGACACGCTGAGAATTAACTAGTTAACGCTTGTCAGCAATGTGAGTGTGGGAGAAAAAAACCAGAAATCAGTCTTAAATGTCTTATACTTAAGTCAGGCATTGTGCCATTGTCCTCCATTAAATGGAATGACAACAAAACATGAATGGTTTCTAAGTGATTAGTTTGGTTGATATAACCTAAAAAGACTGGGCCAGGATTAGAAACTTAGTAAGTCCTATGTAAGGGAGAGACTGGTATTTATAGTTTCTACCTGTATCTTGTTCTTGAAATATTCTTTTTAAATAAATATCAATATCGTATATCTAAGTGAGTCATAGAAATGTCTGGTCATTCAAAATGCATTACAGTGTGACTATTATGGGAAGGGTATAAAACCAAAGTAAAAACAACCTAAAAGTGGAATGGACGTGTGGAAGCCATTTGAAAGAAAACTATAGTTCAGAATACTTAGGACCATAAAAGTGTCATTTTCAAACTTCTTGGTTTTTTGTTTGTTTAGTTGGTTGACTGGGTTTTCTTCTGTTTGTTCATTTGTTTTTGTTTTGTTTTGTTGAGGAGGTAAGTAAAAATTGAACAAAGACAAACCAGGGCTTAGGAAGGTAGGCATAATATTAAAGGTCAATTCATTTAAATAAGTATTTATTAAGCAGCTGTGTTACTCCCAGAATTATGCCCAACTATCTGGTTGAAAAGACAAATGGAAATTGTCTTGAATGTCAAGGTACCCAGAATCTACAGTGGATTCAAATACTGTATCTACTGTGAGTACTACCTGCAAGACCTTGAGCAATTCATATAACCTCTTTAAGTCTCAGTATCCATGTCTATAAAATGGGGTACTGTTATATTTCCTACAGATACATTGAATATTGGTGCAGTTCTGGCCTTAATATGCAGCTCAAATCTCTCGTTAGTGTTGTCAGTATACTACTCTGGAAGAACCAAGAGAGGGGGAGTGTGCTCTGGTGTGGAGATAAGTGAAGAAATAAATTCTTTTGAGCTAAACCTTTGGATCAGTTTGGTTTTACTCTGAAACAAACCACCTCAAAGCACAGTGGCTTAAAATAATGAATATTTATTATACTTAACAAATCCGTGGTTTAGCCCTATGGCTCTTTTGGCCTAGGTTGACTCGGCTGTGAATGGATGATCTAAAATGAGCTCACTACTATGTCTGGGGCCATAGTTTCCTTAGTTGGGGCCTGTGAAGCGTAGGGGTTTGGGACAACTGGGAAATGGATAGAACCTCTCTGAGGTGGTCTGTCTTCATCTAATAGGCTAGATTGGGTTGATTCCTGTGGGGAAAGGACTTCCAGAAGCAAAAGAGGGTGAGTTCCAATATACAAGGCCTCAATCTGCACCACTTATTGTTATCTATTGGCCGAAGCAAATCACATAGCTAAGACCAGATTCAAGAAATGGAGAAATAGATCCCATTATTGATGGAGAAATGGCAAAGTCACACGGCAAAGAGACATGCTTACAGGGAGGTATGAATACATGCATGCCCATTACTGCAACAATCTACGGAGTCCTAAAAAATTCTTGAACTTTTGTGTGCATAAGAATCACCAGAGGTGCTAATATGACAGACTTATCTGGTTCAAGTATTGACAAAAATGATAATTAGACCTGAATGAAGTAGTTTTCATTATGTTTGAATGTAGAATCAGCATTGAAGAGTAAAAGGATAAACTCTAAATTAAGAACCCAGTTGAGTGGAGAAGCTCCCTGGTGCTTGTTTTCAGTGCTTATAAAAGCACATGGAGGTAGTGGCAACAGTCAGCTATCTATGCGGAGCAAGGAGCCACCAGGTCTGGGGAACCCAAATAATTCCAAGGCATTTTTGTCCCCCATCTCCATTCTGAGATAATTAACTACAAAAGCACAAAATCCGTGCTTGCAAGTTTAACAATATGTATGTAACAATTACTGAGCATCCCATGTGTGTGGTCAGACTGTAGGTGTGTACCTGAGACCAGCCAATGGCATGAGCAAGTGCTTATCTGCTGCAACACAGTGCGGGGGGTGGGGTGTGCAGTCATCACCTGCCCAGAAAGATCTTGGTTGGGTGTTTGTTAAAAATGAAAATTCTTGGGTAAAAACTGACATTTTCCCTAAATTATTTAATTCAAGTGCTTTAGGTAATTCTGACACACTTGGAGAAACTCTGCTTTCAAGTATGGGTAGGCATTCTCTGGGTGAAAAGGAAGGAGGGGCATCCACATGGAGAGACTAGGATACAGCATGAATGAATGAAATGATAAAGATAGTGAACAACATGGCCCTGGGGACATGGAGGGAAGGGGCAAGGTGGATGAAGAAAAAGGTAAGGGAGAGGGGCGCCTGGTGGCTCAGTTGTTAAGTGTCCGCCTTCAGCTCAGGGCGTGATCCTGGTGTTCTGGGATCGAGCCCCGCATCAGGCTCCTCTGCTGGGACCCTGCTTCTTCCTCTCCTGCTCCCCCTGCTTGTTATCCCTCTCTCACTGGCTGTCTCTCTCTCTGTCAAATAAATAAATAAAATCTTTTAAAAAAAAAAAGGTAAGGGAGAAAAGAAAAGAGCAAGGAAGTTGAGGAAAGAAGCTGGATGGTGGACTGATTTCTGGAATGGAAACCAGACTATCCATAGTTGTGGAGATCTGCAAATGGAATAAATTTTGAGGTCATAAAATTGACACTGCAAATAGAGACAGTTGTAAAGATATGGCCTACTATAGAAAAGTCTTTCCATATTAATTTGATAAAAAGAGCTAATTGCAATCTTTGGGCAGTCAGGAGTTCAGTTGCCTGGTCTCTACTGGAAGTCATACACTGAAGGCCTTCGACTTATTCATGTATATAAACCCTAGGGTCTAATCAATGCTCTCAATCACTAAGAAGCCATTCGTGTTTTGTTGTGACTTGGACTGGAATAGATCGATAGCTCCCTAACATGTTCATTATGTTTAATATTTTATGCATACATAAGATGATTGATCACCTAAACTGTTTGGATGTGATTACTCATCTTAAGTTCTGCTCACGGCCTGCTTGTTTGCAAAAGGGCTTTGTTATTAAGAAGCAATAATGAAGTACTCTAAGTTTATTTTCAGCCATAAAGATAAGATCCATTCAATTCTCAAGAGTTTTGAAGATGCTGAAGGTAGTAAATATCCCTGCTGGTCTATAATACGTGAATTTCTATGCTTGAGATATTCTAACATAATAGTTTCAGTAACATTCTAATACTCTCTAAGTGTTCGCTTGTGGGTCTCTAAAAGACATAAACCAGAGAAATAAATTGGACCTGAATTAAAACTGTTTGGTTTACCAATTTCTTTTTTGTTCCACAAAGAGTTAGAAAACATATCTCATCGGCATAAACCTGTGATATTCCTGATTAATTTAGACATTTCCTCCACGACACTCCTCTGCTTTAACTCCTGTGTTTTATCCTTAGGACTACAGCGTTCTTGGACTGGTTGGTTTGCTCAGGTGATTTTGGAAGGCGTTTAAATGCCTTGTCCCAAAGTGAGCTTATCATCTCTTCTTAAGTGGATTTCTGGACATCTCTAAATCGGCTGCTTCACAATTTCCTCAGTCCCCCTGGTTGTTGAAGATGAAGATTTCATTAGTATCTTCCTCAACACGTGGTTGGTTCCTCAATGGGTACCTAACCCCATGGTTTCTATCTCTTATTAATTCAGGCATGTACCATTTTCTTTCAATTCCTATTGTCACTAGTCTATCTGAAGTTTTATTTTCTCTCCTTGAGCTAATTGCAATTTAATAGAGTCTGTGAGCTGTTCTCATTGCATCCTGTTTATCCATCTAACACATTCTGCCTCCTGATCCATGCGTTTATGCAGTAAGCATCTACTACAGGCTGTGCTGTCAGAATCCCGGCCGATAAAGCCATGGACAAATGGGGGCATAAATCTCTGCCTTCTTGGGGCTTCCATTCTCCGAAGGGAGACAGAAAATAAAGACGATAAGCATGTAAACTATAGGGACTGCTATAGTAATAAGGGTTAAAGGAAACAATAAAACAGTGAAGGGGGACATGAAATGTTAGGTGGGGGGTCTGAAATTATTTGTAGGGTGAAGGGAGAAAGACGAAGTAGGAGAGGAATTTTGAGACAAACCTGAAGGAAAGAGGGAGCTAACTGGAATGCAGTTGGGGCAACTATAGACGCTATAACACATAAATCCCCCAAACTCACTGGCTTAATTTTTTAAAAATGTGTGTCTCTTATTCATACAACAGTTCGATGTGAAGAGGCGCCTAGGTTTCCATGGGGTCATTTAAAATATAGGTTTGACGTCAACTATCTGGAGTCAAGCTGAATTTCGTAGATTAAGGGGACAGTCCCCCCACATGACTACTTTCATTTCAGATACCAGCTGCAAGTTTGGGGGTCCCTAGGCCACACTTACTTCTGACCAGCTGGCTACAAACTCAGGGGTTCTCACTACCCCTCTTAGGTTTGATAATTCACTAGAAAACTCACAGTACACAGGAAAGTGCTATACTTACAATTACAATTTTATTTTTGCCAAAGGATATAAAGAAGAGATGCATAGGGCAAGATTTGGAAGGGTCCTGGCCTAAGGATGAGTGACATTCCACAGACTACTGCCAAGCAGGGATGCTCCCCCAATCCTTGTGGCCCACAGTTTTGATTGGGGTTTCATTATGTCAGCATGATAGATGGAACCACTGGCCATGTTACTCAACGTCCAACACTCCTTCCCTTCATGGACGTTAGACTGATATCACATGGCTCAAAGGCCAGACTCTTTATTCACGCAGTTGGTATTTCCGGCGTGACCAGCCCCCATCCTGAGTCTTCATTAGTATAAACAGGGGATCTACCATGAATAACAAAGATACTCGTATCACTCTGGAAATTCCAAGGGTTCAGAGGCTACCTCCTAGGAACAAAGAACAGAAGCAAACCAAATTCCTTCTTACACAAGTTCCTTCCATAGTGTACCTGCCATCATCAACATGTGGCCAAGTTTGCCACAGAAGAAGAATGAGGGAGGACGTGGTATCTTTGATAGGCCTAGAGTGACACACATCACGCTGCTAGCCACACAGTCATAGCTAGATGCAGAAGGGGTGGGGAAAATACCGTCCTTGGCTAATGGCAGTTTGCCAGCAGTTATCCTCACTACAGAGGGGGAGGAAGAATGTTTGGTGCCAGTTAATCGTTTCTATCGCGCTAATCATGTGGTTACGTCAGGTAAGAGCACAGAGTTCCATCCCCAGTGCTCTTCACCTCTTTTGTAGAACAGCTTTCCAGGTGCTATTTTCTGCCTGCCTTTTTTCTCTTTTTTAAAATATTTTTTGTAGTGCAGGTCTACTGTTGATAAATTCATCCAGCTCTTGTGTGCGCTTTATTTCAGATTTGCTTTGAGCTACAGAATTCCAACTTGACAGTTTTTTTTTTCTTTAAGTATTTAAAGATAGTGTTGCATTATCTTTTCACTTGGGTTATTTCCAGTGATAAGTCTGTTTTAATCCTTATCTTGTTCCTCTGTTCATAATGTGTTTTTTTAATCTAGCTGTATTTAAGTTTTTCCCTTTTTTACTGTTTTATATTTGGTGATGATGACGTACCTTAATATAATTTTCTTCATGTGTTTCATGCTTGCAACCGCAGGTTTATGGTTTTTACCCAATTTTGAAAAAAATCATCCATTGTTTCTTCAAATATTTTTTTCCTCCTCCCCCTCCCCCTCCCCCAAATCAGGAACTCCTATTACACATACATTAAGCTGTGCTATCATAGCTCACTGATGCTATGATTTTAGCTATTGTTTGTTTTTGACATTTTTTTCTCTGTGTTTAATACTGCTATGTTTTGAAGTTTACTATTGTTTCTTCTAAAATGTCTAATCTGCTTTCAATCCCATCCCGTATATTTTATCTTATATATTATAGTTTTTATTTTTAGAAGTTCAGTTTGGATCTTTCAAAACATCTTATACACCTTTACTTAGCTTACCGAACCTGTTATAGCTTATTGAACAGATGCGAGATAGTTTTGACAAAACTTAAAGTCCTACTCTTGTAATGCTCCTATCTATGTCAGTTCTAGATCAGGTTGGGTTAGCTGCTCTGTCTCCTCATCATGGCTCATATTCTCTGGCTTCTTTGCCTGTCTGGTAATCTTCAACTGGATGCCCAGCATGGTCAATTTTATTTGGCTATGTGCTGGATATTATGCATTCTTATAAACATTCTTGAGCTTTGTTGTAGGATGCAGTTAAGTTCTTAGAATGACTGATCTTTACAAGTCTTTCTTTTAAGATTCGTGGCATGTTTTATTTAGGGCTAATTATTACCCTCCTTCTGAGTTCTCTACTTAATACACCATGAATTTTCCACCCTGATTGTTGGGCACCGTGGCACTATTCCCAGCCTTGTGTGAGCTCTAAGAACTGCTCTTTCTAATTCTTTCAGGTGGTCCTTTTGAATGCCTTGTATATTTTTTCAGTGCACATGCTAATCAATATTCTGCTGAATACCCAAAGGAGAGTTCCACAGACCTTCAGGGTTCTCTCTGTGTACAGATCTCTACTCTTCAGTACTCTGCCCTGTGGACATTAGCCTGCTTGGTTTCCCTGAATTCTTAGCTCTGTCTCCTCAACTCAGGATGTGTGCCAGGCTTCATATAGGTTCTCATTCTCTTTGCCATGTCCTGGAAATTCTATCAAGATGTAGTGTGTTTTTGCTATCATCTGGGGTAATTACAGGATTCAACCTTTTTGTTTCCTGTCTCTCATGAGTTAGTCTCCTTCTCTGCCTGACGTTCCATAGCTTAGAAATGGTTGTTTCATATTTTTGTCTGTTTTTTTTCTCTTTGTTTCGGGTGGGAGGGTAAATCTATTACCTATTATTCCGTCTTGATTGGAAGTGGAAGTGCTGTGTGCTTTTGATTTGTGTTTTGTTTTGTATTTGTATTCACTTTTTAAAAATATTATACTAAGGCTATAATTATAATGAACATTTTCTAGAGGGAAAGGAGGCTTATGTTTAAGAGGAATATACAATGGTGAAGTTTTCTAGGATGGTTAGGGGTTGTCTGTCCTCCAAAGGAATTAATTATTTGGAGACCTCTAATCACTCTTTTGTGTTTTATCTCATTTCAATATATAACTGTTTTCTGAGTCTGTTTCAAATTTTAAATGTTTGCTATATAAAATTAATTTTTTTCACCATAATCACAGCTAGTCCATTATGTATATGCTACCCAATGTTTTATTTCTTCTGTGCACTTTTTTTGGGGGTAGATTTTGGTACTTTAAAAATTTTTAAAAAATTATAAAACATGGCTTTAATATTTTTTCTTTGTATAATGCTTTCAAATGTTCATAAATAACACTGTTTTACTGGGCAAGAATCAAACAAGGAACCAAACAAAAGCCGTCAAATCTTTGTCTTGAAGCAAGCATCCCTCCAACCACTCTAAAGAGTCAGAATGTGTGGAAGCACTTTGGAAGAGGCTGACCTACAAGAGTGTTTGTGTAAGCATCTTGCTGCTTTGGCAAAGGCCATGGGAAGCTGACTGCCTAGAACTTCTGCATTCAGAGACTCAGAATGTTAGGAATAAGAGAAAATAAGAATTTTGGGTCTCACCAAACTTCAAGGTGCTTTTTAACCATAGCCTGGGAGTTGTCACTTCAGCAACTTTATTAAAAGAAAGGCATTGTTTTTGCTTCGTTTGCCATCTGGAGTAAAGCTCTACAGGAATTCTGACTAAATAGGTCATCGTCAGGGAGAGACAGGCAAGACTTTGTAGAAATTATGGGAAAAGCTAATAACATACAAAAAAGCAGAACAGCAATAAGATAGGCTGGGACAAACTTAACTGAAAAAAGAAAAAAGAAAAGAAAAGAAAAAAAAAGAAAAGAAAAGAAAGGAAAGGAAAGAAAGGAAAGGAAAGGAAAAGAAAAAGAAAGAAAGAAAGAAAGAAAGAAAGAAAGAAAGAAAGAAAGAAAAAAGAAAGAGAGAAAGGAAGAGAGAAAGAGAGAGGAGAGAGAGGAGGAGAGAAGGAGAGGAGAGGAGGAGAGAAGGAAGGAAGGAAGGAAGGAAGGAAGGAAGGAAGGAAGGAAGGAAGGGAGGGAGGGAGGGAGGGAGGGAAAGAAGAGCAAGTAAGCCCAGAGCTGTGGAGACTGGATAAGCAAGGGGGGGAAAAAAAAAGTTGGCGTGCTGCCCAGAGAAACAGTTTAGAAATTGAAGTGGAGCTTCATCTCTAATCCCCAATCTTCAGGCTCCCTCAAGCCCACTCTAAGAGAAAAAGAGGGGGAACACAGATGACTGGAGAGCATCCTCTTTCCAGTGGGGAGAAGAAAAAACCCACAATTTCTTTTTTCAAAGAACCACAGCCTTTTAGAGTCTATTAAGCCATGAACCTTAGGGTTAGTCAAGAGGTTTTCTTCACCTCACCAAGGGGTTCATTTCTCACATTTTTGTTTTTGACTATTTACTACCACACCACAGAAGTGTTTGAGATCTTTTCCTTCTCAATCTCTGCCTCATTTCCATTCGAGACTCTACAGTTTGCCTTCCCCCAGCGCATACAATTATCACCTCTCCATTCTAATTAGCTTCCAAGCTGCCTATATTGTCGCCCCCACTTTTATGATATTGGCTCCATATATTTTGATCTCTTAATTGGCTTTTGATTCATCCCATTTTACAAACAGTTGCCAAGTGCTTTTTTTTTTTTTTTTGCTTTTATATACTTTCAGGGCTGCTTTACGGTGTACTTTTTTTTTAGTATGTCCTTTTTCAAATCTGGTTTCCTACTCAACGTAGCTCAAATCTGCTCTTGCTGGCAACATATTAAATCTACGGGGGAAAAAAAACTTTATTGAGTTTTTTTTGTTGGTTTTTTTCTTTCTTCTTCTTCTTCTTTTTTTTTTTTTTTTAGCTGTAATGGTGCACAACTCACTGCCAGATCAGTTTTTTAAAGGATTTATTATTTTTCACTTGATATTCCTGGACTTTGTCAGTGATGACAATCACTTTCTATTGAGGCTATGAAACTTCTCCCTTGCAAATCACATTTGTGATAGTTTGTAATGTCTTGAAGACTGTAGGAGGCAGACATCTGAAAAGTGTGATTTCTTGACAGACTGTTTATGTACTAATGTGTAAAATTTCCCAAAAATCTGCTCTGCCATTTCTGTTGCCCGTGGGGTTGAGAAATCCAACAGCTCCGTATGTCTAATCACGTCGCATTGCTTGTCTACTTCCATTGACTGTCACTCAGTAAAATCGTCCATCAAAGTTTCTAAAAATGTAAAAATAGTTCTTTTCCTTATGATTTTTATAATGTTTTAAAGTTAAATTACTCCTGCCAGTTCATTGCACATAGCAAGGATTTATATTGACACATTTCAGTGTTTAAATAAAAAGTAAATATAGTAGTTAACAGTGAGAGGAATAAATATGAAAATATAAAACACTTAAAGCTTTACCATTGTGATAATAGCCGTTTCAGTCTTGAGTTTGTTATAGTTTTCCTGTCACTTCCGACTACCCAAATTCCGAGTTTAAGGGCCCTGATTAAAATGAAATGAGTGACTCTGTGGTTCGTTGTCATTAGAAAAAAGTTGCTTTTAATTCAGGCGCATGGAGAGGATCAGGAGCTAAAGAAATCTATGGGAATGATTTGAAATTGGAAAGTTTGGGTAAACAATAAACAAGTGGCTTTTCTGTTTAAGTCACTAACTCAGTCAAGCTGCTTCAATATTCTACCCCTCAGCTGCCTCATCTGAAATCTTTCCCCACACGATTGTGGTGAGGATTGGTTGAGATGGTACCTGTCCCGGTACCTGCCACACAGGAAATACCCGGGAAATGTTAGTTTTAATTATTTTTTGACTGAATGGATTGAGTCAGGTTCTATTTAAATCTTAAGCAAGTACATTTTGTCTAGAACTCTGTAGGGGGTTCTGTTCAGCTCGCAGTGTGCATAGCAACCTTGAGTTCCTGAATGTGTGTGCATTTCTATGTGTACGGTGGTCATCATGGTGAGAGAGCTAGGTTGCGATCTAAGTGTCTCCCTGAGTTTCCTTAATCTAATCACATTAACATCACAACCTGGTAAATTGATCACAGGAAGGGAGGAAGGCAGGGAGAGCCTTAGGGGGGGACACGAGCCGCTCCCATGAGACTTGGGGCTTCTTAACTGTGTCTGGTCAAGTATGGAAGAAAAAGGAGACAGGTGAATGCAAAGAGGGATATGGGATTAGGAAAAATTGCAGGACCCTGATGGCAAATTTAACCTACCTATTCTGCCATATATGACAAATAATCCATATTAGTGAGAATTTTTCTCCTGAACAGTTTTATAGTTTAGGAAGAGTTGACTGATAACACTTCATTCTAGGAACATCAAGGACTTATTTTTTGAAGGCTGAACATAGTGATAAATATGTGACAACTGTGATGGAGATCTTCTCATCTTTGTTTTACAGGTAAGGAGACTAAGGCTCTGAGAATTTCAAGAGTTTCCTAGAGTTACACAACTGGTAAATGGCGGAAATATATTTGAGGATAGTCATACCCGATCTTAATGTGCCCGTGATTAGTGGTCTGTGCTCTTCCCATGAGGTTGTACTAGCTCTCTTTCTCTTTCATAATATTTTAATCCTTGAGCTATTGGCAATTGACTTTATGCCTGAGTTGGTAAGCATCTCATGATGTGTCAGCTTTGGTTTCATGGGCAACCAAATAATTATCAGTGTATAATTTGCATATCTACCCCATGGAACTGTGGGCTATCTCGGACATTCTGGGGTCAGACTTGCACCTCTGGTCCCAATGTCCTATGTATAGATACATGTTTAGAGGAATTTGTGGCATTGCCATGATTTTTAGGTACTTGAATGGTGAGTCCTGCAGCTGTCTTGGAAGCTTCCTATAGGCATTACTGCTCTCACCTTAAGCCAACAGACAATTAGCACTTCCTTGTTCACCTCAGAAAAAAGCACGATGAGGCGACGAGAGAAAGTGGGGAGAAGCTGCTCTGTGGAGCTGCCGTGTGGTGCTTTAGTCTTTGCTTCTCTCGTATAACAGATTAAACACAAAATGAACTTCGTGGGCCATTGATACCTAAGGTCATTCTGTGTGAGCCACCTTCCTGGAAGAAGTGTTCTTGGTCTGTGGGGTCACTAGGGAACACGATGTTCATGAACACTGGGAGAACAAGGACCCTAAGGGAGCCACTAACAGGAGCCATATTAGGAACCGTAAAGACCAGAAGCCTCTGGGCCTGTTAGGCTACAGGCAACAAAGCAGAGAGAGTCCTCTGACAGTATTAGTCACAGGCAGTTGCTGCTAGCCCCCAAAGCTGAAAGCGCCCCCAAGCGGCCTAGAGGAAGCGCCCAGTGGGGACCGTTGTTGGGACCCTACCAACAGCTTGCTTTATTGTTAGAATCAGCCATGGCAAGAGAAGATGGAGCATGTGGCAGGGGAGGCCGTGTCCAGCCCTCTTAACCATCTCAAAATAACTCCCCTAGTAAGACGGCATGAATGACCAGCGAGATATACACTTACTTTCAAGAGAGAGAAAGATTACTGGCTGTTACCTTATTTTGTGGCTGCTGTAACAGATTACCACACACCTGGTGGGACCACAAACAACACACATTTATTATCTTCCAGTTCTGCAGGTTAGAAGCCTGACTCAGATCTCACTGGCTAAAATCAAGATGCTGGCAGACTTACTTTTCCTGCAGGCTCTAGGGGAGAATCCACATCCTTGCTTTTCCCAGCTTCTAGAGGCTGCTTGCATTCCTTAGTTGTTGGGCCCCTTGCTCCATATTCAGAGCCAGAGGCACCAAGTCAGGGTCTTCTCAGACCACGTCACGCTTACCTTCTTCGTTAGCTACATCTGGCTCTCACTCTGACACTCTGGACTCCCTCTTTCACTTATAAGGACGCTTGCGATTATATCGAGCCACTCGGATAATCCAGGATGATCTCCTTATTTTAAATTCTGATTAGCAACCTTAATTCTATCTGAAACCTTAATTCCCCTTTGCCACGTAACCTAATACATTACAGATTCTGGGAAGCAGGATGTGGACATCTTTGGGGTAGCCATTATTCTGCATATCACAAGAGTCTCCCAATACACATTTCACTGAAGAGAGAGAAGAAATTTCCACCAAGAAAACTGGTAAAAGAACCAGAAAGTCTGTCCGAATGCTCCAGCCAATTATAGAGACTGCCAAATAATGACATATATTAGACATGTTTCAGGCAGTGTAAAGAAAAATGAATCGGTTGGGGCGCCTGGGTGGCACAGCGGTTAAAGCGTCTGCCTTCGGCTCAGGGCGTGATCCCGGCGTTCCGGGTTCGAGCCCCACATCAGGCTCCTCCTCTATGAGCCTGCTTCTTCCTCTCCCACTCCCCCTGCTTGTGTTCCCTCTCTCGCTGGCTGTCTCTATCTCTGTCGAATAAATAAATAAAAAATCTTTAAAAAAAAAAAAAAAAAAGAAAAGAAAAATGAATCGGCCCTCAACAAGCCTGAAGGGAGTGGGTAGGCATAGACTCTATCA
The DNA here is from genome assembly GCF_024610735.1 of Ursus americanus. Taxonomy (NCBI): domain Eukaryota; kingdom Metazoa; phylum Chordata; class Mammalia; order Carnivora; family Ursidae; genus Ursus; species Ursus americanus. Next base: position 42,610,110 of record NC_142135.1, read on the forward strand.
CAGAATCCCACAAAAGATGTAAAATTTCAGTTGTGATAAATGTTGTGTGATGAGGTATATGGTGCCTAAAAGAGGGAACAGGCACTCACTTAGAAAACTTCTCTGAGGAAGTATTGATCAAGCTTAGATATCACAAGAGAGTTAAACCAGGGAAAAAAAAGAAAAAAGGAGGGGGTGGAGGAAGATAACAGCCCTGGTCAAGGCAGGTGCAGGATTGAACAGAAGAGAGAATGAAGAGTGTGAGGGGTGTTGTGCATGATAAAGTGGGAGAAGAAGGCAGGGCCAGACCATGTGGGACCTGGCAACCACATTCACTCCTTTTTTTTTTTTTTTTTTAAGATTTTATTTATTTATTTGACAGAGATAGAGACAGCCAGCGAGAGAGGAAACACAAGCAGGGGGAGTGGGAGAGGAAGAAGCAGGCTCATAGCGGAGGAGCCTGATGTGGGGCTCGATCCCACAACGCCGGGATCACGCCCTGAGCCGAAGGCAGACGCTTAACCGCTGTGCCACCCAGGCGCCCCATACATTCACTCCTTTTAACTTTTATCCTAAACTCAGTGGAGTGTCACCAAAGGGTGCTAAACAGAAGTCTGAAATGAAATATGTACACGTGATACTATTTGACTTTTGAAAGATCCCTCTGGCTACACTCTGATGAACGGATTGGGAAGGGTGTGCGAGCAGGAGGAAGCTGTGTGCGTCCAGAGGGATCCATTGGGAGCCTATGACGTGGTCCTGATGAGAGATGGTGGTTGTCTGAAACCTTGGTTGTGGCTGTGTAAATGGGGGGGGGGGAGGCACATTAAGGATTACATCAGAGGCAAAATCATCGGGACCAAAGGAAGGATTTGATATGGGGAAATGATGGAGAGGAATATGTTGAGTATGATTTCCAGTCACCAGCTTGCAGGATTTGGCCAGGTAGTTCCTCATTTGGGATTTTCCGTTGTTGCTTTTATCGCTAGAGCCTTGATTCACCCAAGCCTGCCTCTGCTCACCTTCCAGCCCATCACCTGTGTCTGTCTCTACTGCTTGCGATACTGTTTCTTATTTTGTTCTAAGGTTGGGCTACCTCCTGGCCTTTAAAGTTGGCCTCTGCTTGCTTTGTCATAAATGACCGCATTTTATCTTTCTTTGACAAGTTCTTGGGACTCCTGCTAATATTTGTTCTTCCTGCCCACTCAACCCAGCTGGACTTCAATGCAGAAAGCACTGGTGTGGTAGTGACAGGAGATGATCTTCTGGAGTCTTGCTATTACAGATCTTGCTTTGCTTCCAGTTTGAATTTTGAACAGCACCCTTGAACCTTTGAAGACTGATGCTCATCACTGTTTCTGCTGTCCAGAGTCTTGGAGTTGAGGTCCCATCACACCCAAATGGCCTTGATTTTCACTATGTTCAGCGTTACACTCTCTGTCCTTCTTCTCCAAGGACATGCTGGCCCCGGTGATTTGGTTTTCTGATTGCCATGTGATTATTACATCACTGCTCATTGTGCTGCTGTGAGGTTATCTAGTCTGATGATGACAATCCCTAGAGTAAGTTTTTGCACATGTGGGCTCCAAAAATTATAATGTTAACCCATAATATTCTCAAAATAACTGATTAAGGACTTCCAATTGCCCTTGGGACTTCAAAGAACTTCAGATTCACGGAATAACAAACAACCAAATTCACAGTGAAATCATTGGTACTGATTATGCTAATCACTTTATAAACATTATTCTTTATCCTCTAACAACTCTGAAAGACAAGTATTATTATATCTATATTATCAGTGAAAAAAAAATGGAGGCACATAGCAGTTAAATATATTATAGCAACTAAACAACTTAAAGCAAAGTACATCATTTCCCCAAGGTTGTATACTCGTAAGTGACTCAGCTGATGCCGGAAGTCTGTGTTTTTTACCTTCATGCTAGTCTTCGGTCCCCTGGGCTGCATTTATACCTTTGAGTAAGATCGAAACTATTTCACAACCCTACCCCACCTCCTAAAATCCTCAGTACCTTTGGGATCGGAAGAGTAGTTGATCTGGATCATGCACCTGAATGGTGCATGACCTGTTCTGTCGGTAGCACTTTTAGTGCCCCTCCTTTAAACAGTGTAGCACGTTGGTGGACCTGTGGCTGCTTGACCCAGCATTTGGAAATGGTGGTTGGTCATGCCATGGCACCAGGAATCTGCTCTTACTTCTTAACTTCCAAATTAATAGTCTTGGGCTTTCAGGGCTCTTCCCTCGGATCTACTCATTTCACGCGTGGTTCCATGGAAGAAATCTCGCAGGTGGCCCTGCTGAGGGATCTTGGAGCAATACTGCTTCTCGGATCCCAGCAGTCATATTATTGTGCTTTGCATTTTTGTTTAAATTGATTACTTCCCAGGTTTGTCTTCAGACCTGCTGAGTGAACATGTTTCTGATTACCTCCCCCCAGATTGATTAGTTGCACTTTTCTAAATGGAATCTAATTGTCCTCTTTTCTCTGTGTATTTGTAATCTCATTAGATCCATTTGTATTAATTCTTAGTCTCCTGGTGTGTGCAACAGCTTCCAAATTTGTAACATCTGCAAATTTTATTAACATGCTGTGTGCTCTGTCTTTCACATCATTAATGCTCCCCATCAATAATCCAGATGTTAGAGAGGACAAGAGCGTCACGCCGACCCCTGTGGCCCTCACAAGAGATCTCTCCCCGGCTCTGAACGTTGCTCTTTGTCATCACCTTGTATTTATGACCATTCTGCCAAACTGACACTCACGTGATCACGTGACACTCACATTGTCTCCAAATCTAATGATCGTTTTAAAGTAAATTTGCAAAGTTTTATCTCCCAATGAAAGGTCAACAGTGTTATTTTGGGCATAACGGCTGCTTTTCCTCTTGGCTTTTTGTAGCACTTATAATTAAGAATGTTCTAACTCTGTGAAAGTCTTAAAAAAAAAAAGCCCCTGATAAGAAAACGTTTATATAGCATTTTCTTATTCCTAGACTTTCGTGTTGCCACTGAAAGTCATTTTATAATTACCCACTGATTTGGATCAAGTGTATTATATTTTAATTAAGAAAAGAAAATGAATATTTATTGAACATCAATGTGCAAAATATGTGGGTCCCTAAATTCAGATGAATAAGAGCTGGGATTTGATGAAATTTCTAGATGAATTCACTGGCAAGTTACACCTTTATTGTTTTCATACTCACTGTCTTGTTTCAATTTCTTTTTGCGAAAGATACTTAATGGTTTTAAAATACTTTATTAGAACAATTATTCAGTAGTTGGCATCATAGTTATGACAACATTATTCTTTTCATTTTAATGAAATCTATTTTTAAAGATCATTTCAGTGATTCTCCTGAGGAAGCCCTCTTCTTTTTAAAAAATCTGATGTTTCCCTGTGCCTTTCTGCATCCCTCTTTTCCCTTTCTTATGGTCTTGTGTTTTATCTCACTTCTAGAATTGATCCTTTTGGGGGCCTAATTCTGCTTCATTCTAGAGCCCACAGAAACCTACTGATTGCATTCATATTCATAAAAAAGCAGCGCCATGTTCTGAGGGAGTTTTACTCATAATTCATTAAAATTTTTCATAACATATTTGAAGAACATTTAACAAATTTAAAATAGCAGGCGCTAATCAGAGCAAACTATTAATACATTACTAATGATTATATTTTATATGCAAAGAGTTCTATTCTTCCAGTATAACTGTACATATTTTAACTTTTTTCACATGAGGCCCTGAGGTAGATTACATATAAGAATGAGTAATTCCAGGACACCCAGCTAGCTCAGTTGGTTAAGCGTCCAACTCTTGGTTTTGGCTCAGGTCATGATCTTGGGGTCATGAGATCCTGCCCCATGTTGGGCTGTGCACTCAGCTCTGAGTCTGCTTGGGATTTTCTCTCTTCCTCTCCCTCTGCCCCGCCTCTGCTCTCTCTCATGTGCAATCTCTCTCTCTCTCTCTCTAAAATAAATAAATATAATCTTTAAAAAATGACTAATTCCATTTAAATAGTAGGACAATTAAATAAAATAGAATTCTGCTTATTTGTCCACAGTCTTGCCTATGTGGTATGGAAGAGAAAGCTAGAGACAAATGGTATGGGTGCTCATGAATAAAAGTTATAGCTAAGATTTTTACTATTAGAAGCTATTTTAACTGATTTTTTTTTCTAGCTGAGGAATGACAATAAAGATATTGATGTAAGAATAGGATCAAGGTCTATATAATTTGGAGATACATGTAATACAAATTAAACATTACTAGTAGTGCCTAACTAAATAAAGGTTGACTTTTCTACTATGGAAACAGGCAATTCAAGGCTGGAGCATCTGCTCAAGTAATTAAATAAGAACGCAAGTTTCTTTAACTTCCTGTTCTGTCATCTTTCCTGAGAGGTTTGGTGCTCACAGTCACAAGATGGCTGCTTTTCCTCCAGGCGTCCTATCTGTATTCCAGACAGAAAAAAGAAAGAGCAAAAGGGTAAAATAAGCTGGAGCTGTCATCTTTCATCAGAAAAACAACAACTTTCCCAAACCTCCACCCACTAGACTTTTGTTTGCGCCTCTGTAGCTGCAAGAGAGTTCAAGATGTGAATATTTTTAACGCCGTGAACAAAATCCTGGTTTACTTAAGAAAGTAAAGACGGAGAGCGGATTTGGAATGCAACAAGCGAAGTCTGCCACAAGCCTATGGCATGGCAATCATGTGCGTCCTATGTGACTCCTGCTCCTGAGATACATAGAAACTGTGCCACCTTGCTAGCTCCTTCTATGAGTGCTCCAGTCACGCATCTGTCCTGGGGAGGCATTACCATGTCCTATACCACACACTGAGTATGCGCATAAGCGGGTCATCCTTCTGAACTAACATTGTGAGATACAAAGAGCTTATGTACTAAGCAGTACAAACCTCTTACTGCATAGAATTTGAACCAGCTTCCTTGACCTTCTAAAGAAAACCCTGGAGGAAAGAACCTTTAGAGCTACATGTGCCAAAGTAAGGGAGGCTTCGGTTGTCTAGAAAAAAAGTACACAAGTTGATTTATCCAGAAAGCATCTAGAAATGGAATGAGTTCCACCCCAACCCCTCACAGGTTTAGGAAGCAGTCTTACACAAGGTTTAGGAGCATGGAGGACTTGCGATAAAAGCCAGCTCTGTCATTTACTAACTCTGACGTTAGCAAGTTCATTAACCTCTATGAGCCTCTATTTCATGATCTTTAAAGTGGAATGACAATAATAACTCTTACCTTAAAGGGTAGTTTGGGGAATGAAAAGAGATAATGTATGTCAAGAGTTTGAGACAAAGGAACTGCTCAATTAATGGCCGCAACTGGCCGTGGAGGACTAGTGAGTCCGCCATTCCAGAAGCTGGCGGAAGACGTAGTCCGTGGCCTCTCCTCACATCTGCACTTCTAATGAAGCAGAGAAGTAAGTTCTGAGTGAAACTTTCATTACTTAATAATGTCGAACTTAAATTGAAGTTTGGCCATGGGCCAGGTGTTTTACATTCATTATCTCTAATTTACAGTAAATTTAGTCAAAGAAAAAAACGTAGGGAACAGACCTTAAGTTTAAGGACGTGGAAAAGCAACAGGGTAATGCTTAAATGCTCTTGCAAGGTAGACTCTTTCGTGATCTCATAATTGAACAGCCTCGCCTAACCAGAGCTCTTGGACTGAGTGAGATGCCAGTTGTGAGCATCTTGAGTGCCAACCAGTGGAACACGATGGAGAGTTTATTAAAAGGAGACGAGTCTAGGGGTGATGACCGTTGATACCCATTTTTCTGTGTCTTGAATCTATTAGTCTATAGAATTAATAGCATAGTATAGATGCAAATCCAGAGGAGAAAAATGTAAAATTTTATTAACTGCTTAAAATCTTCTCTTTAAGGTGCACATCAGCTCACAGAGAGATAGATCTCATAAAGGAAATGAGAGCTCCTTGGCCTTAAGGGGGAGTGAGGACATGTGGCCTCGAAGTGTTCTCAAAGTGTTTACAACACTGTGTAATGTCTTGTCAGTCATCCCTGTAAGACTCTGAACCATTAAGGGACGGGTACAGGGTTTAATTTGAATCTCTGGCTTTTAACACAGAAGCTCCCATATTGTAGGTGTTTAAGGAAAGTTTCATTGAATGAATTCATAAACAAAATGTAATGAGAAATAACAGTAACCAGAATTTCAATGAAAACAAAGTGAGCATTCTCAAATTAAGGCTTCTTATTGAATTTTTGGCATTACAGTAGTTGAGTTTTATCAAACTTTTATAAAGCTCACTAAATCGAGTGAGCATAAGTGCGGTGTGTTCCATAGACCCACTCACGTCAAGCACCTCCCACTTCTTTCTGCTTCATCAATCCTTCAGCCAATCATAGTCCATTGCAAATCATGCTGACTTCAGGAAGCCCTTCCTTTTAACTCCAGCCAGGGCTGATATCCTCTCTAGCCTGTATGTGTGTGTATGTATGCGTGCATTAACTCGTAGACTATATTCAGTCCAGAAATGTTTTAAACTGGCTCTTCTTGATTCCTAGTTGTTTTGTAAGTTTTGTCTCATTCATTCATTCATTCATTCACTCATTCAGTAATCAGTTACTGAACAATTTTATGTTTCAGGTGGTCCTCTAGGTGCCTGAAATATATTGAAGAAGAAATCAACCAAGAAGATGGCAAATGCAAAATCAAAGTCAGACATGTAACGTGCCTCTTGAATACACTACGCTTGAACCCCCAAGTATGCCGCAACCACTTTTGTGGGACTGAATCTCATAATTAATTGAGAGACCATATACCAAAGAACAGGCACAAGGACTCCCAAGAGGACTGTTCCCTGTCACACTCATTGCCCATTTATAGGACTATACTTGGCACCATACTCTGAAAGTCAAAGCCTTGGGACTCACTCTCTATCTGAGAATCATTAGCATACATGCCTCAGATGATTGTGATTGGTTCCAGGTCTTTCAAGAGGGTGGGATTTATCCTAATTGGACTTTTGAGGAAGAGGGCCAAACCTAATGATAGTTACGTAGCCAGCACTGGGAATGGAAAACCCAGATTACTGTGCTCTCCCTCCCCTTTTCTGACCAATATACATAGCTGGCATTTATTTGTAGAGTGGTTTCAGGGGACTATGCAATTTAAATTTTTATGCAACTTCCAGCAAATCAGGAAATCTGGAATTGACATAGTTGAAAACACATGCTTCATCACAGAGTTTAAGTATATATACCAGATGCATCCCCTCAAAATTGGAGTTCTCTTTTTTTGAATGTGCCCAATATGAAATATATAAACTGCTATTGGGGCCTTCCTCACAAACTGACTTATAGCAAAAGATAGTACACCATGGTGATTTAATTGCTTGAGTTGTTTAAGCTCTAAATTCCAACACAGGAGGTAATGGAAAATAACACATCAGGGAAACCATAAAGTACACAAGGATGCTGGGACTATTTGAATATAAACCTCTTGAGGGTAAATAATCACTTTTTTTAATTTGGCCCTGAGTGTAATGCTTAACCAGAGGGGTGAGAGAGTGCATCAGGACTCTTAGGCAATAGTAAAACAATTTGCCAAGCCCAAGTTCAAGTGTGGAGAAAAGCTTCATTTAGAGTTCACAATGAACAGCCTAGCAGAAGGTCAAAAAATAGTTATTTTTAAAAAGTCTTTAGAGACCTAAAACAATGCAATTAATAAGGATACTTTCATCAGATTAAAAAAGTGAAACTTTCTATTTACTGGCTGTAGATTCATCTTTAAAGGTCAATCAGATCCTTTAAAAATTAATTTCATTGTGATTTAAACATTGACATTAGGTTATCTCTGCAGCTAATCAGACTTGGATTATTGAGTCCATTTTTACACGAATCTACACAAAATGTACTGATAAAGACGGCTGTAAGTAATCAATGTGCTAAGTGATAATTCTGAATAAACGGAATTTTGTAAGTTGAATCACAACTTAACACGTTTTAGGGGAGTTTGTTATACAAAGAAGTTCCTAATGAATATAATCACCACGCCCTTCACGTTCTTTATAATGTTCTAATCTGTTAGTGAGAAGTACACATGGAAGTGGGTATCACATGGCCACGTGAATGCAGTTGCCCCAAATTTTGGATTTGAGCTCCTTTTTGCGACTGTGTCGGGGCTAATTTTGTTTCTGTAATTGAAAATTGCCAGCCATGGTTATGGTTGCTATATCCTAAACAACCTTCCCAAATTACTGTGACATGCTATATGCTTCAAGCCTTATTCCTAGATTCTCTAAACTAAAATCAGGCAATCCCATGTGTCTTTGAGGCTGGATTATATAAAAATTAGTTATGTGACTCTGAGTAATGTTCATTCATGCTAACTTGGTCTTATTTAAAACCAAAATAGAAAAACATTTCTAGCAGATTTGACACTCTACAGCTAATAGTTAATCAATTTCTCATCTCTCCTTCATAAATAAAACTAGAATCAAACCTGTCTGCCTAATAATTCACTAGGTACTAATGTTAAGAATAGAGACATTTAATATCCTCAGTAGGTATATTAGTCATTTCTCATGACACTTTATCATACCATTTCGAAGTGGTTAATGACCACGAGCATCTTACTTTTGATAGATTCCGCTTTATAAAATAGGGATCCAGTCTTAGTCTATGTATTTACATACATATAACTTATAATCAACACATAAATCCTTACCTAAACTAAACTGTGATTATTACTGTGAAATGTTCAAGAATTTTTTTTTTCTGGCTTTGAATTAGTTGAGAACAACTTCTGTTTATAAGAAAAACATGATGTATGTGTGCCACTCATGAAGTTGATTTGATTTCTAAACAAACCGCTTGGCAATAGCTTTGCATTTTTAAGAAAACAATGACTGAGAATTGGAGGGAAAATGGATATTTTGCAAGAACAGAACATCATAATAATATTTCACACTGATAGCAAATAAGTTATTGCTCTGTTGTTAGCAAAAGCATGTGGTTAAAATGTGCATGGGTTTTCTTTTTTAAAGAAAGCATGCATGTAATATAGTGATAGTAGTGTCAGAAAAATTATTCAAAACTTGGAAGTAGGCAAATGCGATTATCGGGTGTTCTTTCATTGCAGTGCTTGGCTTGACTTTCTATACTGGCTGGACAATTGCAATACTGTAAATGCAGAGATTAACTTGTAAATTTTTTTTTTCAGAAGAGATGCAAAAATATCTGCCCTGTGACATAAATAAACTCAAATGTTTCTGTCTGGGCTCTGTTGGACACTAACCAGTTTTATATCTAATGTAGCAATCTTATCCAAACATTTCTTTGTTAAATGGCCTGTATATACTAGCTTCTCAAAAGCATTATTTTATTATTATTATTATTATTATTTGACTGGCTTTAACATCTTACTTGTTCCCTTATTATTTACTAACTTAAATAAAATCTTTGACACGTGTTCATTTTATATTTGCCTAAGTGTCAAGGTTTCACCTTTTTAAAAATGATACCTGAACAACTAGCAAACAAAATGAACAAAAGCAGATACGGGAAAGCTCTTATATTATCCCCTTTACTTCCCTTACAGAGAGGTTTCTCTTTTTTGTCCAAGGTCCTATTATGCCTATAATTCTTTACTCTTATCATTTCTAACTTGCATGTGATTCATGAAAGAATTTATTATCCCAAAAGCATTTATAAATGTTTCTTTTTTCTGTTAAGAATCAAGTTCGACCAAATAACTTACGACCACCGAGAACGAGCCGGGCACTGGAGCGTGCAGGAGCAGTGGTGGTGACAGAGCGGTACTCCCGAGTGGGCGGTGCATTTGCTTCTGGGAAAATGGCCGAATTCCTTACTCTTTCTCCTCCTTCTCCTCTTCTTTTTATTAAGACATTATTTTTTTAGAGCAGTTTAAGGTTCACAGCAAGATTGAAGGGAGGGTACAAAGATTTCTCATATACTCCCTACCCCTCTCATATACAGCCTCCCTCATCATCAACATCCCCCACCTGAGTGGTACAGTTATTACAACTGATGAACCCATATTGATATATCATTATCACCCCAAGTCCATAGTTTACATTAGGGTTCACTCTTGATGTTGCACATTCTATGGATTTAGACAAGTGTGCAATGACATAGATTCATTATTACGGTATCATACAGAGAAGTTTCACTGCCCTAAAAAGCCTCTGTGCTATAAAGATCTTCTATTCATCCCTCCAACCTCTGGCAACCACTAATCTTTTTAGTGTCTCCATAGTTTTGCCTTTTTCAGGAGTAATATAGTTGGACTCATACGGAATGTAGACTTTCCAGATTGGCTAATAATTTTAGTAACTTAGTAATATGAATTGAAGTTTCCTCCACATCTTTTCGTGGCTTGATAGCTCATTTCCTTTTAGTGCCGGATACTACTATTCTGTCAGGATGACCCACTCTTTATTTATCCATTCACGTACAGAAGGATATTTTGGTTGCTTCCAAGTTTTGGCAAGTATGACTAAAACTTATAAACATCCGTGGGCAGGTTTTTGCTTAGATACAGATTTTCAACTCCTTTGAGAATTAGCAAGGAGCATGATTGCTGGGTCATGAGGTAAGTGTATGTTTAGTCTTAAAAGAAAACTTCAAGCTGTCTTCCAAAGTGGCTATACCATTTGCATTCCCACTAGTAATGAATGAGAGTTCCTGTTGTTCCACATCTTCACCAGCATTTGGTGTGGTCAGCGTTCTGGATGTTGACATTCTAATAGGTATATAGTGGTATCTTACTGTTACTTTAATTCTCATTTTGCTGATGACATATGACTTCTTTTTCATTTTAAACATTCCTATAGCTCTAGATATAAGGTAATTATATACTGAGTAGTTCTGATTTCACTTAATCGAGAGCATTTACATGAAAAACAGATGTTAAGTCAGAAAAGAACCATAGTTCAATGTCAAGGACCAAAATGTCAAAGAAGTAAAGAAAGCAGCTAAAACAAGGCTGCTGGATTACCCATGGAATGGAGACCTCTGTTGGCCCTCCATCCTCGATGTTAACAGTTGGGATCATTTAATTATCTAGGAGATTCTCTCTTATCTAGGACTCTGAAACCAGTCTCATTTCCAGTCTAGAGCACGGAGAGAAGGAGCTCCGGGTAGGTAGGCCAGTGACTCAGGACTGAGCAGGATTCGCTGCTGCTCCTGCTACGACATTGGTCCCTTGTTCTCTAGACACCAGGTCGTTGCTCTATCTTCCAGTTCCTCTTAAACCCCACTGTCTCGTGCTCCAGCTCTGTGGCAGCAGCTTCCCACTCTTGGGTTCTTCAATGACTTGGGTCTTCCATTATTTTTCCCTGTCCTTTTGGTGGGTAGATTATGTGAAGAGTATCTAAAATCTCTCACTTTTAGTGACTGTCCCTAGAATTTCAGGCTTCATATCATTCTTTGACACCTGACACTGGCCACCTGCCTTCCTGCATCCCGGTTTGTAGACATCTGTTGTTATTTGCGTCAGCCTAGCCCTCTACATTCTTTACCCAGTCGGATTTCCCACTAGGCTTGAGACATGTTTATGGCGATGTGCTTTCTTTGTCTCCTCTGTGGCCCACCCTTGAACTCATATCCAGGCATACCTCTCCCATCCTAAGAGCTGAACTTATTTGCACTTTCAGCATTCTCATTTTGGAAGAATGGCTTCTTCGCCACCATTCTTTAGTATTGGTTATGGCACTTTCTCAAGAAATAGGAAAAAAGCACAGATTTTTTTTCTCTATTTATTCCTTCTACTGGTATGATGGATGAGTGTATACTTGGTAGAAAGATTCCTCACTCTTAAGTCACAATTGTGGCCCAGACAACTTCAGTTTATTGGTAAAGTATTTTAGCATTCAAGTTTATACTACAGCAATGTCTGTTTTTTAAATTCTGGTACAATTACAATTTATTTGTAACATCCTTTATCAGTGGTTCAGTAGATGCATTGATCTCTTCCAGAGTCCTCCTGAGAATGTAACAGACAACCCAGAAAGTAAAAGTGGATAGTTCATATGGTCCATTGACTTAATAAACTCATCCATGTATATTAAAACATTGTATACCATGGCTATAAGGATAGTCCTTCTTTATTTCTTTATCAAATAAACAACCGGAATTACTTCTATGTATATTGCTGCTGAGTAAGAGTTGGCCAAGGAGCTCCTGAATTTTATTTCTGAATCTTTCCTCTGGGTTCTTTGCTAATCTATTGTTAGTATCTATAAGGATAATGAACTAATATCTAACATTTAATGAACCAGGCATTGAACTAGGAAGTTTAAGACTTTCCAGTATGCATTAATCACCTTTTCCAGAAAAGGTCTTTATCATATTGCACTTGAGAAATTCTAAGACTTGAAACTTTAATAACAACAACAATACATGTATAATGCTTACTATATACCAGGTCTTCTTTTAAGCCCTTTACAAAAATGGAATCACATAACCCTCATAACAACTCAGAGAGGTTGGTGCTATTATTATCTTTGTTTTATATATGAGAAAACTGAAGCAGAGATTAAGTAATGTGTCTAAAATCACACTAGCGTAAGAAATTTGGCTTTTCTCTTTCCTACGTTTTGTTTAAAATGAGAATGAGCAGGATCTCTATTTTGTGCTTTAGGAATACGTTACCTCTGGAGTAATATGACAGGTCCTTGCCATTTTACTGTGAACATAGTTACTATGTGAAATCCTTTTTATCTTGCTCATTTTTAAACTCATGATTCTATGAGCCTGAGAATCCTCACCTATCTAATTGAAAGGCTAAAAAGTGGGGTAATGAATGATTTAGTTTGTCTGAAAAACAGAAGATACAAAACCAATCACGTACTTCTCTGTCTGCATCTATCTCCGTGGTACTGACCCCATCCCCTCTCCCCATCCTGTTCATTTGCCTTTTATTCCCATTTCCTGACTGGGTCCTCCTCCCACCCCCACCCTAAGGACCATCCCTGGTGTCCAAAAGGCCTTATGAATTATCTTCAACTGGACAGATTTAGTTCTAAGGTCCATTAATACTCGGAGTATTGGCTAATATGTTTGTCTGATCTTGCATTTGAATGCATTTCCCTAATATTGAATTCCCAAATTGTTTTAAATTCTCCATTAGGATCATTGGGGTATTTAAAAATGTATGAAGGCTTGATGCCTCTTGATGTGAGCCTGTCAGTCACCGCCAATGACTGCGGTCAGAGGCTCTGGTGAGGAGGATGTGAGCTACTGCTGGACTTAAGTAGAGCACTGGAGAAGCTTCAATGACCTGAGTGATATCTTAACATGTCTCTAATTTAATGCTTTTATCAGCTAATTCAGTTTCCTAGCCAGACTGCATTGTTTTTCTTCAGGGCAGTGGATTGCTGGGATAAAATAGAGAAGTAGGATAAAAAAAAATTTTTTTTCTAAGCATATCCCCACCTACCAGCTTCTGAAACATGCACTTAGAAATGAGCTTGAACCTTGACAAAAGTTATTGGGAAAAAAAATTAAAGATGAATTATTCAGACAAAAATTTAAAAAGGCTATTTTTCTTCAAAATAAATCCAGAATATACTCTGCTTTTAGAAAACATCCAGAACAACTCAACAAGAAGAGAGGTGGCAGTGGTTCAAGAAGAGTTCAGAAGTCTATTTTGAAACTCAAATGATGAGCCATGCTGGGCTGCCAGCATGTCTGAAGCCTAGTGGGAAACCATGGCACTTCACTCTTATTCTGAATTATAACCATGGAGAACCAGACTGGACCAATTCAACAAACTGCGACATTTGTAAAAATTTTCTTTAAAGGGAAAAGAAAAAAAAAATCTAGGTCTTTCTTTCCCCTGCAGTATGAGACCCAAATCTTTCAAGGCCATTTGCTACTCCCAAAATAAAGCAATCCTGTTGGTAGCAATTCCGTGCTCACGCTTGCTGAGATAAGTTTACTGATGCAGGGTGTTTGGATTATACTGAAGTTTGAGGTATTTGTTCGGGGAAAAATGGTTTCAATTCATGGCCTGAGTCAAGGACTTCAACATGTGTGGAACAAGGGAATATTGTTTGTAGCTGTTATAGTCGGGTACATGTACACTTCTGTGTGTCTAAATTAAACGTATCGCACGCTAAAATATGTCAGTTATCACTTAGCATTTATAGCCCAAGTCGGTATTATTGGCATCACGTCAGGATGGCTTCGGGAGTAGCTCTCTTTATGGCACTTTTAGCCCTCTTTCTGTGAGTTAATATTATTTTGAAGCTTTGAAATTATCTGGCTATTGCACATTTCTCATGTGAACACAGTGATTTTGAATTCCTTTTAAATCAGATGGTGAGTTGGAATAATTAAACCAAGGCATTCAAATGTGCATGAAAAATGCTCTTTTTTTTTGCATTATTAATTTTTTCACCCTCCAGAAATAATTCTTGAGTTTGTCTTTTTCTGATGGGAAAACTGAGGTTAGGTTGATTGAGAGCTCGGAGGAATTCCGTGAGGTTAGGCAGGAGGGGTCTTCAGGATTCCTGATGCTATGCTGACACTGACCAGGAAGGGACACCCCCTCCCTATTTCTCTCACTTTGAAAAGAGACACTTCAGTGGGCACAATACAGCTCTCAGCCTTGGGTTCAGGGTATTATACTCCACAGCAGGGCTCCTTTTCATCCTACAGGGAAATAGGCTTCCATTATAACCCTCAACTCTCGGCAAGAACACAGTTAAGGACTGAATTAAGCTATTGCCCACAATTGCAAAAAATTGGATACAACGTCTTTTCGTTCCTTTTGAAGATATAATGACAATACAGAAGGCTTACTTGAAGTGGAACCAATGTACTCAGCAGGCTGATGGGAGCATAAATCTGTTTGTGACAACTGTAATAGAGTTACGCAGGCTACTGCTTGTTAATCAAGAGTTTAAGTCTTAGGCTGAATAACCAAATTCTGTTGGTTTTTTGTTTTTTGAAGATCAAATCAAACTTTAGTTTTCTCCCACACATTTGACACTGTTCATCTCCTGTTTCTTTTTTATCTCTCCTCATGTTTGCTCATCTTTAATGTAAATGTACCTTATGGATTGTTGAACTTTCTAGAGACTCCTGCTGCGTTGATTAATTGCTAATGAATGCTAATGAAGGAGTGAGGTGAATCTACACTATGATGTATTTAGGGGATGATTGATTAGATTTAGCACTGGCTGTCAGGAGAGTACTTACTACAAGAACAACAAGTCCATAAATATGCACGGAGTGGTTGGTAGTCTCCCTCTGTGACTCTGGCCTTTCAAATCAAGTTCCTGGGTTCGTTCAATCAGAGAAAGGACTAACCCTTTAGCTTTTGGCACTGAAATAAATTTTCTTGCTAAAAATATGGTAATTTTGCTAATGGGTTCTAATGAAGAATTGATAATCAGTGGATATTTAACTGTTAAAATAATATTTGACAGATTTTTCTTAAAGGGTAAAATTAATTCCTAGTAAAAACAGGCTTTACCAAATATGTTTGGAATCCATCTAAATAGCGAATTACCTGACTTTGCAAACAAGGTAGTGCGCGGTTGTTGTTTAACAAATATTTGTATGTTGGTTCATTCAGGAATGGCGCTGAAGTCCTAAAATCAGATTCTATGACCCTAATGAATTTTACGTTGGAAGTGAATTTTTATTCTTTCCCACTCTTAATGACACTTGTGGTTCCAAAGCTTTCTTTATCTGACTGGTGAAAAAAAATACTTTCTTGAGTCCTTCTCTCCTGCTGAAGTAACTCTGACAAACAAAAATGTTTTGGGGGATTGAAAATGGAATTTTGAGGAGGCCAGATCAATTATAATGCCTTCCTTTCCTGCCAACTGTCTGAATTAGTCGAAATATAAAACAAAAGCATATCAGATGGAGAGCCATTGTTCATAAAGATGATGTCAGAGAATGTGATTTAGGTTTGTGACTACAGTATATTATTCACATTTTATTCATTATATATATTTCATACATTTATTCATAGTATAAATGATCAGATACAGTTTCCCAAGTGCAGGAGGCACTGAGGAATCCTGGTCTCCTCTGAAGGGGACCTACCCTGTGTTCCTTACATGAAGGAGAAGTAGAGGAGAAAACTGGCCTCCTGTAGGCAGCTATTACCTGAGTACTAAGCCAAAGACTGTGTCATGCATGCCTAATTTATCTCCTAAACTCACTAAATAAGTCAGATCTCCCATCCAAGAGAAACGAGAGGGAGGCACCAAAAGAAACAAGAGAGTGAAACACCCTCTATATTGAAGGGAGTATTAGGAGGATATTTGGGGGGATGAACATTACCCTCAATTAAGAAAAAAATCAATCTGATCTATCTAAAGTCAACTAAAACCCATTAAAAAAATATTACCAGGACAAGAGCACAGCTTATCACGAGTGATACTGTGGATCGTCAATTATGAGAGGCACAATCTTAGGCACATACCGGAGTCCAGAAATATATAAACTCAAGAATTATTCCTCGAGATGTATGCCAAGGTAAAGATGAAAAAGAAAAAAAGAAGGAAAGGGGAGATGACACTGAAACATACAGATAGGTGTTATCTACACGAGGTTAAGATATACACATTTCTTTTTTTTTTTTTCTTTCCTTTTGGGGGTGGGGAGTAAATAGTTTCAATGTGTAACAGTAGGCCAACTGGGGAAGATAAGACACACACACCCCCAACCAAGGCCTCAGCCATTCTTGTGATGCCCTGGGACCAGTGTGCCTGAGCCAGTCCCATGCCTGCCCCAGCCCTTGAGACCCCCAAGTCCCAGGGAAGCGTGGGAAAAGAAGATGGATGACTTAAGTTGCATACATTTCTAACTGACTAGGTATTAACATATGGACCATACACATAGATGATTCATTGTTTTTTCTTTTTATCTAGCTATTTTGGCCTTGTGTTAGAATATAAAATACTATACAAGATATTAACATTGCTTATTCATAACTAAATAGAGATTATGCAGCTTAGGGCTATGCTCTATTTTGATGATCAGAATGAGTGAGTTTTACAGCAAATGTTGTTCCTAAAAGTTTTACCTAGGGAGCATTTGTAAATTTTGTGTCATATGGGGAATAATTACCTATTCTGCACTTAGTTGCTTGATTCATTTCCCGACATCATTGCATTTGTTTATAAAGTTGATAGAGCTGGGTAGTAGAACTGAGCTGTCCTTTGACATAAGGAAGATTTGCAAAATTCTGATCATTTTACATTTAAGCCTATTTAAAAATCCGTATTCTAGGCAATATCTATTTCTGTTATTTTCTTTCTTGGGAAGGTCTTTCTTATGGCATGTTTTATTTTTTCATCTGCTTTCTAACATTTTGAGTCACAGAATCACAGTGCTGCTCTTCATCTTCAGCACCACGGACACGCGGACATGTAATTGCCTTAATATCAGCATTATGTTGTCAACGATCCCTTGGAGGATGACTGGGTATTTTTTAAAACTTATTGACTGAACTTTTTTCTTACTAATTAAAAAATCAGATAGATAGGCTCTGCCCTAAGCTAAGGCTTTATATTGTAAAAGTTTTCACATTTTGTAAAACTGATCAACTTTTTATTTTGTGTGTATATTATTGTCACTATGATATATTTTGCCACCTAAGCATGTGTTTATTTTTTAAAGTGGTAATCTATCATTTTACTCTTTTTCCAGAGCACTTCCAGAGTAGGGCAATCCTGGTCAATAGCTGTTTGGATCTTTATCCAGTTCATATATAAAGAGTCCTGATTCTAGAATAATATATTCAAAAGGATCACAGAAAGTCAGTGTCTCTGCTTTTCATTCTTCCTTTTTAGATACACATTTTGAAAAGAACTACGTGCTATATAACACCACAAATTTAGGTCAGCCATCCTTAAGAGAAAAGTGAGTAAGTACAACTTTGATTTTTCTTTTACTGAGTTAACTGCTTTTCTTAAGAAATGTATTAGTACATCATGCAAGCTTTTTTTTTTTTTTTTTTTTTGTCTTCTTGATAGAGTGGTTCTGCCAGTATTCTCCTAGTGCGACCCAGGGAACAACTTTCTTTGCCTTAAGTCTCTTCCTAGACATTAAAAAATACTGTGTCTATTAAATCTGGTGTTACTGCAGTAGAAACCTGTGAAATTTGTTTTGGTCCCTTTGTCTCAAATAGCTTTAATTTTTTTCTTTTGTCTTGACCTTAGAATCCCACTTGTAATTGCACCGTCCCACCTCTGCAATAATTCCTAAATCCATGGAGCATGAGCACAGACAGTACTCCAAAGAGACAAATAAAACTCTTTCTTCTTAAGTTAGGTTCTTGTCATGTGTGACAATCTAAATTTAATTATTGGCCTAAGCCCGTGCTGTATCCCTAATAACTTCGGAGTAAATACATCTGCCAAGTTAAATATTAAATAATTGCATAGGGAGAGAGGGAACAATGAACAAGTGTAGGCAATAGAGAGCTTCTCTCAGCTGAGAGCTGAGACACAGAGAGCAGGTGGGGCAAAGAGACTCTTGATCAGAGGAATTACTTCGAAAGTTCTAGGAAGAACAGAAAGATAATAATTTTATATTCCAGAGTACGACCAGACGGAATTTAGGGGAGTGTTTTATGCAAGGATTTACTCTGGTTAGAGAAGGGGAGAGAGAAAGAAGAAAGCAAACTGCTACCTGATAACTGTGCTTTCTGAAACAGGCACTTGCTATGCGTTGGAATCCTTACCACGGCTTTATTGTACAAATGGGGAACTGAAGTGTAAGGATGTTCAGTGATTTTGGGGCGCCTGGGTGGCGCAGTCGTTAAGCGTCTGCCTTCGGCTCAGGGCGTGATCCCGGTGTTCTGGGATCGAGCCCCACATCAGGCTCTTCCACTGGGAGTCTGCTTCTTCCTCTCCTGCTCCCCCTGCTTGTGTTCCTTCTCTCGCTGGCTGTTTCTATCTCTGTCAAATAAATAAATAAAATCTAAAGATGTTCAGTGATTTGGCCATAATTTACAAGACTAGTGTTATAAGAAGGTAGAACATACACAGTTGAAAATCTGTTTTAGGAGGTATTTAATGGATCTTGTTCTCAAAGGTCTTATAATTGATGGGAAAAGATGGGAAAAGTTAAAAGAAGCAAAGATAACAGAAGGACTGGATGTATCTAATGGAAGTTTATCCACCTCCACCCCATTCCCAAATAAGTACTTGAATAACTACTGGAAAAGATCAGGAGTTCTGCTAATCCTGTCTGCTAGCTCCCTCAATAAACAAGGACAAACATAGTTCTCTTAAAAAATTCAGAAGCAATTCAGCTCATGTGTTATTTCCAAAAACAACTTTCCTCAAAGTTGTTGTTACTGTTTTTTTATCTTGTCAAAGATAAAACCAAATGTAGCTGATCAAGCATCCTCCTAAAATTATTTTCTATGCAAACTAGAACTAAAGTAACTCAGGGAGGATTCCAGTTCTGTTAAGATTTTAGGACCAATTCGAAAAAGTTCTTTTAAATATTTATTTGATTCCCCCATTTTTTATTGTGGTGAAATATCCATAGCATGAAATGTGACATTTTAACCATTTTTGAGTGTGTAGTTCTGTGTTATTAAATATATTCACATTGTCATGCTAACATCATCACCATTCATTTCCAAAACTTTTTTTCTCATCCCAAACCAACACTCTGTCCCCATGAAATGCTAACTTTCCAGACATGGTAACCACCATTCCAGTCTCTGTCTCTATGAATTTGACAAGGTACCTCATATAAGTGGTACCACGTAATATTTGCCTTTTTTTTTTGTCTTGCTTCTTTCACTTAGCACAGTATTTTCAAGGTTCATCCATGTAGTAGCATGTGTCAGAATTTTAGCCCTTTTTAAGGCTGAATAATATTCCACTATATGCCTTTATAACATTTTGCTTACCTATTCATCTGTTGATGGACATTTGGGTTCCACCTTTTGGCTGTTGTGAATAATGATGCTGTGAAAGGGGGGTGTACATATCTGGTCCCCTTTAAAAGGATTTTTTGTTCTAGGGAATGCTCACCTTTGTTTGTTTCTCACTGTATGTTTGTTTTCAATTTTTCTCCCGGCAATCAATGCATAAATATTTCCCTTTACATCTTTCTCTACCCTCTTCTCCTATTTCCCCCATTTACACTTTCCCCTCCAAAAAAAAAAAAAAAACACAAAAACACAAAAAAAACCCCTCTTAGTATCCACTGAGTTGAGAAGCATTCAAGGGCATATAGCAGACAGACAGGACATGGACTTTGTTAGCAGTGAAACTTGGTGAACAAGTGTATTTCCTCATTATGCCACATGTCACATTCTAGGATGCTATTGTCCCAGACTTCTCATTAGCACCTCATTATTATGCTCCTCCGTATATCGTGTTTGTTTTTAAATTTCTCTGAAAAGCGCTGCTAACAAAATGTCAGGATGTGAATTCCCAAGAACCTCTATTGCCGTAGCATTGGCAATGTGTCTGAGATCTCTTAGAAAATGAATAGTTCAGCAATTAGGGGCCGAAACTGCCAGGTGGAACAAATAAACTGTAGTCAAGGAAAAATGACCACTGAATCCACATTAAATTTATTTTCTTCCTTAGCCTCTTGTTAATCCCTAATTGCCAGCAGACAGGTAGGAGGATAAATTCCACAGCTATTGTCCTGGCAGAATGCAATTTGAATGCCCAATTAATTATTAGTCTGCCATGATGTTTAATTTAGATAAAGTGGCTCTTTAGTGAACTGTTGCTTTCCTGACATAGAGTCAAAAATTACCTGTCCAAAAAAGATACACAATTGTGTGGACCCAGTAATAACCTTGACCTTTACTGTTCCTTTACTCATCAAAAAAAAAAAAAAAAAAAAAAAAGGCCAAAGATCTATCTGAAGGTTTCTGAATGGCTTTCATAATAATATCGGCAGAGACAAGATAGAGACCAGGAGGGCGTGAACAGTGAACCAGCTTTCACAGCATTTTCTGGCTCAGCATCTCCTACTCTCCCCTCCTTTTTACTTGTGACATAACCTGGAAAAGACAATATTGGATCCTTCCCCGATTGATTCTTGTAGAGATGGCAATGGCGGATTTAAAAAGAAGGGCCATCCATAATTTCTGGACATCTGTATTTTCTGAGAAGTTGCTGCAGTGTTCTTCTATTAATACTGTCAAAGGCCTGCATTCGACCAGAAAGAGCCATGTACCACAGATGGCATTTTTCACATGCCTTTTTCTGGAGCTTACGGAGAGTAAAGATCAAGTTCGCGGCAACACTTCCTCCTCTGCAGCCATGCGGGCTCTCGGGGAGAAGTGCATTTTAGCACTTGAGGAAGCAGCCAGTTGAGAAAGATTCTTGCCAGAGCATTATCAAGAGGAGATTGACAGGAGATCTCCCGAGCAATTCGCACACTCCAATCTGCCACCTTTGTCTCGTGTGGAGGCATTATAATTGCGGCTTTGAAGCCATTTGGCAGGATTTTATCCCCCAAGAGACACAAATAATTGTTAAAGACCCTCAGGATTTGAAAGAAATATGCCACAGAGGTGGTAATCTGGTCTAACCCCTCCGATTTCAGGTAGATCAGCCTACCGTAGTTAAGACTGCTCTTCCGTATCCTACTTTTTAGGTTCTCTCTGTCCCGCTCTCCCTGGAGATTGGGTAACTTATGGAACTAATTCCGCCCTTTAAAAATAAGAAACTAAAGTTATTCTTTATGCCATCCTAGTTGCTTTAATATCGCTTATAAACCTACCGTTTAGGTTGTTTACTAGAAGAGAAAACCTTACCAGGTTTTCCTTTTCAGTTACCTTTCCTACAGGAATTGTGAGAAGAATGATTCTGATTCTTTTTAATTTCTTCCATCCCTTTGCCAATTTAGAAATTACTCATTATTACTTATGATAAAGACAATTAATAATAGTAAATCTAGCACTAATAATAGCTTATGATTACCAAATATTTGTTATTCCAAGTTTTACGGTAATCGCTTTACATGTATTTTCTCATTTTTCAGCCACACGGCACCCTAGGAAGCTCCTGAGATCAGAAGGTTAAAGTCACCCAAGGTCATAAGCACTAAGTAGCCAGGCAGGATTAGATGTAAGTGGTTTGAATTGAACTGTCTTCACCACTATGATTTACTGCTGATTAACAGCATAATATTTCCCCTAAACCAAACACCTTACAACTATTACAATAGTTTATTTTATTAAACTTTTTTTAGTTAAAAGTGCTCCATGTTCTTGTGGATTTTTGTCTCAGTCTGCTATACATGTCTTTCCTTCCACTGAACCTATGCGCCGTGTATTTCTTTAAATTTTTCTTCTCTATGTTATATCTGTCACCTAGGCAACTCTCCAGAGAAATCAAAGATTTCGTATTTTACCATTTTATAATCATAATGGCTTCTACACTATGTCTAGAATGCATAGAATTTCTATTTATAGAATGGAAAGAGTGATAGAAGGAGAACTTCATGAATTTATAAGTACTATTTTAATTATTCCATTCAAAATCAAACCATGTTTTGAAACATTTCTCTGTTTTGTTAAGTAAGCTTGAATTAGTGTACTGTTTCCACAAGTAAAACAAAATTTGCAGGGTCTTAATTCCTTTATTAAGTTATTGGGAGAGAAATTAAATAATTCTTATTCTAGGGTATTAGAAGATACATTTTCTGTCAATATGGCACAGACCTCTAGATATTTAAATACACTTACAGCAACATACTCATGCATTTTTTCTATACACTTCTCCATCACAAATAGAAACATGAGCATGTCTATCATATAAGGAGATTATTTGCGTTTGATTTGGAATTCTCTTAAATATCTATATTAATTATTCATTGGTACTAGTGTGGGGCTCTAAAATTATTATTTTTTATCCATCTCCCTTAAAAAATACCTTATTCTATACTACACATATGTGTGTTTGTGGAAATCCCTGTCAGAACTTAACTCGATTTTAAGAGCAAAGAGCAGAAATGTGCTAGAACCCAGGAATGTGAGAATTCAGATCACGGAGACTGGGAATATCACAAAGCCAAAATCTGTAAATGGCATCTATACTTTAAGCTCTTTCTAAAAGATGAGAACTAGTGAAGTATTTTGCAAGGTTTGGGATATTGCTTTTGTCCTCCATGAATTTTCAGAGAGAATGACTGTTGTATTTGGATAGAAAGCTTTGGATCCTTAGATAATGATATCAGCCACATTTTCTAGGCATGTTATCAAATTCATGCTGATTTTAATACAGGCTTTTCTCCCTCTAAGTATTTATAAAAGGAAATATCTCCTGGTCTTCTAGCTATTGCAATATGTGTTAGAATTGGGATTTTATTCCCCCACTTCCTAACCTTTTTTTTTTTTTGGAAAATAAAATTGTTAAGAAAAACTAAAGTGAAATAACAAGATACCAGAAAGTTCAGACAATATGAAAATTTTAAAAATATAATAATGTATATTATGACTATGATTCTAATCCTTGGATATTATATTAGCCACTTGAAAATGTTTTCTTTAAAATTTTATTTTTAATAAAATATTATTTATATATAATTGGCATTCAGTCAACTGTGGCCATCTTACACATATATAATTCAATGAGGTTTGACAAAGGCATGTACTCGTGTAACACTAGCACGAAGTATGGAAACATCACTCAACAACATTTCCTCATGCCTTTTTGCAGTGTGTCCCCCCCCCCCCCCACCTTGTTCTCTGGAAACCACTGATCTGCTTTCTGTCATCATGGATTAGAATTCCCTTTTACAGCATTTTATATAAATGGGATAAACAGAATGAGCTTTTTTATCTCTGGCTTTTGTTCTGCATAATGTTTTGTTTTTAATTTTTATTACATGTTATCGGTAGCTCATTTCTTTCCGTAGCTAGCTGAGTAGTACTATGTTTTATGGATATACCACAATTTGCTTACCCATTCATCTCTTGATGGATGTTTATTTCCAATTTTTGGCTAATATAAATTAGCCAAAATATATATTAGCCAAATATAAATTATATATTTATATATAATATATATATATTATATATAAATTAGCCAAATATAAAATAACCTGTGGCTATTTTAATACAGTTTATAAATGTGCACATTAGAGCCTGTGCTCCTTTCTTAAGATCTTAATCCACTTTGATCCAGATTCCCAGAAGAAAATCTGAAATCCTTTGTATGAATATATATTTTTCATTTACTTTGGGTGAAGACCTAGAAGTGAATTTCTGAGTTACTTATAAGTATATGCTTAATTTGATAAGACACTGACGAATCGCTTCCCAAATTTGTTTTACTATTTTCCATTCTCATCAGCCATGCATGAGAGTTCCAGTTGCTCTATATCGTCTACAAAACACTGTACTGCCGATCTTTTTAAATTTAGTCATTCCAGTGGGTGGGTAGTGGCATCTCAATTTTAATTTGTTTTTCCATGATGAATAATGATATTGAATATCTTTTGATGTGTTTATTGGCCATTCGTATATCTTTTTCATGAAATGTCTATTCAAATATTTTGCCTATTTTATACTATGTTGTCTTGTTATTGAGTTGTAAGTGTTCCTTATTTTAAAAAATTTTGGACATTCTAGAGACTTTGCATTTTTATGTAAATTTTAAAATTTGTTAAATTTCTACAAAAAAATCTAATGAGATTTGTTTGTGATTAAATTCTATCTCTAGGGGCACCTGGGTGGCACAGCGGTTAAGCGTCTGCCTTCAGCTCAGGGCGTGATCCCGGCGTTGTGGGATCGAGCCCCACATCAGGCTCCTCCGCTATGAGCCTGCTTCTTCCTCTCCCACTCCCCCTGCTTGTGTTCCCTCTCTCACTGGCTGTCTCTATCTGTCGAATAAATAAATAAAATCTTAAAAAAAAAAATTCTATCTCTATACCTATCTAAAGAAAATTAAAATCTGAAGAATATTTGAGTCCTTAGACCCATGAACGAACGTTCTCTATTTTACTTGTGTCTTGTCTAATTTTTCTCTTCGAATTTGTAGTTACCAGTGTGCAATGCTTGCATACATTTGCTAGACTTATCCTTAAGTATTGCACGTGCTGACACTATTGCAAATTGTATTTTCAAAAATTTCAATGTCTGATTGCTTATGGTTAATATAGAGACAGGTAATTGATTTTTGTATGATGGCTGTGTATTCTGCAGCCTGTCTAGGTCACCTAATAGTTCTAATAGAATTTTTGGATATTTTTTAGGTTTTCTAACACAGTCATGTCATCTGTGGAAATAAAAGGGCAGTTTCACTTTTTTCTTCTCAATTTGTATGCCTTTAACTTCCTCTTCTTCCTCCTCATTAGGAGGTCTGGACCTCCAGTACAACGATGAATAGAAGCGCTGAAGGCAAACATCTTTGCTTTGTTCTCTAACTTGAGGGGAAAATATTCAGGCTTTTTCATGAACTGTAATGTTAACAATAGTGTTTGGTAGTCATCCTTATTTAGGTGGGAAGTTTGTTCGTTACTATTCCTAGTTGGCTGATAATTGTTATCAGGAATAGTTACTCAATTTTGTCTACTGTTTTATCTGTATCTATTGGAATACATATTTTTATTTGTTAGTCTGTTGATATGGGGAATTACATTGTATGGTTTTTCAATATTGAGCTAAATTTACATTTCTGGAACAACCCTCACTTGGTCATGATGTATTGCTGGATTTAACTTCCATTATATTTTGTAAAATATCTTTGCATCAATGTTTATGGAGAACATTGGTCTGCAGTTTCATTTTCTTGCATTGTCTGTAATTTTTGTATTGGGGAAATACTGACCTTACAAAACTGAGAAATAAAAGCAGAGACAAAATGACAAGTGGGGTAATATCAAGCAGTCTATTATATGTGTAATCGAAGTTCCAGAAGGAGGGAGGGAGGCAGAAAAAAATTTTTGAACAAATAAATGACCAAAATTCTTCCAGATTTTTCCAACTTATGAACATAATAATAAAAAAAGTCTTCCAAATTTGATATTAAGTTTAGACTCACAAATCCTAGAAGTTCAGCAAGCTCCAACAAGAGAAATATGAAGAAAATCAGACCCAAGTCATATCACAATGAAATTTGGTGATAAAGATAAAAGATTTAAACCTGCTAGAAGACAAAAGATTTAAAGCTGTTTCATGACAAACATGAAAACAGAGATAAAAACAGCCCGGTCAACTTAAATTTATTATACATTGAAACTACTTTTCAAAATTAAAATACATCATGAGACAAACAAAACCTGAGAGAATTCATTGTCAGTACATCTGCATTAAAAGAACTGCTAAAGGGAGTTTTACCAGCAGAAGAAAAATGACACCAGGTAGAAAATTAGTGACACAAAGGAATAAAGAGAGCCAATAAATGGTAAATATATAAATAAATATAAAAGATCTTTTCTTATTTTTTAAATGTTGTTTTGAATTTCAAGATATGCCCCTATGAGAAACTCCTTTAAGCACAAAACACAGACAAGTTGAAGAATAAGGATAAAAAAAAATTACATACCGTGTGGACATCAGACAAAACAAAACTGGACGGCAATATTCATTTTTAACAAAAAAATTAACAAAAAGCCTACGGAGAAAGGTACAACAGCAACAGAAATGACAGAAATAATAGAATTAGCAAAGACTTGAGAACAATTACTATAAATAAGCTAAAAGAGTTAAAGTAAAACACGAACATAATGAGGCAAGTGAAAGATACGAAAAGGACCCAAATGGAAATTATAGAAATGACTATAAAGAAAATTTACAATTGATGGGATTTACAGCAAATAAAACTGCAGAATAAAAAACTTTCTTCTTACCTAATGGAAGCATTTAGCTATAAATTTCTCTCTAAGCGCTGACTTAGCTGCATCCTTCAAATTTACTATATAGTCTTTCCACGCATTCAATTCAAAATATTTTCTACTTTTATTGGCATTTATTCTTTAACCTCTGGAATATTTTAAAGTGAGTTTTTAATTCCCAAATATGTGAGGTTTGCAAGATATCTTCTTTTTATTGATTTCTAATTTAATTCAATTTTGATTAGAGGACAAATTATGCATTATTTCAATACTTTCAAAATTTTTGAGACTTGTTTTATAGCTCAACATATCTTCTATCTTGGTGAATGTATTGTGTGTACTTGAAAAGAATTTTAGTTTTATGGTTGTTGGCTGTACTGTTCTACACATATCCTGTAGCTCGATGTGGTTGGTAGTGTTGTAAACATCTCTTATGTCTTTATCATTCTGTGTATGTGTATGGTTGTTCCATCAATTGTTGAAAGAGGTTTATTAAATCTCCAACTATGTTTATAAAATTTTCTGTCTCTGTCTTAAATTCTGCCGATATTTTTTATCATGTGTTTTGAGATTTTATTATAAAGTACATATGCATTTATAATTATCATCTCTTCTAGATGTGTTATCCTTTTACCATTATAAATGTTCCTCATTTTCTTACTTAGGTTTACTATTATACATATATTTTTGTCTATTTATTTATTTTCAACTTGTTTGCTTCTTTGTATTTGAAGGGTTTCTTTTAGAAAGCAATCAGTTGGGTTTTGCCTTTTTATCCATTCTTATATCTGCTTTTCAATTGGTATGTTTAGTCCACTAATATTTAAAACAATTTAGGTTGTGGTTGTATTTTGACCTACGATTCTACTGACTATTTTGTGTTTTATGTCTCCTTTGTTTTTTATTTCTTTGGTCTAGTTCTTTCTTCTTGTAATATTTTTTTCATTTTTTAAAATTGAACTTCAATTAATTAACATATAGTGTATTGTTAGTTTCAGAGGTAGAATTCACTAACTCATCATTCTTATATAATACCCAATGTTCATTACATCACATGCCCTCCTTAATGTCCATCACCCAGTTACCCCATCCCCCACCTCCTTCCCCTCCAGCAATCCTCAGTTTGTTTCCTATAATTAAGAGTCTCTTACGGTTTGTCTTCCTCTCTGATTTTGTCTTGTTTTATTTTTCCCTTCTTCCCCCTATGATACTCTGTTTTGTTTCTTAAAATCCATATGGTAATTTTTTTTCTCTGATTGACTTATTTCACTTAGCATAATACCTTATAGTTCCATCCTTGTTGTTGCAAATGGCAAGATTTCATTTTTTGATTGCTGAATAGTATTCCATTGTATATATACACCACATCTTTTTTATCCATTCATCTGTCGATGGACATCTGGGCCCTTTCCATAGTTTGGCTATTGTGGACATTGCTGCTATAAACATGGGGGTGCAGGTGCCCCTTCAGATCACTACTTTTGTAGTGCAATTGCTCGATTGTAGGGTAGCTCTATTTTCAACTTTTTGAGGAATCTCCATACTATTTTCCAGAGTGGCTATACCAGCTTGCATTCTTACCTACGGTATAAGAGGGTTCCCCTTTCTCCACATCCTCACCAATGTCTGTTGTTTTTTGACTTGTTAATTTTAGCCATTCTGACTGGTGTGAGGTGATATCTCACTGTGGTTTTGATTTGTATTTCCCTGACCTTTCTTCTTTTAGATTAAATAAATACTTTTTAGAATTCCATTTTAACTTATGTACTGGCTTTCTAGTTAAACTCTCTTTGCCTTATTTTTTATTGGCTACCCTAAGGATTAAAATATGTATTCTTACCTTTCTTCAGTTTACTTAGAGTTTAGATTTTAACTCTTCAGATAAAATATCTAAAATGTGTAATCATTTATGTCTATTGTCTATGACCCATCTTTTAAGTAGTTCTCATATGTGGCACAACTACATGCAGTATAGTCTTGGTGTAATGATATAATTTTTGCTGTAGATAGATATATGTATAAAGCAAACAAAGTTTATATTACTGTTCTATCATTTAATTTTTCCTCTCTTCAGTCCTAGCCAAAGTATCTCAGTTTATCAATAATATCAACTAGCACAGACCTTTGGCATTTGTTTTTATAAGACTTTTATTGGAGTAATCTTGAGCTAATTTTGCTATCCTGTGATAGAATCTTGTGTGATTCAAGTTTGTTACATTTCCTCCAATACTACTTAAGTATTCAGTGGTGAGAAGTTATACTGGCCAAAATTTAGGGTTTTTTCATTGTTTTGCTCTTCTCTGCTTTTCTCCAACAAGGCACTTCTGTAAATGGATTCAACCAACACTTTCCTGCTACAGGAATAGGTTTTCTGAAGAGTAAGAAAGTAAGTTGGGTTTAACACTATCATGGGTATGGGGAAAAGAAAAAAAACCTAATGGAAAAAAAACCTGTATGGCATGTATCATTGAAAGATTACTGTAACAGATTTTGAGAAAGCTAAAAAACAAACAAACAAAACCATTTTTTTTTTTCCTTTTCATGCTGTGGAAGCTCAGTAAGAACAAATCCTGCTCCATTGATTTAATGGACCAGTTGCAGCTGCTGCATCTCACAAAACTATGAGTCCCTGAGTACAAATTTCAAGGCAACCTAAACAGAGAACTTGAGATAGGTAATGGATGAAAGAAGTTCACAAATTCCCCATCCACTCTTCTCATAATTCACAGATATCTTGAACTTTCAGATGTCTGGCATAAAATGTAACCCTCATATCTGTGAACTGACCGAAGTAAATTTCATCATTCAATGATTGTTAGGGCCAATAAACCCCTCTTAAAGCTAAGTAGGTACTATACTATCTTTACTACAACCTCATTATCAGATCTCAGTCCTAATTTTGCCACAGCTACAAATATTTATTAGTAGGTAGGCAGGTATGCATTTGTGCATGCATGAATGCATACGTACATGTACGTGCGTGCGTGCACACACACACACACAATTTAATTTGATCTTGTAGGTTTAGTTAAGTCTCCCTTGTCCCTCTCTTCAGGCACTCAGACAAAGTATCTTGAAAAGAAGATTTACTCCAAGGCTGATGATGTGCTGATTTCTGGTCAACCAGTTTCCTGTTTAGTTAGGCTTTGGAGACCTCCTTTGTGTGTATGTGTACGGCCACGTGAATTTGTAGATCTGATGCTCTGACTTGAAGATCCACTCAAGGAGAATGGCATTCGTAAAATCTGGTCAGTCCTTTATCATTAAAAAAGAACACTTACTTCATCAATGAAAAATTATATCTAATATCCCCTATGCTAATTAACAAAACTGCAGATTTAGATAAAAACATCTCCTGCCGCCATCTCTGGATTTTTGATGAGTTGTAACTAACTGCCCCAAGGTATATATTATAGTCAAATTAACTGCACATACACGCTTTGCGTTTTTAAGTGTTTTAAAGTAAGTAAATGTAGTGACAAAGTAGCACATATTCTACTATTTGCCCCTTTTGAGAGAAGGAATAGATATATCCAAGTGAATAGTAGACTCCTAATTAGTGGGAAGAAAAAAATAAAAGCTAGCTAGCTTAGACTTTGTAAAAAAAACATTTCTCAGCACCAAACCCAGTTCAGGAGTCATCAGTTAGGGGTTTCCATCAGCTGGGTAACTTTTTTTTTTTTTTTAATAACATCTATTTACTTCTATACAAAAAAAAACCCCAACTTACAGATGGATCCAATACTTCTTTCCTGCATATGATGGAGAAGAAATAGGAAAAAGTAGGGAAAGTCTTCAGGCCATGATATGGAACTGATGTCTGCAAAACAAACACTAGCAGGAAGGAGGATTGGAGAAGAAAGTGTCTTGGACAGCAGTACAGTTTTAAGAAGGGGTCAGCCAGGAAAATAGGAAGTTCTCAAGCCAATGTCACCCATTAGAAAAATATCCAATCTTTCAGGAATCTTAGATTCTCCGCCACATGCAATCTTTGGCTAGGAGTAGCTCCTGAGAAGTATGGGCTTGGTGCAGTCACAGTGGTGGATTTGGCATGCAGCAGCTGGGGCTATCAGGAAATTACATCCCTGCAGCAGATCTGAGTGGTGCATTCTCTTGACTGCTTCACCTTCTTTGAATGCATGGGAATTATGTTCCTTTCCTAAAACAAAGCTTGTTGCTTGAGTCAAGTACTTTTTATTATGAAATCAATGATACCTCCTTTATTTAATGTAATAGTGTTAGTTATCCATGTCATCTGAGGAAAAATAATGTCGTGTGTAGCTAGAATCTTAATTTTGGCTTAGAAATTTTCATTACAAGAAAATTTAAGAGAATGATAATTATAGGACTCTTTGAAGGACTTGAGAGTTTTGAAGTGAAGTAGAATGGGTACTGAACTGGATGTCACATGTCCTGAGACTGCTTCTTGCTAGTGGTATGACCTCAGGCAGACTTCTTGACACTTCTGGTTCTCAATATTTCATAGGTAAAAGGAGGATTTGTTTCTCCCAACCGTAAAATTTCATGACTTCCTAAATGAAAAAAATGTTAGATTATCAAAGAAGTCCATATAAAAAGTAATGGGCTACAATATAAGATGCATTTTTATGTTCAATGTATATGTGTCTCTGTGTATGAGTTTAATAATAAGTATATTCACACCCTCCTGCTGGTTAAAAGTGTACTTATTCAAAAGCTTCCCGAAGATTCTAACAAAGATTCGTGTACAAGGATGCTTCAACATAGTACTATTTAACATAATGCAGAATTTAAAATAATTTGAGTGCCTACACTGGTGGAATTGTTTTTAAAAAGCCTTAATATGACCATTATATAGACTACGCCAGAGCCATATTGAAGTATATTTTTGAAGAAAACAATAATATGTAGTAATGTTATATGAGAAAAGAAAAATGAAAAGCTATATTCATTATTATCCAAGATTTGTTAGAGAAAATATGTGTAGACAGACATTGGGAAAAACTTCAAATGCCTGTTGATCATTCCTGCTAGGGATTATGGCTGCATTTTATTTTCTTCTTTATCTGCTTTTATTTCCCAAATTCTTGCAATAAGCAATGATTATTGCTTGAGCAACTATTTTTAATAAGCATTTATTTCAATGAATAATGAATATGACCAATAAGTATACTTTAAAGATGACATAATTTTCAGAGAAAAAGGAGCTGAAACAAAGAGAGAAGATGATTCAAAAAAAAGATGACACATTTGAATTCTATCTTAAAAAATAATTCAAATACTTCAGAAATAATGAAATAAATGTTATGGACCATTTTTGTACTATGAATCTCACATTGTTTTTGCAAGGCACAGTAACAAAAATCTGTTTTCTTTGCCTGGAGTTTGCACTGGAGATTGCTCAAGAGCAGCGTATCAAAGTCAAGCCTATTTAGCTTGACATTTCAAAAATTTTGTCTCCCAGAGCCAATCTTCCCTTCTGATCAACCTGGTCACCATGCTTAAGAGATATCATTTCATCTACACAGCACCATCCTCTGAATTCTTTGAATTTTATTTTTATTTTATTATTAGTAGTATTATTTTATTATTTTTATTGCAAAATAATCGACATACAATATTGTATTAGTTTTAGGTATACAACATAGTGATTCAATATTTATATACATTATGAAAAGCTCACCACAATAAGTCTAGTTACCATCTGTCACCATAGAAAGTTGTTATAATATTATTGACTATATACCTTATGGTGTACATTAAATCCTGTTGTCTTATTTATTTTATAACTGGAAGATTATACCTCTTAATCTCTTCCACCTACGTTCCTCAACCCCTCTCCCCTCTGGCAACCATTGGTTTGTTCTCTATATCTATGAGTCTATTTCTGTTTTGTTTGTTCATTTGTTTTTGTTTGGATTCCATATAAAAGTGAAATCATACAGTATCTGTCTTTCTCAATCTGACTTATTTCACTTAACATAATACCCTCTAAGTCTATGTTGTTGCAAATGGCAAGATTTCGTTCTTTTTTATGGCTGAGTACTATTCCATTGTGTGTGTGTATGTGTATCACAACATATAATTATACATTATATATCACACAATTATATATATGATCAAGTGATAAAGGTGTGAGGCCTCTGAAGACCCCAGAGTTCTTCCAGATGCATCACAAAGTTACTCAAATAGTATGATTTTACCTTTGGACCCCTAACAAAGATGTCCTTAGTAAAATGAGGCAGATTATTTAGTTGGAGCTGGGCTTGCAGTAACTCACGATAATTTAAATCGGTGATTTTCAATGTGCTTCTCGAACTAGTAGCATCAGAATCACCTGGGAACTTATTAGAAATGCATTTACTCAGGTCACCCCAGATTCTCTGAATCAAAACTCTAGGTAGAACCCAGAAATCTAAGTTTAACAAGTTATCCAGGTGATTCTAATGAATCATAGAGATAAGTGCTTCTTAGCCATGCACAATTGATGCATCTGTAAAGATTTAGAAAATGTGCATTTGTCCTGTATCTGCCCCAGAGCTTCTGAATTATACCATCTGAAGTACGACATGTGAATTGGTTTAAAAAGCTCCACACGTAATAAAAACTTCTGGATTAGAACCATCCAAGGCCTGCGGAATTGTACCAGAGTCAAGCCTGAATCAATACTTCTGGTTTTGTTTGTTTGCTTGCTTGCTTTTGATTCAGTAATTTTGAATGGATTAGACTGAAAAACCAAAGCAGCACTTTGGAAGCCAAGGTTCACTGGTTCAGGTGGCGCTGTCCTTGGTGCTGATTTATCTCTACCTGACGCATCCTACATAGCCTCCCCGTTTATGGACTCTGTTAAGTTCTGTGCCCTGACATTGAGTCTTTGGTTAGCATTTACCAAGACAGATTTTCTTGACCCTAAGCTTTCACTTCAAACATCTTTGCTGGTTAATTCTATATGGCATTTACCACAGAAAAGAATTTTAACTAATTTAGGTGTAATGGCAAGACATTAAAATGAATATGTTGCTAAAAATTACAACTGCTATACACAGAACTTCAGTATGAACAAATGCACAGTGGAGCACATAACAATAACCTGTGCGTATAATCACAATTAGACACCTGGACCACAACCTCAGTGGGGCTAAAGGGGATAAGGTTTTAGAAATCCAATGAATAATTTTGATGTGAGCCACCAGTTAAGAAGTACTGCCTTAATATTACTAGCTGGTGACTATAGGTCAACCTTTACTAGAATTTGATATTTGTCTCTTCAGTGGCAGAATCCATCTCCTAGGTAGATACAAGATTTACTTGGGAGTTTTTCAGCAGAGATGCATACAAAAATTGTTCATTTTCTTCTCTTTTCTGGTTGTGTTGGTTTGTTTGTTTTTCTGATGACCTATTTGACAGGTAGATTTGGTTCATGCTGTTGGGTTGTTAGAAATAAGGAAGACAGAAAATGGCTGAAAGACATCTACTAATTCAGAGCAGGACAATTACCTCTACACAGCTCTCAGCTCCCTTAGCTCTCAAGCAAGGACCCACCTGTTGTGTTATTTTTGGAAGCAAAATGTCAACAGTGTTAAGAAAATTGAGTATGATATTATTGTATATTAAATCACACAGCTTTGTTATTAATAGTTATAACAAACATCAGTGCATTGTAAACCCAGGGCTTAAATTTCAAATCCCAAAGCTCTTTTTGTTGGTTGCAGAGTGATGGAACTGGGATGTGTCCTTGGCTGCTGTGGAGATAGGAAATGGCTTGGATCTTTTAAAATATATTCACTGGAACCCCTATTAAACTGATTAAACAGTTGCAGACATAGTAGGAAGCTAAACTTTTTTCAAAATATCTCAGATTATCACCATACAACCTTAGCAGACCTATCTGCAGTTTTACGAAGAGCTACAGCTGCAGCTACATTGAATTTAACAAGGTGTCTCTTTCCAGGAACATCAGTCCCAGTAACTCGTACTAATTGAAACCAGAATAGAGGAAGTGCTATTAATGATATGACTCTGAATGCCTGAGAAGTCAGACTGAAAAAGATACCAGAGCTATGTACAGTGTCCAGATTCTGAAATTCCATTACTTCTCAGTTTCAGGAATACAAGAATATGGTATTACCCCTGCTCTGAAAAGCCATCTAAAAATAATCTCCTTACATTCCAAACACAATGAGCTCTAACTATGGTATTGCCTCAAGGCATCTGAAGGTGTAGAGGGATTGAATCTTGTCGGTTGTTATAAATTCTTCCAGGCTGTTAAAGCAGATGTTTTTGCCTTACCACCTTTCACCTTCTCCACTCTTGCCTGGGTTTTAAACTTATGCAAACATAGTTTAAACTACTAGCTCTGTTTGCAGGATGGCAGTTCTAGTCATTTGCTGCATAAAGGGTGCCAAACTGGGGCTTAGGAAAAGCCTGTTATTTGGTGCAACACTTTCCCAGATGGATTCAATATGTAATAAATAAATGAGGAATACCTAGGTACAAAATTGGTATTTCGACGTAATCTTATCAAATTACTTGTTTTGTATACCTTTTCTATACAGATCATGATTTCAGAATGGTTGGATAAGAAAAAGTGCAAATTTATCATTCAGTAGGGTCCTGTAAATCTGTCATATATTATTGGACTAAAAACCTGTAATTCAATAGCTAAAGCCACCTAAGTAATATTTTTCCTATCCCCTTTACTCTAGGAAAGTAAAAGGGGAAGAAATAAAGGGACACAGTGAAATGCATTCTTTTTTCCTCTTTCTTACCTGAATCTGGTAAGGTGCTCAAAACATTTCTATTTAGTAATGTTTGAAATCTGTTTCTTTTAATCCAAACCAGCTGTTTTCTCTAAAGAGCAGCCTGGAAAAGAAATATTGTTTGGATAATCCTTTCCCAAGCCTGTACATTCTTGAGGTTAGAGCTGACTAAACCCATGAATGATTTACACTCCTGTTTATTCCAAGAGCTTTATAGTTTCCCATTAGTCTCCTCACCAGACCCCAAAGGGTTTCCTGAGCAGCAGCACACTCACTGAGCACACAGCTAATTTAATCACATTTGGAATAATGGACATTTTTTAGGACAGGAAAGTTTTTGTTAGAACCTTCTCAGTTTTAGATAAAATTGGGGAGAGAAGCCCACAGTAGGGCTTACTAAGCATTGCTTATTTTTCTATTATGTTTAAATGCTCTGATTGTTTCTTCAGAGTGGATCAAATCCCATAATTATAAATAATTAATGTTTCTTTAGAGCAATAGTAAATCAAGCCATCATTTGGGGATACAAACACACAGTAGCACCTAATAAAACATATGCCTTAATATTATTACTAAATCAAAGCCAAAGTGAAATCTCCAGAGGATCCAGGCCTCAGGAAGATACATGATGTGAGTGGATGGATTAGAAGGAAGGATAGATGGAATTTTTCTTGTATGGATGTCTCCATGAGACTCACTAATGCAAATTCTTCCAATCATAGGACAAAATCAACATCTGTATGAGACTTGAAAATTTATTTAAATAAGTAGCATATTCCATATGACTTCTGTGGCTTATGGTAATTTTGCATATGGAAAGTTGCAATATACTTCATATCCAACATGGATAAGTTTCCCAGGGCAAGCTATTAAAATTAATCAAACAGTCCATATTCTTGTCTGACAGAAGACTTTCCTCAATATCTTGTGCCTGACCTGCACTTTTCATCCTGAAGTACTGATTCATGTAAGGAAAGAACAACAAAGCCATGACCATAACTTCTAGATCTCAAAAATATGTATGTACTGAAGAGCAAATGACTAGCATCTTTTCTGGTTAAATCAAACTCTGGACAGCTAGAGTTATAAAAAAGGTAATAAAGTTTTTATAACAAGCAATAAATACAGATCTCTGTTAGGACTGATTGAAGAAGACAGTTCTTCATCGTCTACGTTTGGTTTATTTCTGGCTCCCCTATCTCCTCCCTGCAATTACATGCAGGAGATGTTTTGCTTTGTATTCAGAATGGTCGAGGGCAATTCTGTCAGAGGCTCACTGCTACATGAGAAGTCATTGGTTGCAGCTTTATATTGTAGAGTGGGTTGGAGGGATATTTTAAAGCTTTTGTGAGTAGTTGCTAAAACTTCCACTTACTTAATAAACTACAGTAAATATGTAACTATAGGTAAAATGTCTAGTGTCTGCTCTTCCAGAGCTTAAGGCTTCATTCAGTCATCTATCCTTTTATCCATCATCCATCCTTCCATCCATCCACCCATCCATCTATCCATACAAAATTCATAGTTCGTGTGAAGCATACTAAGGGCTAGGGAATACCATTAAAGGTGATAGAAATTGAGGAAGATAAGATATTTTTTTTCTGGTGATCCCTGCACTTTAAGTGTATGCTAACTTTATTTCTCACTATTGGCAGCAGCAAAATGGTCCATCTTTGTTCCTATCCTAAAAAATATTATCCCCTAAAAGTCTGGGCATAGATCTGCACAGATTGCATCCTGAAGCAAGGCAAGCAGGGTATGCTATAGTCAGGTGTCCTTTCTGCTCTAGAAAAGCAAACCCTGTTTAGATCCACATGCTCAATGACTTTTCTCACTCACAGCAGAGCATGTTTTGACACTAGGCCAACGCTCTAGAAGATGCTTGCAGAAAACTCCTCCAGAGTTCTATTAAATAACATAAAAAATAAAACATCTTTTTGAAAAAATTGAGACACTCTTTCCTGTAATAAATAAATTGAGAAATTACATTAAAATTCATGAAGTTTAGTACTGAAACTAGAGGGATGAGGTCATGTATTTTTAATATGCTGATATGTTTAATCTTAAAATAGTTTCTTGCCCAAAGAGACCCAATTTCTTTTCCAATTTTGTTTTGATACAGAAATCGTGTATGTCTTATTTAGGGATTCCTTGATTTCAAAGATAAATCCGCTGAAACAATGTTGAACAAAAAAAAATTGCAAGTATATTGCAAAGATATTATATAGAATCCAGAGGGCAGACTTTTGACTCAGTCTGTAGAAAGTAATCAGCAACTGGGCCAGTTACTCTTACTCCATTTTTTCGCTTCTAGTGTCCATGGTGTCTTGTCTCTCTCCGAATGTCTGCTTTTACTTTCTCTCTCTCTCTAGACTGGGTGTCTCTCTTTTGCCATGTGCTCAAAACACAAAGGACAACCCTGTACCTTTACTTGTCCTCTTAGTTCTAACACTTCTGATCAACTGACTAGTGTCTCCATAGGCCAGTTTTAAATTCCTAGTCAAGACATTCTGATTGACCTACTTTAGCTTATTGATTGATCCTCCTGAATCAGATACGACCCCACCTCTAATATTTACAGACAGTATTTTTCCTGGGTAAGTATAACAGACAGACTCATTTCCCACTAAAACACTCCCCCAAAAAGTAACTTTACATACCATTTCTTTCTTTGAACTTATTCTTTTTATAGACAATAACTTTTATTTGTATGCAAATATTTTTTCTATCTGAGTTTATGCAAAGTACGTTCTGAAAGAAAAAGAAAGATTAAGTTTTTAAAATAACTAATGTCTGGTGAGTCAATGACAATACATTACTTTGAGCAAGTTTTTTTGTTGTTGTTGCTGAAATGAAGCATTTTGTTATTATCTACCACCTCATCATTTATCCTGTGAATATCTTTGGCAATGAATTATAACAACACATTCAAGTTCAACGTATTTTTATCTAAAGATTTTCTCTTCTATTTTTACTAGCTTTAATTAATTGGCTTTTATTAATTAATTTTAAACTTTTGATCAAATAATTTTAAGCTTTCATATGATATCTGGTTCATTGAAACCACTCAAGCGGTCAAGGAGGAGTTTGAAGAAATAATTATTCCACTGCATACAGATTAGGTTCATAAATTATCTGATATCTCTCCTTTTATCCTATTACTGGGTTTAATAATTTTCTCTTTCCTTAGTCTTTTCAACTCCAGTTCAGTCTCCACATTACAGCCAGAGTCGTTTTAAAACAAGTATCTGCTTATGGCATTCTCTCTCTCTCTTTTTTTACAAAAAAAAAAAAAAATCAGCTTTTTTGCTTATATGAGGAAGCCGAACAACATTTTTAGCCTGGCACCAAGACTCTTAAAGACTACTCCAAAACTAATCTTCTAACCTTCTCTTTCATTTTTCCTATTCCTCAGCTCTATAATACAGCCAGACTATTATTTTCCTGACATTTTATGTTATCTTAATCTTCCCTGATGTAGCCTTTCTTCTAAACCAACCCACCCAGTGAACACTCTTCCTGCCCACTTCCTCTGTCTCTTGCCACCCCCTTATCTGTCCAAGCCTAGCTAAGATGTCAATTCTTTGAGAAGCTTTCCTGATTGCCTCGGGAGAATTATTCACCTCCCAATTAAAACAAAATAAAATTGTGTATCATAGTTAGTTGGTCATATGCCATAATTAGTTGGTTATAGACCTCCACAAAGTTGCAATCTACCTTGAGGGCAGTGACCTCGTTGGAAGCATTTCATCTTACCATCTAGCACACGGTGCACACATGCTTAATAAGTGTTAACCCAAATGTGTGCATAAATGGAGAAATGAATGAATGAATGACTCCATTACAAATCACTTAGTGTGTTTTGTCGAGTTACCTGGATTTTTTGAAGCATTCTGATTTCTAATGGGTAAAGCAGTTATTATTCTATTCTTACTGGTATTTCTACAATATGGCTCTTGATGTATTGATATTTTCCTCATAAAGTTATTAGAGTAAGCTTTAGGATAAACTTTTCAATTTCTTTGTCAGCTTCCCATTTAATTATTTGGTTTGTTGTTTTACTTTCTTTGCCATAATTAAAAGGAAACTGAGTTCCTTTAGTCCAACCATGTTCTATAAAATAGTATTTGTATTAATAGTACAGCCATATTTTATAGTTTCTTAAACATTTCTGATTCTTAAGAATTCAGAAGCAGTTTCCTTTTTAAAATGTGTATATAATTTCAAAAATTAAGAGTCCCCAGACTTATTAATATTTAATCTTAGGGTGATTTCTTAGTTGTTTAAATGATAGAGTACAATTCACCACATTCTCAAAATCATCATGAAAAATTTGTCCATGAAAATTTATTCCACGTGTCTTTACGTTAGTCCATTCTTAAACAGCTTTGGGTGATGTAAGCTCGTGGCTTTGGCAATGCTTCAAGTCACAACACAGTTCAGTATTAATGTCAGTCATGAAGTCAATTGAATAGCTTTGCAATGTGTACAGGTCATCATGATGATCCAGTGACCTAACTAGCTCATTTATTTCAGCAAGTGATTCTTGTTTCAGTTGGTGTTATTTCAAAATATTTTTGATCCACAATATTTCTGATTAGAGTCAACAATAATTATGGAACATTTCTAATCCTATATATATTTCACCAATTTTCAACTCCTTTTTATTCAGCTTTAGTTTTCATAGGGATCTGCTAATCCTGACTAATTGAACTTTTAAAATATTCAAGGAATTGTTCACATCATCTCTTCCTGCCATTACTGAATTTCTGTGCCAGAATTTTAATGACAAAAATTATGCACCATTTCCCATTCTGGAGAGTGTAAGCAAAGATGGTTGGTTATAAGAGGTCAATCCTGACATCGGATACTTCACAAATTACTTGAGGAAATGGAACAGCACCAAATAACCATGATATCCTTACAAGGGAGAATAAAACAATGGCCCATGAAACCACCGAGAAAGAAAAGAGTTCTAGTTCTGAGAAATGGGGTAGTCTTCATGGTATGGGTAGCAGACAGGAGGTACATTGATTAAATATCTACTAAGTACCTGTCATGAAGAGAACATTCTACATAAATCAGTGTATTCATTCCTCAAGTCCTATGAGGTAAAAGTTATTCAGAGAAGTTAAGCAATCCATTTCAGATCACACAATGTGTAAGACAGAACTGGATTTAAATTCACATCCATAGGATTCACAAACCTCCAAGGCCATGAGGAAATAGTGCCTCAACGAAGGGGCACTATTTCATCTGGCAGAGATAGTAGTTGGGGAAGCAAAATTCTGACACATTCACATGTATTCCTAATTTTCTAGAGGCTTTACTCGTTGACTTCCTGGAGGCAGAATGGCATAGAAACTAGGAGCACGAGGTTTGGAGTTATATCATCTGAGCTCA
The DNA here is from genome assembly GCF_024610735.1 of Ursus americanus. Taxonomy (NCBI): domain Eukaryota; kingdom Metazoa; phylum Chordata; class Mammalia; order Carnivora; family Ursidae; genus Ursus; species Ursus americanus. The sequence goes on from NC_142135.1 coordinate 42,651,047, forward strand.
AACTGTGGGCTTACTACAGACTAATACTTGAATTCAAGGTACCTTACATGTCTTGAGTCTCAAGTTCTACTTGGATAAAATAGCAACAGAGTTGTGTTGAGGATTAAATGAAATGTTAGCACATGTTTGTAAAATGGTATTTGCTCAACAAGTAGTTATTATTAGTCGCATTCTTATTAATCTCAGGGAACAGGCTAAATTTTCAATATAGTGATCAGAGTTGCATGGCCATGAAAATATGGTTAAACCTTGATTTCCTGCGACCTCTTTTTCATCAATGACCTATATGTTCAGAGCACACAAAATTTATTGAAATCTAGTGTGACTTATATTTATAATTCACTTGCAAGAAAAAGTTGCCTCATTGGTCTCTCTTTTCTCCTAAATATACAGAACAGAAAAATAAAATGAGGGAAGCCTAGAAAACCTGATTAGTTTCATTGTCATTTGAGGCCTCTGACTACATGTCAGCTGACCACAAGTTAACACAAAACCTTGGAAATGGCCACAGAATATGGGTTTTTTTCTCCCTCCAACTTTATTGAGGAAGAATTGACAAATATAATTGTATGTATTTAAAGTGTTCAACATGATGATTTAATATACATATACATAAACATTGTGGAATGATAAGCAAAATGAAGTGAACACATTTATTACCTGACATAACTAACTCTTTTTGCATGTGTGTGTGTGAAGAACACTTGAGATCTACTCTCACAATTTTCAAATATTATTAACTATTGTTCTGTATATTAAATCCTGAGAACTTATTTTTCTTATAACTGAAAGTTTGTACCCTTTGACTTACATTTCCCCATTTTCCCCTCCTCCAAGCCCCTGGCAACCACCATTTTATTCTCGAGTTCTAAGAAATTGGCTTTCTTAAAAAAGATTACACATGTAAGTGATACCATAGCGTAAGTCTTTGTCTTTCTCATTATGGCTTATTTCACTTAGCATAATATCCCACAGTTTCATCCACACTGCTGCAAATGGCAGGATTTTCTTTTTTTTTTTTAAAGGCTGAATAATATTTCAGTGTGTGTGTGTGTGTGTGTGTGCACACGACATTTTCTTTTTTTAGGTTGTTTCCCAATCTGGTTATTGAGAATAATGCTGCACTGAACATAGATCATGTTTTTGAAGAGCTCAAGCACACAGCTCTCAGTCATAAAGCAAGAAAAAAAAAAGACAGAAATCTACATGTGACAGATTTGCATCTATGCAGTTTGCATGTGATTCAAAAGATCAAAAGGTGGTGAGTTTTCCATAGAGGAGACACTTGAAGTAAATCAATATATATATATATATATATATATGTTCTGGTGCAGTTCATTATTATTAATTATTTTTGGTGCAGTTAAATTACCAAATTATTTTGTTACATAAATTATAATTTTTACTTCCCCTTCTTCTTCTTTTTTTTTTTTTTTTTTTGCCTAAAACTTTCATACAAAGCATTTAACCCAATGTCATCGCTTATACCCTCATAATATCCTAAGGTAATGCCAGTAACCTGAATAACTCAATCCACTCAAACATTTACCTCTCTGTGTATGCATGGGTACGTGCGTGTGTGTGTGTGTGTGTGTGTGTGTACACATATATACACACTCAGAACATTCTCTAATGGACTTTTTGGACTTTGGAGGCTTCTAATCATGTTTCTGAAACAATTCTAACTGAGGCTGCCCTTCCAGGCATTTTGCCTTAATTACCCGCTCCCTGTATAAATCACAGCTTTCTGCCTGTCATTTTTCAAGGCCCTGCTGTGAATCCAAACCAGGTGACTATGTGGATACGTTGGAAGGCAAAGTGACAGAACACACCTGAGCTTCCATTTTGCTCAGGGCAGTGATTATTAATGTGAGAAATCCGGAGTGATGTGAAGTGGCCAGAGTTTCAGCACAATTTATTGCTTACAGCTTTGGGGTCCCCTGGCCTTTACCAGCTGTTCCACACCTGGACGTGGAGAACAGAAACATCCCTCTTCAATTTATCTTTCGTGGACTTGTTGCTTATGGGACTCAGATGCCAGGTGACAGGGCTGGGAAGTAGCAGTGAGAGTCTCCACCTGCACAGCCCTGAATTCCCCAAAGAGACCTTGTTCTGACTCTGGTACAGACACCAGCTTTTAACAGTGTGTAAGTTTTAAGTCTGGGGGGAGAGCGAACTTATATATAAACTCATTTTTTTTTCGGTGTATGATCTTTAGTCTAATCTGGGACAAATTGATTAAGTGAGCAGAAGACTGGAGTCTCCTGAAGGGTTCAAGGACTCTGCTTCTATGGGACATGAGTACAGCAGGTTTTTTTTGTTTTTTGTTTTTTGTGTATTTTTTTTAAGGTCTTTTGTTGGATTTCTTCCACTCTGGAGGAGTTTCTTACACCCTGAAATGCTGTGAGCTGCATGAAGGTAATGACTATTGTATTCTCCAAATCAATCTACTGACTGGCACACATTAGGCTCTAAGTAAAGTTTGTTCACTGAATGAATGCAATAATGAATGAATGAGCACAATATCACCTTTCTGAGATCTAAGTGGCACTATAGTTCAGTGGCTAAGAACAGAGGCTTTGGAAGGAAAGGATCCAGCTTTTAATCATGGTTCTGCCACTTATTTGCTATGTTACTTCAGGCAAATCCCTTAAACTCTCTGAGTCTCAGTTTCTTCATCCATAAATGAGGATAATAATAATAACTGCATCATATAACTGTTTTGAGGGTTAGATGACAATGTAGATATAGCAAGGTAGATTTCATCCCCCTCCATACCTGAGGACTGACATTTACCTAGGCTAAAACAAATCAGAATAGCGAGTGACTCCTTTTCCATAGTAGGACACAGGAGATATGCCAGTTGGAGGTTAACCTTGGCAGCATTAAAGATCACATTTTCTTTTCCATAATAAACCAGGGACCAGCCTTCCCTCTCTTCTCTTCCACTCTCAAGATCTGGAGTCCCATTCAGAGGGAAGTTCTCAGAAATGAATGACCATAGTGTTTTGGGTCCCCAAGACAACCCCTTTTAAGAGAACTTCAAGAAGTAACTACGTGGTTAAGAGTCTTTCTTCCTTTGGTTTTAAGACTGTGACCTAACTTTTTTTTAAAGAATTAAAACTTAAAGAACAATCATCCAGTTTCTTTATAATGCAAAACTAATGCAATGTCAGAAATGAAGAAGATTTGGCTTTTTGCAATGTAATTATCAAGAATTGGAAGACTGCCCCGATGCCTGGCTGCTCTTGCAAAAATTTGGACTTTGCCCAGGTGGTCCTAGAAAGGAAAGAGCCTGTGACAGCTGAGGAGACAGGACACACACTCCAGTCACTGTTCTTGCTGTTATACCTGCTGGTACCTGCTGGAAGAATTTTGTTTCTCCTTCCCCAGAGGAGATGCGTGCAGCACTTCTCAGAGACACACAGGTAATGTCCACTCACCTCCTCCCATTATCAGTGGTCTTTTCTGAAAACCTGTACTCTTCCTTGGGGTATGAATCCTCTCCTTTCCTACCTGCTGAGACTAGAGAAGGTGGTAAGTAGCCTTCAGGATACCATTTGTTTTATTCCTTGTTTCTGGGTTGTGTTCTCTGAGGAAAGAACCATGTGCTTTGGTAGACTACAACCAGTTCCCAATTCCACCACTGGAACCAGGAAGTGAGTCTTCAACCAGAGAATTATAAAGACTGGTAACTTGTACAGGAGGCTGAGTCTAAGAAAATTTGATATCCATTGGCATGCAGAGGGGCAAAGGAAAGAGAAATGTAGTAAAGTACCCCAATATACCCCAAATGAGAAGAAAGATGGTCCAAGGCAGAGATTCTGTATTGAAATAGAGAAAGCGTACCGAAACCATTCTGGAATTTATATGCCACTATATGTTCCATACAGTTGGAATATGCCATGCAAATTCCTGCAAAATGTAACATTTCTTTCTTTTCTTCTTCCCCTGTCTTCTCTTTGTTCTCTCTCTCTTTCAAAGCATGCACACACTAACACACACTCAAAACACAACCATACACAAAATGTATATATAATGGATAGTGATTGTTTCAACAGGAAACCTCGAAGCCTCAGGCAGTGCACTTTGCTAGTGCTAACAGCCTCAACTTGCTTCCTGGCTAAGCAAGGGGATGTTTGACACAAGCCAAGTTCACTATTGAACAACTTTCTGGACATCTCAGCCAGCTGGAAAGCTTTTTGTCCTCATAATTGATTTTAAGCACCATTGCTTCTTACTGGCAACACAATTACTCCCTGCTGAAACCTGTGAAAAGAAAATCATACACCTAATCAGTTGTATTCAGGGCACTGCTTCTCCTCACCTCAACTGTGACTCTGTAGCCTGGAGAGGGATCATAGAAGAGGTTGGGGGAGGTGACCTGGAGTCCTCTCCATATACTCAGTTGTCCAACATTTTTTTTAATCTAGCAAAATGAAGACTTAGACATAGCATCAATAATATATTTTTAAAGATTTAGTTTCTGTGGCATTAAAATGGCACATTTTGTGCTGCTTTACCGTGGAGATGTAGAGACTTGGTTAAAATTTAGCTTCTCTTATAGATAAGGTATAAAGTTATCTGTCTCCCTTCCACTACTGAAATCAATATTTAAAACTCAGTATGTCTTTTCGTTTTTAGCATGACCATTTTGCATTTAACAGCAACTTCCTGGTGATACAATGATTTTTCCTGAAGCAAGATGGAAATCTGGAAGAATACAGACAGGTCCTTTGAATACCTCAAATCCTACAAGAGAATCTGTGAGTTCTCCCTCAGTGAATAGGTTTACTTTATCATTCTGTTCTTTTCCTTCCCTTTAGATAATGGTGAGATTAAAGACATAATTAATTAATCAACCACATCTGAAAACATTTTCTGATTCAAATTAAAACAAGGGTAAAATTATTCCTATATTTTATGAATTCATTGAATTAGTAATGAAATAGGCTTGATTTAGACTTATGCAAACTGCTTTTCCACAGAATGTCTATTCCAGCACTTTGCAAGCTTCTTGGTTATGAAAATCATGATTTAAGAAAAGATTCATCTTCTGGGGGTAGGAGGTGTGGTCTTTTTTTTTTTTTACCATTTTTTAATTATGTTCAGTTAGCCACTGTATAGTGTATAGCATAGTATAGTACATCATTAGTTTTTGTTGTAGTGTTCAATGATTCATTAGTTGCATATAACACTCAGTGCTCATCACAACACGTGCCCTCCTTAGTACCCATCATCCTGTTACTCCATGCTCCCACCCCCCTTCCCTCTGAAATCCCCAGTTTGTTTCCTGGGGTCCATAATCTCTGATTTCTCCCCCTTCAGATTTCCCTCCCTTCCCCTATGGTCCTCCATGCTATTGTTTATGTTCCACATATGAGTGAAACCATATGATAATTGTCCTTCTCTGCTTGACTTACTTCACTTAGCATTATCCCCTTATTGAACCTTGAGTATGTCAAAGCTTAATCTCAGTGTGCTTTAATAAGATCAATTAAAAAGATAGAACTCACTATCCAAACAAAATGGATCTCAGATTAAAAGACATTTTTCTTGTTCTCATCTTAAAAATAACTGAAATTTTGCACTCACCCAAAGTAAAACCAAATGTGCTATATATTCCTTAATGGAATCAAAAGGTCAAGATAGAATCATGGTAATGGAAGGCATCTCAAATGGCTTATAAGCAAAGAGGTTGCCAAATTTACTGAGAAAAAATTAGACTATGAGCAAGAAGACCAGATTCTGCACACCCCCTTCATGATTAGACTCCCTTCTGGTATGATGATAGAAATCCCTCCTCCACCAACTATATGGAGTAGGAAGTCCCACAAAGGCTGGGTCCATGTCTGTGTTTGCTCACCTTGGTATTCCATCCTTCAGTACTTAGCACTGTGCCCGTACGGAGAACATGTTCAATGAATGTTTACTAAGTGATTACATAAATCAAAGGAGAGAGTCACACAAAGATCAAGTTTCCTTTTCCCCGCCTTTACTGCTTAGATTTCAGGCTCAAACAATTTCTTCTTGCCTGAAGTCATACTCAGTTTCAGTTGCCCTGAAGTCATATCAGTTTCAGTTCTCTGTGGCTTTGCTCCAGCTCTCTTTCCTGTAAAGATAACATTTCTCCTTTCTGTTCTATGAAGCAAAATGTTAGTTACCCCCATGATTTGACTCAAGTTGCAATACTTCCATGAAGTCTCACCTCTCAACTCTATTAGTAAACTCTGATTTCTTTCATTTATAAATTTTGTTACACTTTCATTTAGGGGAACATGTGATTTATCTGTATTTTAATTTTTTCTTGCCTAACTAAGTTGGAAGCTTCTAATTATTTTTTAAGAAATCCTCATCACAATACACAGCACCTTGAAGGTGATAGGACACATTTTAAGTGCTTGAATAATAAGCACTTATAAAAATGTTGTTGATTAGTCTTTGATATATATTTGATAAAATGAATGTTCATTCATTAATTCTTGCATATACTTATTTATTCTTTTAAAATACAAACACAATAAAGGCTGTGACTTTGTCCTTATTGTATATTCAAGATCTAGAAAAATCTTTGTCACATTAGTAGGTGCTCAATAATTAAATATTGATCAAATTAACTACCGAGAGTTTCAACATGGGTCCAGTTCCTATAGAGTTGGCTGTCCACTGGGGGATACAGAGAAGTAAACATGTACTTAAAGTATGATATGATGAGAGTTACCATGAAGGAAGTAGAGGATCTATGGAAGATTTAGAATGACCTCTAAATAAGGGGAGGCAGGCATCAGGGAAGGCTGAAAGTAGGACCACTGTCCTGAGATCTGAACTAACACAAAGAATTAAGCAAAGGGGAAAAATGATAAGAAAAATATTCTGAGTAGCTCTATTTTTAATGTTGGCTAATTGAATTTAAATTAAAAAAATATTCTGGACAGAAAAGACTGAATATGAAAATGCAAGAGATCGCGCTGTATTTGAGGAACTAAAAGTAGCTCATCACGGCTGAAATACAGAGTGAGTTGAAGGGGAGTTGTAAAAACAATGAGAAATGAAGGGACCAGATTATGAAGGGGCTCATGACATTTATTAGTAAGTTCAGACTTCATCTTAAGGGCAATGGGAAAGACTGAATGATTTTAAACACCGGAAATAGTGGCTGCCATTCCCCTTTCCAGAAATAGAGATACAGTAATTCTCTTAGTTTTCCATGGAAATGTATTATGATTCTGGCATTTTGTATAACTGAATTTCCATATTGAAATTTAAATTCTTTCTATATACTGTGCAGATTTTTAAAAATTACTCCTTTACATCACTTTAAGTATCATCAAATGCTGCAACTCATTTATTGAGGACTATTTTGTTATTGAAGAGGTTTTTTAAAAAATATCTTCTTAGTTTTTCTGTACAACATATCCTGCTCTATTTTGGCCTCAGTTTGGACTAACTAAGTGGTTTCTACAAAAGGGTATCCAACTTCCTTGTACCTCTCTTACTTCTGGCCTCCTTTTCCAATGGATCCTTTCCACTAAGACCTAAGCTTCCCACAAATTTTATTTTTGCTTTTAAATCTTTCCTACCTCTTTCTTTCATTACTTAGCTCTTGAATGTCACCTTCTTGTGAATTTTTTGTATTCTCAACAAGTTTCTCCCTGTAATAACAAAAATAAGGAAGATATCCACATGAGTGATTCTTTTTTTGTCTTTACTAAATTAAAAAAAAAGTTGGGTCAAACACATTTCTAAAATAACCAAGAAGCTGAAAACAGATGAAATATTTATTAAGACTAACCTAGGGATGCCTGGGTTGGCTCAGTTGGTTAAGCCTCTGACTCTTGATTTTGGCTCAGGTTGTGATCTCAGGGTCATGAGATGGAGTGCCCCCCCCCCCCTCTCCAGCCCCATCAGTATCTGCACTGTGCATGGAGCCTGCATAAGATTCTCTCTCTCCCTCTACCCCTCCCCCATCTCCCTCTCTTAAAAAAAAAAAAAAAGGACTAACTTCTTACCAGATTTATTTTACCTTTTAAAATATGTCTAGCCAATTTGCTATAGATTGTGTGGTAATGGGGCTCTCTATTCTCGTATGTCAATCAGTTCTAACTTTCCTACCTACCTGAATCTGCATACTTCTTTTCAGGACTATTGGTCAGTTCAGATAGCTCCACCTTCCCAACTAAAAGTCTACATTGACTCCAACTTCAAAGAGCCAACCCAATAGTGTATCTGAATCATCTCTAGCAATTCTTGGCCACACCACAGGACATTGGCCTCCCAGCTAACAGGTGAGTGCTCACATGTCAATAAATTATTCCCTATCTAGCTTTATATTATACCACTCAGTTTAACAATCTCCAGATGCACTCCTGTGTGTATACCCCGGGTTCCTACTAACACATATTAATAGGTCCTCTAATTCCTTCAGTACGTAAGTTATTTACTCCCATAATCAGAACTGGTTTTTGGTTGTTTGTTTTGTCTTGTTTTGTATTGTTTTTCCCATTTGGTGGAAACCCTGGTTATCAGTCTGGAGGTAATGATGGGGAGTGAGAGTGAATTGTAAGAAAGATAAGCATCATCATGTGAGGCATCTGTATCTGGTGAAGTCTATCTTGCAGAGTCTCCTCAAGCAGGGGGGAAAGACTTCCTTTTTTTCTAGGGAAATCTGGGGTTTTAAGATTTTAAGGCTCATTGACCCAAATGTCTTCATCTTAGGTCTCAAGTTGCCATTCTTTTCCTATCATGACACTGGCTAGGAGACCTGTTGTGGTTGTGCATTCATTCTCCTTTGCAGCTCACAATTGGATTCTGGGATGGCTTTTCAGCAAAATGATTTCTGCAGCTGAAGAAAATAAGTATTTTCTTAAATTTTGGCATAGAGTCACTCTGGCTTTGAGAGTGCTTTGAGTTAATAGTTTGTTGACCTAAGTATGTCATTTTCTTTTTTTTTTTTTAAGATTGATTTATTTATTTTAGAGGAAGGGGGGCAGGGGGAGAGAGAGAATCTCCATCAGGCTCTGCACTGAGTGCACAGCCCATGCAGGGCTCCATCTCATGACCCTGAGATCATAACCTGAGCCAAAACCAAGAGTCAGAAACTTAACTGACTGCGCCCCCAGGGACCATGTGAGCATGTCGTTTTCTTATTCAAGTCTTCAAAAGCAGTTAACAAAAGCCAGCCAACTCCAAAATCTTTTTAATTACCACAGTTCCCATATGATCAAGTGACCTAGCTATTGAATAACCTGGCACTGACCTGCAACTCATCTCAATCCACCTTTGTGAGGGTCTTAGTACTTGAGACACTAAGTGTTCCACTTCCATCATGCCACTCGCCATTGGGGAGGTGTTCTTCATTTCTGCCTGATGGTGCATGACCCAGTCCCTAAATCTCATCCTGAAACTGCTTTTAAGGACCATTCCTGGTACCAATAATCTTAGTCTAAGTTTCCACATAAAATCCTTAAAAGAAGGGTGTTTGTGTGTGTGTGTGTGTGTGTGTGTGTGTGTGTGTGTGTTTTAAAGATTTTATTTATTTATTCGACAGAGATAGAGACAGCCAGCGATAGAGGGAACACAAGCAGGGGGAGTGGGAGAGGAAGAAGCAGGCTCATAGCGGAAGAACCTAATGTGGGGCTCGATCCCATAACGCCGGGATCATGCCCTGAGCCGAAGGCAGACGCTTAACCGCTGTGCCACCCAGGCGCCCCAAAAGAAAGGTTTTTATGCTTTGAACCTTTGAGTATCTTATGAAGAGATAGATGTATAACTGTTGAGTTGGGGAAAGGACTTGTTAATAGCAGCTGCACGATTGTGCATGGAGTTTCTGCTGGGAAAGCAACTGTCTACACACTGGCGCTTAATCTGTCTTTGATAAGGAATCATGCGATGTTGCTCTGCCAAATAGATTTACAGAACAAGAGTCGAATTGGAGAGTCTTCAGCCAGAATATGGTCAAGTGACCCAGATCTTACAGGGTGCTATTTGTATCCCCACATTAGAATATAAGGTTAACTATTAGAATTGGGACTGAGTACTAATCACTTATGATATGGACATAAAAATGAAATGGCAGAATTTTTTCATTTTCATAGCCTTAAAGAAAAATGCTTAAGTTTTTGGACCTTTCATCATTTTCTGATTTAATATTGGTGATGGTTTCTGATATCATATAACCGATAATTACAACAACAAAATAATAAAGTATGTGGTGAAGACTCTTTTACTGGAGGTGTTTAATGTCTGTCTTTATGCTGCCTATATATACATATATTCTTATACAAATATATACTCAGTTATATATATTTAATTCATATTATGAATTATTCAATTATGAATTCATAATTCATATATTTAATTCATATATATATAACTGAGTATATATTTGTATAAGAATGAATTAAAGAAAGCTTTATAAATATAAAGCTGTATATATATTCCTATATAAAGTATATACATATATTCATATATATAATCATTTATACATATTTCAGGTATAGAAACAGGTATATAAAGCTTCCTTAAATTCATTCAATGGGTATGATACTAGTTACATGAGATGATACACATGCTTCGTTCATGGTTCAGCCCATCCAATTGTTTCTCAAAAAGAGCAACATTTTTCCTCTCACAAAATATTAGAATCATTCATTTCATTTCCTGGACATTCTATTTATTGTCATATTCTTTCTTGAAAAACTTAAAGTTGGTTTGAATAGTCCAATATTCTCCATGGAGAGCACTGGTAATTCCACTGCTGTCTTTAAAAAAATAACAGTTGTCATTTTATCAAGAAATTAATGAGCATTGATATTAAATTTGTTCACATTTCTATTAAAAAGGAATGGTTTTGAATTCAGTTGTGTGAACTCAATCTAGATGTCCCAGTTCTTAATTCTTAGGACTTGCATTATAGATCTCTGAAGGAAAGTAAGGTTGAAAAAGACGGCTTCACATATCACCTAACAAAATGAAGTAAGTAAAAAGGGAACTGTATTTACTGTGTGTTTTCTGTTTTCACTTGTATCTTAATGATGTGAAACTACTTTTGGATAAACTAAATGTAAGTCTCCCAATAAGTTTTTTTCCCCCCTGAGCTAATAACATAATTTACTCACCATGAACCAAAAGCAGCTTCAACATAGTCCTACTATTTAATTACTAACAGAATGAATGACTTAAGCTAAAGTATTCCAAGACCCAAATCATCATTTTGGGCAGATGTCCTACATTTAACTGGCTAATGTCAAACAATTCTAAACTGCAGGTCAGCCCATGTTGTTACTTATGGGTTCATTTTACAACTAATTTATCCCAGAGGGTTTACCATGAAGTTACTTTGCTTAAAATATCTCCTGGCCTCATAATTGTGATTTCTTTTTGGCTGGAGTGTGCAAGTGGTGATAACTAGTTTGCACATTTTCCAGGTAAAATTATCCTAGACATATTCCAATTATCAAAATGTGGACCTCAGTGGCCCATTCTATATTCAGGTTTTGAGAGAGATCCCGAACTCTATTTAGAAAGAAAACTTGCCATTTTCTGTAGACACTGCTTTGGTGTATCTTGATCTGGTATTCTGTTAGATACAAATTCTGGTTCAAATCCTGAATCAAAATTATTGATTACTAAAATATACAAAGCTGTTATTAATTGGAAAGTGAACAATCTTTATTGTAGGTTTATCATTAGAGAATATAATCTCAAACTTTGTGGTACTCTTTTATCATAAGAAAAAAAAATAGAGTTAAAGTAGTAACCCTGAATGTTATGTTCATAGCGACCATCTCTAGATGCTAGAATTACAAGTTGTAGTGTTTATTTTTTAGTTCTTTTGAGCTAGACTGTTTTCCTATTTGAGGTGTATCCCTTAGTTAATCCCCCCATACTCACAAATAAATAGGCCCTGATTTTCTCTTTTCTTGCTCCCTGGTAACTATATGCTGATATGACTTGGAATCTGCCCAGTTGAAGTGGGAATTTAAATCTTGAAGAGATCCAATGCCTAAGGGACTGTTGGGATTCATTCTGTAACTTATGGTATAGGAGGTTGTGCTAGCTGCTACCTTGCTACTCAAAGTCTGTGTGGGCCAACAGTACCAGCATCCCCCGGAAGCTTCTCAGAAATGAAGACTCTGACCTCACACCAGCCCCATGGATTGAACCTGGTGTGAGAAACCCTACAGCTAGTCAGGCTATTTCAGCCACAAATAGTATGGTTTCCTTTTTCCAAGCTCTCTGGATCAACCTTTGTTCCTGCCCATTTTTAGCCTGGTCATGTTGATTCTGTGAGCTCTTGATATTCTTCCAATAATGTTTTTTTTAGCTTAAGATAGAGTCAGTTTCTATTACTTAAAATTGAAAAAAGTCCTAGCTGATGCACAGATTATTTTAATTTTCTTTAAAAGTATCTCCAGCATTTCTAAGTTTTCCTCAATATCCATGTACTACTTTTATAATCAGTAAAACAAACAAGTTATTTAAAAATGTACGCCTGCTTGAAACCAGACAGCTGTGAATTTAGACCACATTGCTTTGGTCTTTCGTATTTAGAGACTTTTTTTTTTTTTAAGGAAAACTATATTGTGTTTTGTTGTTATGCCCTCTGCCTACACTGAGAGATAAATCAGAAGCATTTGTGTCACACTTACCATCATTTTTGAAAGGATGTTTTTGAGGATATTGTTCATGAATTTTCTAATATCTCCTTTCTGGGGACCCACTGAAAAATTTCTCTTATGCCTCAATGCCAAAAAAAGCTAAACAACTCCTAAGAACTAATATTGCACACTCAAATCCTATGAATTAATTCATACTCTGAATAAAATTGTAAATTCTGAAAACCAAAGATTTCTCCAAATTTCTGAATCACTAGAATGACCTGAATTGTTTGGTTAAATAGATTGGCAATGCATTAAATCAATATCCAAGAGAGGAACTTAGTGATTTCCTTGGCCAAGCAATCATTTCTTTTTTGTTTTCAGTGGTTTGAGATTCTGGCTGTCCATTAGCCTTTACCTAGGAAGCCTCACCTGGGCCCCACACCAGTTCAATAATATCACAATCACTGAGAATGGAATTTTGTAAAAGTGAAGCAAAATAAAATAAATAAGAAGTACTGTGCAATCTTAACATATGGTCAGGCTTTAAAAGCATTCTTTTGGCTGCATTTGTAGCCCACTCAATTTTCTTGGCCTTACAATATGCATTTTAAAATTAAGTTTATCCCTGGGCTTCATTTTACTACCCTGCCACTTTTTCATTTTGTTCTGATTTTTATATCTTGTTCCTATTTCATCATAGGAAGTGGATGAATGAATGAATGTACTGAACAGCCAAAACCAATTATCAAGTTCTAGCACATACACCAGAACATAAGGGGATGAAAACAACCACTTTTCCCAAGAAATTTCTCTCCCTGACAACTCTCTAGCCATCCAGTATTAATTGCAAAGGACTGAAGCAAACTGGCAAGAAACAGAGGCAAAAGCCTAAACAAAGCTATGCCTGTTATCTGATTTAGGCACCCAGGGTAGGGTCTGGAGGATGTGGAATGTGAAAGGGGAAAGCAAGGGTAGACATGGGGGGGGTGCAGAGCATCCTTTCATGGATGTGGTCGGCTCTTCCTCCCTGTGGGGAAGATTGACACTCAATACTGCCACCTGATGGCCCCCAGGATACTCTGTAATATATCAACACCTGTGACACATGTTCACACCAAGGGCATATTTAAGAAGCTTGAAGAACTTCTGTGCCCATTCCCAACCTACAAATATTCATGGGACTTTTTCATGATGGTTCATTGCCAACCTCTGCTATGTCCATCATGGTGATAATGGCTACTCTCCCAGAGCACAATTTATTCCTTGCCTGAATTCTATCAACAAATCCCCACCCTTCACTGATTAAAGATGCTTTCAGAGTTCACATTATTCAGCTATAGCATCTCTGAACATGTGTCTGGTTCATGACCCAGTTCTAGAAGGCAGTAGTTCAACCATTCACCTCTGGTTCCCCCTATTGGCATTTTGGCTTTCAAACCAATAGCCGCATGGAATAAATCAATAATAATAATAGTTAACATTTACTGAGTATTTATCCCTGGCAAGCATTTTCCATGTATTAACTCATTGATCATCACAAAACTACAAGGAGGGGTGGGGTAAGGTGCTATGACGTTACCTTAACTTTTCTTTTTTTCTAATTTTTATTTAAATTTTAGTTAGTTAACATACAGTGCAGGGGCGCCTGGGTGGCTCAGTTGTTAAGCATTTGCCTTTGGCCCAGGGGGTGATCCTGGTGTTCTGGGATCGAGCCCCACGTCAGGCTCCTCCACTGGGAGCCTGCTTCTTCCTCTCCTACTCCCCCTGCTTGTGTTCCCTCTCTCGCTGGCTGTCTCTCTCTCTGTTGAATAAATAAGTAAAATCTTTAAAAAAAAAAAAAGAAAGAAAGAAAACATACAGTGCAATATTGGGTTCAGCAGTAGAATTCAGTGATTCATCACTTACATACAATACCCAGTGTTCATCACAACAAGTGCCCTCTTTAATACCTTTACTTTTCAGATAAGGAATGGAGACATAGAGAGGCTAAGCAAATTGCCCAAGGTTGCATCACAGTGGTAAAATTGCTGGGAGTGGAGCCCCAGAGTCACTTAATCACTTTCCTGTGATCATGTCCCTGCTACATATTGTACAGATGACAGCATGGGTTTATTTAACTCACCACCTGGGAATTTGCTTATTGCTTACTATACTCCTTCCCCTGGAATTCACCCTTGCATTGCAACTATGGCTTTCACTCATATCACTTATTCAAACCACTCATCCCTCCCTAGCAGAAGGCCAGCAAGATCCTGGGAGAGCCACTGGCTATTCAAGGAGTTCTTAAAAACTCCCTTTAGCATGCCAAAGAGCAGTATAAAGCATACAACGACAGGCACCAGGTCTCAGGAGAGAAAATCTGACAGTGAGATACCATCTGTTTCTACTCCTATCTATACGGACCATCTGCTCTTGCTCAAAATACTGCATGGATGCTACTTAGGGTCATTTAAGGTCAGAAGAATCATCAACCTTTCAACCGTGTCTATCCATGCACCCACCTTGTTTTCTACTACTGCCCGCCATGCCTGGCTCACCAAAGCCCCACACTTCACTGCCCAGGCCTGCATCCAGCCCTGACAACTAGATGGAGAATGAGAATATGTGATGGGGGGAATACTGGATTCCCATTAGTATAAGGGCTGACTCCAAAGCAGGTAAAATTGAAAACACGATGCTGAAATTTTAGTCAAGGAATCCTTCCTCCCAGAACACAACACGGGATCAAAACTTTGAATCCCTGGTCTTATCTTGCTTAGGAAGGAGACATTAAGGGGACCAGGAGGAGTTGTGTTTCTCCTAGCCCTGGCCATATAAACCTGACCCCCACACATCATACTTTTGCTAACCCACAAAAATGGCTCAAAATTTAGCTAAAATTCACAGCAATTACCAGGAGCGCCCTTTCACACATGTCTCTTCCTCTTCATCTGTTCCCAGCCTGTTTTCATTCACTACCTTCCAGCTGAATGCTGATGGATCTACACCCCAATTCCAGGCACTGCTTCTGGCCCTACCAGGATGTGGTGCTGTCTCAGGTGGGTTCTTCAGAAGCACGTAGAGAGACAGAATTGATTAGAGATTAACACCTGTGAAAGAAACGGGGAGGAAATAGGAGTAGGCTGAAGGAGAAATTGAACCTCATGCAGGTCAGCAAAGCTTCCACCAATTCAGAATGCTGGTGGGACTATTGTCCATCGGAGTTGTCTCGTGCTGGGCCCCGATGGCGGGAATTACCCTTGCCCTGTCCAGTTTGCAAATGTGTGCTTCGCCTGAGAAGGCTGTGACTTTAGATGAGGCAGCTCTCTATTGTTGAGGGAGCCCCTAAAGGAGCTGACAACTGGAGGAAGTGCGCTGATTGCCCGCTCAGTGGGCATTTCAGTGTCTGCCACAATTGTCCTTCCTGACACTCCTCCTCATGGTGGGACCATCAAGTTCTTGGTGTGGGCTTCTCGCTCAGCTTGTGCCTCCAGTCTTATCTCACAAGTGTCCAGGGAAGACCCCACGCTCCAGTTCCTGGCCTGGAAAATCCCACATCTGGGCAGGAGAGAGATTCAAAACCTGATGAGGATAACTCTTTGATAATAAGGTCTATTCTGCTTTTAGAGATTCATCTCTCTGAGCTATTAGAAAGGGCTCCTGGGATTGGTTGTGGTTTCCTAGGCTTTCTCATTTCTCTCATCTTCACTTAAGGTTTTCTTCATACCTACTTCCTTGAAGAATTCTGGGCTTTTCCCTTTTCTAAAGCCTTCCTTTAGTTCTCTCTCTTTAGATGGACCCCCTTTTTAGTTCTGAGATGACTCATTTTTCAAAACTGGTTCAATGC
Source organism: Ursus americanus (assembly GCF_024610735.1). Classification (NCBI taxonomy): domain Eukaryota; kingdom Metazoa; phylum Chordata; class Mammalia; order Carnivora; family Ursidae; genus Ursus; species Ursus americanus. Next base: position 42,667,475 of record NC_142135.1, read on the forward strand.
ATCTCAAACTTTTCCACCAAAGAATTCCTGACTTCAGAGAAGGAAAATGTGCACTCCTGGTGGTCCCAGAAGCATAGCTCAGAGCTGCTTTCTCTAGGCATGGAATTTCTTTGAAGTCTCTATATTTTATCTTAAAAATTCATGTGAATTTTGCATTCTCCTCTATAAACTATATGCGCTAGGTTTAATATTAAAATAATATTTTAAATTACTTACTAGTAATAAATTTATTCAGGAAGATGTACCAATTTATGCAAGGTTTCATGTACCTTCTGAAATACCCTTGCATATATCAGCTTTAAATTCATAAAAGTGGAGGTCATACTTCTGTAGCATAGTATAAATCTCTCACAGAATCTTAGAATAAGAATTTAGAGTATATTTTAAGATAAACTTATATGCACTGAATTGCATTTTTATGATACTCTATATTTTGGTATGTTTTCAAACTGAAATTGTAAATGAAAAAGATCAACATATTTCTTCTCAGGGAGGAGAGAAAATTTCCCATCAAATCAGAAATTAGGTGCTCAATTCAATTAAATATGAATAAATAATCTTGCCAGGTTATACTGTATAATCTGGTAACATAATTTCAACTCAATTCTTTGAAAGAATTTATATGACGAAATGAACACAATATATTTTAGGCTTACAGCACTTTGATGATCTGACTTAAGAAAATAATTTATAGATCAATCTCTGTAGAAATATCTAAACTATCAAGACTTCAGAGTCTGGAAAAATAAATAAAAGGTATAACATTTAGTCCATTTTCCATTATATTTTTCCAATAAATGGGTTCTTATAAGAATCAAGCAGCATTCATTCAACCACTGTTTACTACTGTTGAGTACCTACTATAGTTCAGGTTCTTTGGTAAGTGCCGTGAGAGTGAGGAGCAAGGCCCTGAGTCATTCTTCCAGGCAGCATATTTTGCAGAAGGGGGATGGGTGGGAATATAGCTGAGAGTTTAAAGTGGTAATCCTTGGTGAGAATCTAGAGTTCAGATATTCTGAGATTGATAGAAGGCAGATCCATGTACTTTTTTAAAAAAGATTTTATTTATTTATTTAAGAGAGAGAGAGAGCACAGAGGGGGAGTGAAAGGGAGAAGCAGATTCCTTCTTGAGCAGAGAGCCTGACAGAAGACTCCATCCCAGGACCCTGAGATCATGACCTGAGCTGAAAGCAGACACTTAACCATCTGAGCCACCCAAGCGCCGCACATCTGTGTATTTGACCATCATCTGGGTCGAGGAAGGGTTTAAAGTTAACTGAGATATATGCTTAAATCAATGACTCCTCCAGCCTTGCACATTAATTATTCTATGACACATCTAAAGGCAGGTCCAGACACTTTTCCAAAGACTATTCTGTGTATTTCTGTTAAGTAAATATTTGGTGTGCATTTATTGTGCAAGCACTCTGGAGGATACAAGGGGCAAAATGATCCTATGGGTTTGATATTACTGTTCACACATCCCATCTCCCACCCCACCCTCTGTGAAAATTGATCCCTAATGAGTGGTGCAGTGGTGCTCAAATTTTAATGCCTAAACAATCTCTACTATTTTATGTGGTATTTTACTCATCCAGTTATTTATTCAACAAATGATTCCTGAGGACCTGTTCTGTACCATGTATTGTCCTAGGTGCTTGGTACACAGCAGAGGAGGAAACATAACACTGTCTCTGCCTTTTCTGAAGTTCATCATTTATAGAAAATAGAACAAATAAATAATTAGAAAACGTAAAAAGCTATGAACAAAACCATAGTATTTTTTGACAGATAACTATAGCATACCCCTTTTAGATAGCATGTTCAGGAAAGGTCTTTCCAAGATGGGGATATTTAATCTAAGATCCAAAAGAGGAAAAGGAGCTAACCCCTGTGAAGGACCAGGGAAAAAGCATTCAAGTATCAGAAACAGCATGTGGAGGTTTCCTCAATGGGAAATCCCTCAGAATGAAGAATAGAAAAGAAGGCCAGAGTGACTGGGCCATGAGTGAGGAAGGAGTGGTACATGATGGGGTAGAAATGAAATTAAGAAGATCTGACCTCATTTTAAATGTAACAGGATACAATTTAAGGGTTTTAAGCAAGGGAAATTATATTAGTCATATATTTTTAAACTATCAATATGATAACTTAATAGAGAATGGATTTAGGGGAGCAAAATAAGGCCTGGGAAACCCCATTTCAGAAATAGTTCCAAGAGAGGTTTGATTATGACTTAGACCAGGATGGAGAAAATAAGAATGACTTGGGGGTATATTTGGGAGTATAATTGTCGCAATTTGAGATGAATATGAGAACGAAAGACTGGTTCTGATACCTTTTAGCTGAGAATCCTTTTAGATGGCACCAAATGCTATGCTGGGAAAGACTAGGGGAAAATTTGATTGAGAGGAATCCTTCAGATTATTTTTAATCTGTTAGGTTTGTGATATATGGGAAATTACCAAATAGAAATACCAGGTAGAGAATTGTATGTAGAGGATCAAAGATAACCTTGCTTGAAGGTTTCACCGGGAATCAGGAGCATAAGCTGGTGTCTAAAGCAGTGGGAATGAATGCGATCAGCAGAGGGGTGGAGAAAGAGCGAGGAAGGGCCCTGAGAAACTGCAATATTTAAGAGTTGAATAGAGAGGGAAGAAACAGTAAACAATGCTTCCAAGGAGAAGTGAAAGATAGCAGTAAAGAAATAGAAGTTAATGCTCTTACAAAAAAACAGGGTCAACTATCTGAGCTAGAAGGGAGTGACCAACACAACTGAGTTCGTCTGGGGGAGCTAATAAGGAGTGGCTAGAAAGTTTCATTGGGTTTATCAACATGGAGTTTTTTTGTACCTTGATAACAGCAAATTCAGTGGAGGACACAGGCTGAAACATATGAGGGCTGCCTGATGAGTGAATGGGAAGGGAGGAAGCACAAGAGAACAAAGGCCGGAATGCACAGGAGCTCTCTGTGAACAATGAAGTGCTGACCTGCCTGGTCAATGTCCGTGTGCATGTTGCTTAGCAGCAGGTGACAGGACTGGGCAGAGAAAAGTGATACCAGATTAGGGGAGAATGTGACTGCACATCTGAAGGATTACTGTAAGTAATAGTAATTATCAACATATAGTCCCCACTTAGTTACACAACTATTTTGCTCCTCCTGAGGTTTGTGACCATGGGCAAATTACAGAGCCTCCCCAAACCTCAGTTTTCTCTTCTATGAAATAGAAATTATAAGGAAATCTACCTCAAAGTGTCATTGTGAAGACCGAATGAGATGTATATGCAAAGTATTTTGGGCAGTGTCTGGCCTCTATTAAATATTCATGAGCCAGAATTATGTTATTCTTATTAGTAATAGTGGTGGTATATACAATTAAAGATGAAATATTTAAGATACTAAAACAAAAGAGTATTTCATTGTTTAAATTATAGCCATTGGCCAATTTAGCCCTGGCAAGAAAAGAATACTTAAGAGAGGGTCAAAGATGTTAGTTTTCCCATTCCCCACTCCCGTCAGCCCCTAGTAACTTCAAATCTACTTCCGGTTTCTATGAATTTGCCATTGTATTAGGTAAAACATTTAAATAGGTAAAAATTATTTTTGGAACTCTCTCCCCCAACTCTCCACAACTCAAAATCCCAAATCCTGAAAATGGATGAAGGTGGTGCTTGCACACTACTGTAAATGTACTTATTTTCACTGAATTTTATACTTAAAAATGATTAAAATGCAAAATTTTATGTTATATGTATTTTGCCACAATAAGACAATATTACCTAGAAAGAAAGATGTCAGTTTTAATCTCACTTCTGGTGATCACAGGGAAGTCATTTCAGAATTCTTTGAAACCATTTTACTCATCTACAAAATGGAATGAAACTAAGCTATTCCTTTAAATGAGTTTCATTCAACCTCCAAATTCTGTGACCATAACATTCACGAAACCTAGAAAAGTTTGATCGAAATAATAGTGCAGAAAAGACTAGGTATGATAGGAAGATACTTTACTGTAAGTAAAAAACCAAGCTCCTCCAGTGACGTTTTCATATAAAATATAAATACTCATATTTAATTATTTTTAATTTTTTTGCACACAATGTTCTTTCTGCCCATTATTTTTTTTATTATGTTCAGTTAACCGGCATATAGTACATCATTAGTTTTTGATATAGTGTTCAATGATCCATTAGTTATGTATATATTTGGCTTATTTACAAAATCACACAAATAAAATTATGATTCATAATTGTTCCTGGGATTGAAGCTTATTCCATAGAGCTGATAATAATGGTTGCCACTAGGCACATGTGGCTTTCTAAATTTTAATTAATTAAAATTAAACTAAGTAAAAATTTGGTTTTTCAGTTATACTAGTTATATTTCAGGTACTCAATAGCCACATATGTCCAGTAGCAAATATAGAACATTTACGTCATTTCAGAAATTTCTGTTGGACACTGCTCATAGAGTATTCCCCATTCCTTATATATTTCTGCACATTTTCCATGGGATATTTCTTTCCTTAGCTTCACCTTTCAAATAGCATTAGCAAATGACCAAACCAGGAACAGATGCTGGAGGGTCCTCTGAGAAAACATGCCACCACTAAACTGTCATCTCCTAATATTTGTTTAATTTTTCCAAGGATACACACCTAAATAGTATCTTTTTAAAGCTGAAATACTCTGACTATTCTTCCAGAAATGTTATTCTTTAATTTGAAGCAGTTTTTCTATGACTTCCACTATTTATTTTCATTTAATTGCCCCCATAAAGCAAAACAGAAAATCATGAAGTCCTACAAGAGGAAATCAGAGTGGAAGAAGAACCATTGCTGTGATTCTATATGCGTTCGGAAACAGACTTCATAAGCCAGGGATAAGACATAATCTCATTTGTTTTACGATGTGACAGAAGCCAGTCATGGCTTAATTAATTCAGGGTTGTTTTCATTTTGGTTGCATGGGACAGATCTGTTAATAGAAACAATGTATAAATAAAGAAGCTCCAGAAAAGGATGTTGAATATTGGTGGTGCTAAGGGGAAAGGCTGTCAAGAATAAGGTCTGCAAAAAATCATCTTTCCATGAGAGACAAAAACTGGCTGCAGACAGATGCTTCTAAGACCCCAGCTCTTGTTGAAGAGGACAGCTTTATAAATAGATGCACAAAACAGCAGCCAGCTGTTCAAAATAATTGCCAGGCGATATTTGGTGATGACAACCTGAAGAAAGTCATCAATGCAATTATTTCACACCAGATCAGTCCAGCAGATCTGTTGAACCTTCTTGCCTGTATTGAGTGAGTGAAATACTCATTATTCTTGAAATGCCAATGTTGCTTGCTCATTTTTTCTATAATAAACAATGACTTCAACAACAATTATATCGTTGTAACATTATTAATAATTTAATCAGGGACAATTAACTCAGTGGGTTAAAGTTTCAAACACGTGAGGCTGAGGTTCAATGCACTTATGCCTGTGGAGAGATGCTCTGTCCCAACATAAAAGCTTATGTTCTTAATGCTAGTTAAGCATTTCAGAAAAGCCTACCAGCTGGCTGTAAATCAGGACAGTGTCCCGTTGTTAATGTCTTGATCATTTTATCATGCCATACATAGAAGAATCTCCCAAGAGTTCTATAAACTCAGTGGTTCCCCAAAAGCATTTATTTTATAACTACTAATACTCATTATCATTCATTCATTTCCTTCCATTACCTCTCAAATGCCTTGCATTTTTCTCTTCTCTCTTTCCCAATCTATTCTCCTCAAAGACCCAGTTTAGTTATATAGCTATCAGTTTTCTAGGGCCCAACCATAGTTTCAAGAACTTTTCAGATCTTCACAGTCATGGCTTCTGTGTTAAGATGTTATATTATTTGATTAACATACGAATAGCACTCTTTCTGAAATATTTGCAATATAGTGTTTCATATAGGTTTAAACAACTATTTAAAGCAGATCTGCTTTCTTCTTGAAAGCAATCAGATTTTCATGACACAACATCATGGGTAAAGTATAAAGGTTATCTATTCAATAAATTTTTTTTTAAAGATTTTATTTATTTATTCGACAGGATAGAGACAGCCAGCGAGAAAGGGAACACAAGCAGGGGGAGTGGGAGAGGAAGAAGCAGGCTCATAGCGGAGGAGCCTGGTGTGGGGCTCGATCGCAGAACGCCGGGATCACGCCCTGAGCCGAAGGCAGACGCTTAACCGCTGTGCCACCCAGGCGCCCCTTTTCAACAAATTTTAATTCAGTGACAATTATATGTGTAGTGGAGACAAAGTATGGGATTCCAGTAGGGAGTTTTGCTGGGTGAATAAAATATAATGGTCTTTCAAACTTTGATCAAAAGCAATGGGGTTTTAAAATTTAAATTGATGTTGGGTCACCTGGGTGGTTCAGTCAATGAAGTGTCTGACTCTTGGTTTCAGATCTCAGACCCGCGAGATAGAGCCTTGTGTCAGGTTTCATGCTCGGCGGGGAGTCTACCTGAAGATTCTCTCCCTCTGCCCCTCTCGCCTCATGTGCTCTGTCTCTTTCTGTCTCTCTCTCTGAAATATATCAATAAATCTTGGGGCCCCTGGATGGCTCAGTCATTATGTGTCCGCCTTCAGCTCAGGTCATGATCCCAGGGTCCTGGGATCCAGCCCTGCATCAGGCTCCCTGCTCAGTGTGGAGTCTGCTTCTCCCTCTTCCTCTGTCCCTCCCCCCTGCTCGCTCTCAAATAAATAAATAAATAAAATCTTTAAAGATAAATAAATAATTTTTAAAAAATTTAAATTGATGTTTATTTACCTGTAGCTTTGGCATATCTTGTTTTTAACCTCATCTCTACCTCTAGATACTTTTTCCTGAATAAATGTTTTGCTTTGGGGTACATTGATTATATAAGTATATAATTTTCCTGAGCACCCATTGTGCAAGAAACTGCTCGTGGAGGTAGACTACAAAGAAGTGAAAATTTGTCTCTTCTGATATTAAATAAGACCTGAAACACTGGAGAGATATACCATGCTGATGGTTTAGAAGACAATATAGTTAAAATGTCAATTCTCCTCAATTTACCTATAGATTTAAAGCAGTCCTAATCAAAACCCAGCAGGTTTTCTAATAGAAATTGACAAGTTGGTTCTAAAATTTTTATGGAAATGCAAATTATCTAGGGTGTACCTATTCTAGATCCTTTGTATGTATCTATCTGCATGTATGTATCATACATACATAATTATTAAGTTATTTTTATAGTCAAAAATATTAAGGTGAGACATAATTATTTTAATTCTATTTTCAGCTGTCAATAACATTTACTTATTCCTACTATAGTTGACGAAATAATTGGATATGTATTTTTCTTATCATTTCTCCTTCCCAACCTCCACATTTTGTTTTAATATTATTACCTTCACATGGTCAAGATTTATAACATTTTCATTCTGTACTATAACCATAAAGCCATAGTTGCTTAGTTTTAGTCCTGCATTTAATATGTTTTAGTGTTCATCAGGGATAGTTTCACCATGGAGTCTCCTTAACTCAGCTTTTTATTTATTTTGATACATCACTTGGTTGGCTGGATTTCATCCTAGAGTAATTTTTTCAATAAGGTTCATAGGTACAGTACTCCCTGAGCTTTTCTGTACTTGAGAACATGAGTCTATTGACTTTATATCTGAAGTGGCATGTTGGTGGTCCTAAAATTCTTGGTCACGATTTTGCTTGCATCTTTGCACATTGTTCCACCATCTTCTGGCAATGCATTTACAGGAATTTATGATTTCTTGTCCTGCTTGTACATGCTTTGCTTTTTCTTAATGTTTCTATTAACATATTTATGCATTTGTCCTTGAAATTTAGAAATTTCTGTTTGATATATAACCAGTATACCTTTCGAGGTATAGATTCAAATGTTTATTTCAAAAAAGTTTTCATCTCTTATGTCTACTTATAACATCTATTTTTTGCTTTTCCAGAAATGTGATTTCCTTTGTCACCCATACCTATCATATCCATAACATTTATCATATCATATATCTATACCCACCAGCTCTATCATAATATTCACCTTAATTCTTTTCATGGTTTTTTTTTATTTTCAATTTCATATTTTTATTTCCTTTTTGCTTCTCCTTTAGGTATTTATTTTTAAATCATTGCTGCTGTTCTTTTTTTAATTATTATTATTTCGATTTCTTTCCTGAGGTCTACCAGCTCTTTTTGATTCCTGTGACTGATATTCTTTTTCTTTCTTTCTCTCTCCCTCCCTTCTATCCTTCCTTATTTTCTTTTTTTTTCTCTCTTACTTTTGAAGGTTTTGTTGGAAAGATTGTAACTGAAATTTCAAAAAACTGTTTTTATGTATACTGTACCTTCTCCTCATTGTTTCCTTTCTACTCACTACTTATCTTTGAATGACTGTTCAACTCTGAACAGCTTCTTACCAGTGAAAAAGAGAGGAGGATTAAATTGATTCAGCTTACTTGGTACCCAGAACTTAAATCAAGTTTGTGTACTTCAACACTCTGTCTTTACTTTATTCTGGATGCCTTTCTCCATGAATTTGCCACTCAGGAATTCAGAGTGACCTATAGTGAAGCTCCTTAAATAGTGTGCTCTCTGAGTTTATAATTTGGTTTTCACTGTTCTCCCTCTCTCCTATATTTTACCTCTAGCAGATATTTTTGACTAAGATGTTATAAAATCCATCATAAAAGAGACATATTGATATGATTTGTGCTTTAATTCCATCTCTCCCAATAGTCTGTTCTAATGAGTTGATCATTGTAGAGATATACTCTGCTTTTTCTATGACCTTCCTACAACTCTGCATTTCATTGCTTTAATTAAAGATTTAATACATGATCTTCTAAGAATTCGGAGTCTTATTTTTAAGAAATTTCTTCCTGTCCAAAATCTGGGGGCATATATATCAACTTTCAATACTTTTTTTCTTTGGTCCAAGTTTTACAGTATTTGGCAAATATTCCTTATATTTTGTAATGTCAGATTATGGATATGTTTTTGTTTCATTGATGACAAAATTTTCTTCTTTCTCTCCATTTTTTGTCTTCCTTGCTTTCTTTCCATTGTTTAAAATGAATTTTTTTAAAAAATGGAGAAAACATGTCATTCTTTCATAAGGCTATATCTGAAATACTACTCAGTTGATATTCTTCTTTGCATTTACTCCTCCTTGAAGTTCTTACACTAAAAAGCTAAAAAAGGAATCTATGAAAGTGCTACCTCATGTCTTGTGCTTCTATTAGTTTGGAAATATTTTTAAATATTTAGCTTCTTCAACTTTAACTTCTGGTTCCCATCCTATCTTATAGAAGTCCTCCTGCTTCAGTTAACAACTGATAATCTGTTTCTTGACTTCTCTCTTGTCTATCTATTGGTTTCCAGTCATTCCTTTGGCTACTAATGGCTGTTACTTAACCCTGGTATAAAAACAAATTGAGTGGTGAGAGCACGATTCAAATTTGGCTGAAATATCATTTCTTCTATGAAAATTTTCCTAACCCTCTCTTTAAGAATTTGGCTGAAATATCATTTCTTCTATGAAAATTTTCCTAACCCTCTCTTTAAGAATCCACCATTCCCTTCATTGTGTACCCTCTGTACCCCCCACATGCTTCTGGATACCACCCATAACGCTTGGTACGCAGAAATTTTTGTACATCTTTCTCCCAAAACTGAAAGGACCTCTCAAAGACAAGAAACTATCTTACTCTAAAATCTGCCTAGTCTTACAAATAAGATAATGCATTCTTATTAAGAATTTTTCATAAAGCATTCACTCACATATGAAACTAAATGCTAAAACATTTGATAGAATAACAGCCTATCATAACTGTAAAACCATGTCCTAGCAATTCTCCTAAGAAATTAAAACAGCTGTCCTCTGACTGTTTTTAATAAATATTACCTTTATCACTCAACCACTACCTCTGTCATCACTTCTAGCTAATTTAGTATTAACTCTTTACATACTAGGCAACATGCTATTATCTCATGTAATCCTCATATAAACCTCATAAAGCCTGTTATTATCACTCTCTAAGGCACAGAGTGCTTTAGTCAATTATCTAGGTCAACTTTTAGGTGTCTGGCTCTATAGCCTGAACTCCAAATCACTATATAATGCTGTCTTCTGAAAATTAAAATAATAGCAGGACACTCCACATTTTCCAAAGAACTTTCACATTTATTTCCACTATTTATTTGGTTGTTAAAATATGAATTTTGCTTTAAAGAGGCCAAGCAAAGCAAGTTTCTTTCTTTCTTTCTTTCTTTCTTTCTTTCTTTCTTTCTTTCTTTCTTCCTTTCTTTCTTTCTTTTTTCCTTTCCTTTCCTTTCCTTTCCTTTCCTTTCCTTTCCTTTCCTTTCCTTTCCTTTCCTTTCCTCTTTTCAATAATTTGTCAAACACCAGCCATATGCCAAGACCTGTGCATAGAAGAAAACACAGATATGACATTTATTCATGTGCCACTTACAGTCACTTGAAGGAGTTGGGGTGAGGTAGACATCTCTGGAACAATGAATGGGGAGTGACAGGAAGAGAAAATGGACATTTGAAACTGCCTATCATGTACTAGGACTGTTGCACACACCAATCTATTTAAACTTCATTGCAAACCTATGAAATAAGTGTGATGACCTCCATTTAACAGGTGTGAATACTAATGCTCAGAGAAGTTAAGTAAATTCTCATTGTCATATAACTATTAAAGCAACAGACAATATTAAAATCTAGGTTTGGTTGAGTCCAAAAGTTGTGCTCTATTTATTACATATTCCAGTCTCCCAGGAGAGAGAAATATTTCTAAGATACACAGCCTTTACTTGTCCTTCCTTCTTTCCTTCCAATAAAGAGCTATGGCAATCAATGACAGAAGAAACTCTATTTGCCTAGAGATGTGGAGAAAGGCTTCTCCATGGACACACAAGTTAAACTGAGCTTTGAAAAACAAGTAGCTCTTCATTAGAGAAAAGATCAGGACATGGCATCCCAGGCAACTGGCACAGTGTAGTAAAAGGCATGGATGCAGGGCCCTGCAGGAAACGGTAGGAGTCTGAGAAAGGGGACCATAAGCAATAAGGTTAGTAATAATTTAGGTTAGTAATTACTTACATCAGTCTCTTGAAGGATCATGGTAAAGAGCATTATGAAGTACTCTTTATTAGCCAAAAGCCTTGGGAAAGAAGACTCACTGACAAGTGTTCTTAACTGACTACTCATAAGTGTCCAACTACAACAAAACCTAATCATTAAAATCACCTGGGATTAAAACGAAATGAATGCCCAAACCAGAAACTAAACGAGTGTCAATTATTTTAACTCTAGAGAAGAGATAAATTTTAAGCAGAAATGGAAATCATGGAATTTCAAAATGTCCAATAAAATTTTGTTAATTTAAAACTGTAGTATCAGCAGTTGCACAGAATAGTGTTTTCACGAACTGGCAGCAAAATTTAAAACCCCTGGGGAAGCAACTAAGCTCTTACACATTATTATCAATAGCTGCTTCCAACCCATTACTAATTAGCATGGTGTGAGAAATGTGGCCTTTAAGAAATCTGATTTATGCCACTGTCTGTTCTAGGTTGAAATTCTTGTCATCAGTTGTTTTTCCTAACCCAATCATAATCACACTACTTTGGAAGCTATGTGGAAATGTCTAGAATTGCCAAAATGTTCATTATTGACTTATCATTGTTTTCTATGTGAATTTTCAAAGAGCTGAGGTAAGAATTTTATTAGTTATATATGACAATCTCACATAAAAACATCTCTTTTGGTGAAATGTTGAGTGGAATGCAGTACTGGGCTCCTTCCTTATTCATAGCAGTCTTGCCTCAGGGGGTATTCTATGTTCATGGAATCCATAACTGTTCAAGGATGGGATTCAGGGGATCAATAAATGTCCCGAAATTGCATGTGAAGCATTTGTACATTTTTCCAAGGAGTTCATAGTTTTCATTGGGTATTCAAAGGGGTCTTGTCACCCCTCTTCCTCAATTTAAGAACCATTAACGTAGAGAAAACAATGCAGGGGATTTATTTTTCCTGTCTCAAACACAGTGGAAGGAGGACAGCAGCTAGCCGTGAATCTTGAATGCCTTAAATGAAAATTAGTCCTTAAGTGGTTGCTCCTTTAGAGAAGATGACAAGTGACAAATGTGTTTTCCTGATATCCATTTAAAAATTGACGTGGGACAATATGTATATGCACAAGAGGATAAATAAATAAATAAATAAGTGTACATATGCATATATGTGTGTATATATACGGAAATGTGGTAGGTACTATCTTATTTTTGAGGCAAGAAGAAAAAGTAGCACAGTTTTAATCTATTAATGTATTTCACAACAAACCATGGTGTTAGCTGACCAAAATATCACTGTTTGTCCCTGAAAAACAAGCTGGCACACTTCCTATTTTGCATTGTCCTTATTAACATCTGTTTAGAGTTGTCTGAGCTCTACTCTGAATTCCAGCTACATGAGCTATCCATTAACTTTATTTTGTTCTGGGAATGTCTAAATGTTTTTGTTATAAATTCCTGCAGTTCACTTAACCTTTGTTGGATGCCAGTGCTCTTTTGAAAGGCCTTTTTATGTGGAAGCCCCATTATGATAAACAGACTCAAATGTTATCAGGATTCTTCTTGATACTATTCTATCATTTGAATGCCTGTGCATACACACAAGCTCTGGACTTAATAAATTGTCTAGAGTTTTATTTTAGTTTCTGACATTTATGACAAATTTTGGAAACCTAACTATTGGTGTTGAGTTGCAGAGAATACGACATTCAACGCACTGGTATGATATTATACATACTAGATGTTTTAGAGTTCCATCACACCTTGGTTCAGCATGTTAGATTCTTATAGTAGTACTTACCGGTGATGTCAGCTACTAACAAATCAATATTAAGCGAACACTACTACGGTTTCCTTTAAATATTAAATTATAGCATTTTGGTAAATTAAAAACTTTCTTTTATTTTATCAGTTTTGTTGCCTATTTTATAAACACATCAGCATGATATTTAATATGTTTTTGTAATTTGGGCTTTTTTATTTGTGGTGCTGCTAATGTTTCTCTATTTTTGCTCTGATCATTTGTACATATCATGGAGTATGGTCTGGGAGTCTGTCAGTTTTCTCCTTCTGTATCTTTTGTGGGTTCGTTTCTCACATGCAGAATGAAACACAAAGCTAGGCTATGGCTTTGAACATCTTTCTTCAGATAGTTAGACCTAATTTCTGGAATTAATGAATTTGCATTACATTAAGTATATTTTTAGAATGCCTTACTGCAAATTATGGGCACAATGTTCTTTTTCATCTAAACATAAAAACTTTGTAAATTTCCTTGCTAAAATGGTCCTGGGAAGAAAAGTACAAGCGGATCCTTGGTGTGTCGGAAAACAAAGAAATGTTTCATTCTAATACAGGTGTGTCAAAAGGAAACAGAAACAGAAACAGAAACAAAAGGGGCTCCCACTCGGCAAATCTGGAATAATTTGTGCATGAATAAGAATTTTGACTTTAATAATTATAAATAATAAAACAAATAAAAATCCATGGGTCTAAAATAAAAGAAGGGGGGGACTCATTTGCCTCCATTGGAGATGGTGATTACAACAATCTTTAACTTTGAAAATTGGTAATAGAAGAGAAAGAATAAGTACTTATTTTCCCTTTTTCAGAGGAAACAGAGTTCATTCTGGCTGATTAGATGAAGTTTTCCTTTATAGAAGAATGCCAAGAAATAGCCTAGAAGGAATGATAGAATTAAAAAAGCTAGAAGGAATGATAGAATTAGAAAAATCAACATTTTGTAACTCCCAATATAATAATTAATTCAAGCAAGGGTCATCAGTGGATGCTAAAATCATTACGGGAAAGGCAATCAAGGGAATAGATAATTCACACTCGCCGAAGTGTCAGTTCACAGACTACTTGCCAATTGCAATGGGAAAAAAATATACCTTTACAATGGCGACATCTGGCTTTCTCCACCCTAACCAAGTTTTCAGATGTGGGACAAACCTGATATTATGTGCCCCCTGATGTGAGGCAATTTGAAGTACACATCACCATCTATGAATCATTGTCTTAAACGTGTTTAATGAGAATCTAACCAATACTGTAAACATAGCGTATAATTTATAGGAAAGAAAGAAAGAGAGAGAGACATAGGGAGGGAGGGAAAAAAGGAGGGAGAGAGGGAGGGCTGGAGGGAGGGAGGAAGGAAGGAAGGAAGAGAAAATAAGTAAGAGCACGAGAAAATATTCAGACAAACCCAGAATGTAACACATTCTACAAGAAAATAAGCCTGATTTGGCTGTGCATGGGCATAAAAAATAGGCAGCAAGACTATTGTAAATGACCAAAAAAACCAAAAAACAAAAACCCCAAGTGCACTATTTAAAACTTCATTGAGCCTGGATTTTTTCTTAAAGCCATAAAATACATTTTAGGAACAACTGGGAGAAATTTAATTATGGACAACTATTTAGATGATACTATGTCATTGTTAGTTTCTTGCGTATAATAATGGCATATTATGGCTATACATGAAGATGTCCTCATTCTTAGAAGGTATATGCTGGAGCATCTTGATGTCTTTCACATAGTTCATTTTTAAAAAAAGAAATACGCATTTATAGCTACATTAAGCAAATGTGGCAAAAGTTAACAATTATTGAATATAAATGTTGGGCATATGGATGTTCATTATTCATTTAAACATTTCAGAGTTTTTAAATGTATACTACAATTTGGAAACAAAAAATAATATCATATGTGTTTTGTATGTGTGGTTTTATTTGTGTATATATGTGCAATTTAATCTCTATACATTCAATAAAAACCTTTTGTCTCAAGATTCTTTGTATGTTCATATGATGCTACTTTTAGGGGGCAGGTGGGCCCCCACATCGACTTGTGAAGTAACATCAGCTCAGTTTGGATGGAAGTGTCCTCCCTTCCTCTAAAATCTGTAACGTATGCACAGAATTTATGTGGTGTCAGCAGAGTGATGGATGTTCCCAATACTATGAAGGAATTATAGACATATGTTGCAATCATAACTATATAGACTGCCATGAAATGAGAAAGAACAGGGCATGGCAGTGAAACCTGGGATGAAAGTAGAGATCAGAAATCTAAGAGCAGGGAAAACTTGTCAAAGTGTATATAAAGGGGATTAAGAGAATGGTGAGCATAAGGAGGCAGGATGTATGGAAGCCATGTGGCATAAGAATGTGCCATATGGTGTTGGAAGGTGGCAAAGAAAGGGCAAGTGCCCTGAAGAGATGATGAAGGTAAAATCACATTGACGAGGACCAGACGGAGGTCAGCACAGCATAAGTGGGTGGCATTCCTATCACAGTGATGGGAAGCCGAGAAACAATTCAAAGCTAGCAGGATAGTGAAAATAAAGGAATCAACTTGAGCTGGTGAGTGGGGGATTTTGAGGTCGGGAAAAGTCAAGCGATTTGAAGTCAAGTCAGCTTGGAAGAGTGAAAACAGTATGAGCTTTGGAATTGGATAAATCTAATTTTATAATCTGGCTCTGCTGTTTTCTACCTGTGTGACCTTGGGCAAATCACTTGGGGTCTCAATTTCCTCTCTTAAAACTCATGTCAGAATTTTGAATAAAGATAGTAGATGAACCATGAACTTTTAATTTTATCCATAGAATTAATCAGATATGATATCAGACATGTATCAATTTGGTTATGTAGGTCATGATCACATAAATATAATAGCAATTTAAAAAGGATTGTATCTACTCGGTGTTTTGATATTATTATTAGCACTCTGTACCAGGGTGAGGGTATAAAACAAAGGACTCTCATTGGTTGAAGACCATTGAACTGACCTCATTCATCCTTCATATTGATTCAACAAATTTTTTTTTAAAAAGATTTTATTTATTTATTTAACAGAGATAGCCAGCGAGAGAGGGAACACAAGCAGGGGGGGTGGGAGAGGAAGAAGCAGGCTCATAGTGGAGGAGCCTGATGTGGGGCTCGATCCCATAACGCCGGGATCACGCCCTGAGCCAAAGGCAGGCGCTTAACCGCTGTGGCACCCAGGCGCCCCTCAACAAATATTTTTTGAGGACATGCTATATTCATCAGGCATTATGCTAGGCTTGTACTGAATGGACAAGATATCTGTCCTTCAGGGACATAAAACGTGTTATTCTTTATTTATTCATATATTCTTTCAACAAACACTTCTCGAGCATTTTCTATATACTTCTATTGGGTACCTCTTATGTACCACATTCCTAAAACTGTTCACACGTATGCTTTTTTCTTAGGTTTTGCTTTGATGGAACCTAAGCTAAGAAAGTGCTAGAAACTTGCTGCATAGAAAATATGAAGATGAATACATTCTGTTAAAATTATTCAAAAAGCTCACAACCTGATAAATAGGGAAGGACACACAAAAATGACAAATGCATGAGAATATATGGTATTCCAGAATAGTCACAAATAAAGCTCAAAGAAAGGAGAAATCAAATAAACCACCTATTTTGGGGAAGAAGCGGTAGGAAAAAAAATCTTTTTTTTTTTTTTTGAGGAGGAGGACGATACTTTTATTTCCAAAATAACTCTTTACAAAATACTTGATATTTATAAAGGGAAAATATTTACAAAGGACAAGCCTGTCAGATACCACTTTAATCAAGTGACAAAGTGAACGTCACCTGGAAAAGGATAAATGGAAATCACATACCATCTTTGCTGTAAAAGACATAATCTGAATGTTATAGTGAAAAAATATGAGACAAATAAAAATGAAGAACATTCTACAAAATCACTGGCCTGCAAACCTTCAAAAAAATTGGTATCATGAAAGTCAAGGGAAAACTGAGGAACCACCTTGGATTAGGAAGATAGCTACTGAATGCAAGACATGGTTCTCAACTGGATTCTTTTTTTTTTTTTAAGATTTTATTTATTTATTTGAGAGAGAGAGAGAGAGAGAGACAGAAATAGTGAGAGAGAACAGGAGCGGGGAGGAGAAGGAGAAGCAGACTCCCACTGAGCAGGCAGCCCGATGCAGGACTTGATCCCAGGAACCTGGAATCATGACCTGAGCCAAAGGTAGATCCCTAACCGACTGAGCCACCCAGGCGTCCCTCAACTGGATCCTTTTACGGTAAAAGATGTTATTGGGACAACCCATAAAACTTGAATGAGAACTAAGGATTAGATGGTAGTAGTTTATCAGTATTGATTTTCTGGTTTCGATGGTTGTATTGTTGGTTTTGTAGAAAAATATTGTCATTGTTTGTAGGAAACATCCACTAAAGTATTATATTTATTTGCTGTGCCTGCCATAACAACGTCCTACAGACTAGGTGGCTTAAACAACAGAAATGTATTGTCTCACAGCTCTGGAGACTGAAAACCCAAGATCAAGGTGTCAGCAGGGTAGGTTCCTTCTGAGGGCTGTGCGGAAAGGGTCTGTTCCAGGCCTTAGCTTGTAGATGGCCATCTTCTCCCTGTGTCTTCATATCATCTTTCCTCTGTATCATGTCTGTGTCCAAATTTGCCCTGTGGTAGGAAAAATTCTGATGGGGAAAAAATGGCATTTAGGAAGATCTTAATGACTGGACAGAATCTTAAAGGATTAAGATGGTATATTAATTTCTCCAGGTTGCTGAACAAATTACCCCAAAGCGGGTCATTTAAACAACAGAAATTTGTTCTATCATAGTTCAGGAGACAGAAGTCTGAAATCAAGGTGCCAGCAGGTTTGCTTCTTTCTGGAGACTTTGAGGGAGAATCTGTGCATGCCTCCCGGCTTCCAGTGATTATTGGCAATCTTTGATGTTCCTTGGCTCATAGGGGGGTCAGTCCAATCTCTGTCTCCGTTTTCATGGGGTATTCTTCTCAGTATTACTCTAGGGTCCCTCACACCTTCATGTAGGGATGCCAATCATTGGCATCTAAACTCACACTAAGTCCAGGATGATTTCATCTTGAGATCCCCTGTAAATTGCATCTGCAAAAACCCTCTTTCCAAGTAAGGTCACGTTCTGAAGCTTTTGAATGAACATAAATATTTTGGAGGATACTATTCAACTGGTACAAATGGGAAGGGAAGTCTTTTAGGTAAAGAGAAAAAGCATGATCAAATGTACTTTAGGGATGTGTTTACAGACAAGAAAGTCATCTGGTCTGACTGGAAAGTGTACAAAATGTGAGAAGAGAGTGAGTGATATGGCCTAAGGAAACCCTTTTCCATCCTTTAATACTCAAAGCCAGTAACATTTTATGTGAACTCATCTGAACAATTCTTTTCCCATCCTCCAAGAAAGTTAGCTGCTTCTTTGATGTAGTCCTAACATATTTTATCCTTAGCTCCATTATAGCACTCACCACATTGTATTGAAATTTTATGTACACATATCTAATTTTACTAGACTGACTGAGGGTGCAACTGTGTTATTTGGCTTAGTATTCCCAAGGCTGAGTGCTGAACATATAATAATCAGTCTGTGAATACTTGTGGAAAGGTAAAAGAAGAACCAAAGAAAGAAGGAAACAATCAAGGAGGGGTGGGGTGGAGAGATGGGTGGATAGTTAGTCTTCCCTCAGCTGACAGAGGATCCCAAATGCCAGATTAAGGGTTCCGTGCTTTATTCTATAGATAATGAGCAGTCTATGCAGGTTTCTGTGGGAGAATAATAAATTATAGCTATGCTTTAAGTGAAATACCTGATAATGGTATTTAGTATAAATTAAAAAGAAAAGGAAAAGCTCAAAAGAAAAATCTAGTTCAGAGATAGTTGTAATAGAACAAAGATAGAAATTGAGGCCCTGGTGTAGCCTCTGTGCATTACGGATAGAAAGAAGAAAAAAATGGGAGGTAAAATGAACAAGCTTTGTGATTGGACTGTTGTAGTTTCATTAACATAAACTTTCGAGTGTAAATGATTAATTCATTTTGGGATGTTTTAGATCATTCCAGGATCCAGACTCTACCATTCAACTAGACATTCAGGTGTAATTTTGAAGGCACCAAGCTTGAAGTTTGGGAATGCAAGTCATTCAAAGAAGGGAAAGATTTTCAGCATGGCTGAGACTGCCTATGAAGAGGATTAAAAAGGAGAAGAGAAGTGGGTTAAGGAGAGGAGTTAAAATGGTGCTGGTGTTTAGAGAAATTGAGAAGGAAGAAGAATGTGTAAAAGAATTAGAGAAGCAGGGAGTAAGTTCTGTCCATGCCCACTGCTGCTCAGAAAACTTTTTGTGCATTTGTCTATCTGATAAAGTATAATATACTCATTCTGGGTTTCTTTTTCTTTTCTTTTCTTTTCTTTTCTTTTCTTTTCTTTTCTTTTTCTTCTTCTTCTTCTTCTTCTTTTTTTTTTTTTTTTGCAATATGGCCATCTCAATTATGAACAACAAAGTCTCTGTAGATTGGCACCTACATAATCTTTTTTTCTTGTGACTGATAGGCTCTGGGAAATAAGGGCTGCTATGTCTCCTTTGACACTTTTTAATTTTGCTTTTGGAAAGAAGAGATTTCATTTGAATAAGTGTTTTGAGGTAGACATTCAGGGCTAAATCATGGCAAAAAATGCAAATTGTGGCACATTAAAGCTTTGCATCTAGATTCTCTTCTACTTCAGAATTTTCCTTCCTTCTAAACTTCTCTACCTTATGTAGCTAAGGATCTCTCCTGACACTCAGCACATAAAGGAGACTGACCAGTGCATTTACACGAGGGGGCCACCAGATGTAGTTGGCAAATATGCAGCATGTTTGCCAGCACTTTCACATCTTGTGCCCATGGCGGACATCATTCATCAATCTCGGCCAAATTTCTTGGAATCCAGCCCAATGTAGCTTTTCAGGTCATCAATACCAATTAACAGGGGGGGGTTGGTAGAAGTGATAATGGACATCTGTAATCTTATTAAACAATCAAGGATTATATATAAAATAAAGAGAAAACATGAGCAGAGACATTAATCTGAAAGAAGATTGTGTTAAGATTAGAATTTCAGGAATTATGGAAGCATTTTCCTGACCACTATCCCTCAAATCAAATGACATCAGTGAGTAATTATCTTGTGGGGTAAGCTTTAAGGTGAGGGTGAAACGGGAAATTATAAAATCTCAGTTTGGTCAACAGTCTTGTTTAAACATGAACCAGGAAAAGCTATTTTGGGGTAAAAGCGTTTAGGAATACTGAGGTCAGAAAGACAAAGATCTTAAGGGGAAAATAGAGAACTCTGGGTGCAACTGAATGAAGAGAGACAGGTGGAGGGGCAGAATCTCTGGCTCTAGAGGAAAGCAGACATCACTGTGTCGGAGGTGCCTGAAACATATTTGGCCACGTACGGAAACCCGGCCCTTTGAAAATGCTTGGATGATCCCTACTTGAAGCAGCCTTAATTATTTTTTTAAAGATTTTTGTTTATTTATTTTAGAGAGAGAACACAAGCGGGGGTAGGGGCAGAGGGAGAGGGGGAAAGAGAATCCTGAGCAGACGCCACGCCAAGTGTGGAGCCCAATGTGGGGCTCGATTCAGGATCCTGAGTTCATGACCTGAGCTGAAATTGAGAGACGCTTAACCAACTGAGCCACCCAGGCACCCTAAAGCAGCCTTAATTTTGAAGTGCACAAAAAATAAATTCATCCATCTGACCACACAAAGGACTGGAAATTGGTCTTCGTATTTAAAAAAAAAATAAAAAAGCAAAACTGTTTCTTAATTGGTTTTATTAAACCTTTACTTTTAAGTAAATTATCTAAAGCTGATACTTTTTTTTTCTACAAATCATAGTATTCCCATAAATTATGGTGTGCCACTCTGTGTTTTATCATATGTTGGTTCTTCTTAAATATTGAGCTCCCATAACTTGTCAGGCATGTGTAAGTCATCCTCTCCCCTTTGCTAAAGCAAAAAATGGCCTTTTGATTTTTGGTTTGGGATCCATTTATATTGGGGCAGGGGAGATAGGAAGGTTGAAAGTTCAAGAGCATCCTCATATTTCTCAACATCTCTTTCATTTCCTACTGCAAAAAGATCTCAAATTCAATTACTACTATCTTTCAACCCCTTTACCCCATGGAAAAAAAAAATCTAAAAACTGTATCCTGAAGGAGCTGGAAAGTGTGGTACAGATTCTTTCCCTTTTCTGACTGTGTTGTCAACCTACCACTATTGCGTTCAAGCAAAACTCCAAAGGCGCTCTGTGCTCCTGGACTTAATGGAAGAATTTAACAATTCAGTCTGCTGTCCTGGTGTTTTCTACTTGCTCAGGGCTGGTTGTCAGCAGCTCATTTGGCAACCCGGTAGGAGAGGTTAATTAGCAGGGAGAGTTGAAGAGTGCTACCCAGAGGGAGCAGGAGTTCTGTGCCCACTGGGAGCCTGGAAGACAAACAAAGAAGTTGGGAAGTATTTATTTTCTCTGTTGGGGAATCTTTTTCTCCACGGGACTTGAGTTCAAACAGGGGCCAGCACCTTGTTGCCTCCACATGAGAGACACAGAATCAAAGTGCCCTGAAAATGAATGATGGTTAGAAGGGGGATCAGAGACTTGACTTGCAGTCAGGAAGCCGAAAAGGTTTTGTTGCTCTCCATAGTGAAAGGCTATTGATTGCCGCACATGAGAGCTCGCTGTTCCCTGAAGTTTAAGTTTATTCAGTCTTTTGCCCTTTGAGAGTCCCTTGCTGTTAAGAACTACTATGGAATTTAGCACTTGTTTAATATAAAATGAATTATTTGTGATCCTCCATGGCTGTTCTCGCAGGCTATAAGTCCGCCGTCAAGGTGACAGTGAAGGACACCTTACATAATGTAGATTTTACTGAGTGGCCATCTTTGATGGGATCTTGGCACGGCATATCTTGGCATCCTGAACACTGCGTCCTACCTTCAAAACTGACAGATTGGGTGCTTGAATAGTAGAATCTTTTAAAAATTTTCCCACTACTGTGTAAGAAAGTACCATGGTTGTTTTAAGCTGGAAAAATAAAAACAGCAGTACCAGGAAACTAATGTCTTCTAAACAGATAGCAACAATTAAGTTTGCAATCATTGATCCATGTACTGTTGTGATGTCCGAGAGGGGAGTTAGTTATGCCTGTGACTACCTGTTCTTGTCTCTACAATCTCTTTAGTAAGAGTCTGGACATTCATAGCATAACCAGTAAGAGCCACAGAGGCTGTTTGTGGCTTATCCTCTGTTTCTAGCTTACGGGATAGTAATTTTTCTGAAAGGATATGTGTTGGTTTTTTTTCAGGTTACAAAAGTAATACCTAGTAATAAATATCATTAATATTTTTTAAAGCCTTTATTTGGTAGAATAGATTCAGGTTTACAACAAAACTGAGAAGAAGGTATAGAGATCTCCCAATACTCTCCACTGCCACACATGTATGGCTGTCCCCGTTACCAACATCGCTCACCAGAATTGTACTTTTTTTTTTATATCAAGGATGAACCTACATTGACACATCATTATCACCCAAAGTCCCTAGTTTACCTTTAGGATTCACTCTTCGTGTTGTACATTCTTTACGTTTTGACAAATGTATGACGACATATATCCATCATTATAATATTATACAGAATATTTTTACTTCCCTAAAGATCTTCTGGAAACCACCAATCTTATTATGATCTCCATAGTTTTGCTTTCTCCAGAATGTCATATAGTTGGAATTATATAGTATTTAGTCTTCTTAGATTGGTTTTGTTCATTAGTAATACCTATGCATTTAAGGTCCCTCCATGCCTTTTCCTGACTTGATAGCTCATTTCTTTTTAACACTGAATAATATTCCACTGTCTGGATCTACCACAATTCATTTTGTCTTCATCTACTGACAGACATCAGGTTGATTCCAAGCTTTAGCAGGTGTGAATAAAGCTGTTATAAATGCACGTGTACAGGTTTTTGTGCGGACACGTTTTCAACTCCTTTGAGTAATATAAAATACATACCTGAACATACATAATCAAATACATTGTTGCTGTTATTATTTTGAACAAACTTATCTGTTAGATCAACTAAGAATATGAAAAATAATTTCTTTACTTTCACTTATTCCTTCTTTCTGTTTTCAGAGAGTCTATTGCTGTACCTTCTAGTTCAGATTCTTTCCTCAGACATATACAGTCTACTAATAAACCCCTCAAAGGCATTCTTCATTTGTGTTGGCTTTTATCTATAGCATTTCTTTTTGGTTCTTTAACAAAATTTCTCTCTCTCTGCTTACATTGTTTTGTGTACTATCTACCTTACCCATTAGGGCCTTTAGTATATTTATCATTGTTGTTTAAATTCCCAGACTGATAATCCCAACATCCCTGCCATGTCAGGTTCTGAAGCTTGCTTTGTGCCTTCAAATTGTCTTCCTTGTTTTTCTCTCTGGCTTGTAATTGTTTTTTGATAGCCCGACATGATGTATTGGGTAAAAAGAACTACCAAAAACAGTCCTTTAGTAATATGGTGGTGAGATGAGGGAGTGGGGCAAGAGGGCATTCTATAGTCCTATGATTAGGTCTCAGTCTTTGAGTGAGCCTGTGCCTCTGGTGTGTGAATTTCATAAGTGCTTCTCAGTTTTTTTCTCCACCCTTAGGTGGGACAGGTTTGGCTAGAATGGGTTGGAGTTGGGTATTTCCTCTCTTAAGGTCAATTATAGGCTTTGACAATAACCCAGGCAGGTTAAGCTCTGGTTAACTGGTTTCCACTGAGGGCATGCCTTATTCAGAAGAACATGGTGCTCTGGTATATTCCAAATGGTTCCTCCCCTTCATCCCCCAACTGGTAGCCCAAGGGGATTCTTCTCTGATATTTACTATGGAAACCTGCTCAAGCTCTTGGAGGTAAACTGAACAACACTGTGGGCCCCAACTCTACCCCATGACCCTCTCCCCCTGGAGTTTTTACTTTCAATGTGGTCCACACTAAGCTTCCAGCAATTCATCCATCACAGTCCAGTTTTCTGTCCCCACTCTGGTTCCCATGGCAGTTTCCACTCAGGAGTCTCTGCTCTGCTAGCTATGACTCCCTGCATTTGCCTATTGGTCTCCAACCTTGGAACGACATATTGCCCTGTGTCTTCTCCTTTTATGGATTGAAGAAGGGTTGTTGATTTTTCAGTCTTTTTAGCTTTTTCATTGTTAGGACAATGCAGTGATGTCCATGCTCATTCGCATGCAAAACTAGACTGAACTACTTTTTGAAAACCTAGAAAGTTCACCATCATTAATATTTTGACAATGTATTTCCTTCACATTTTTTTCTTAGTTTTTGATGTTCATTTTACCAGATTGAAGTAAACGCTTTTATCCTATCAGTCTATTTATAATTTAAAGAAGTTAAGCTAGTTCTATAATCATAATGATTTAGGCTTCCATCCTGTGTGAGATGAGAAATTTTATTCCCATCACTTTCCTTACATCCACTAATTCTCCATTTCTTATTTATAGAATATAGGATTTAGACCAGATCATGATTACAAAATTAATGGTTTGATGCAATATATTATCTTTTCTAGAATAATATCTGATATTCACATTAAGCTTTAATACCATATTAGAAATAATCATTTAGACTTAACTGTTTATCCAGTTTCACTGTTCATTTTTAATCTCATATAATAACTTTCCCATTTTTAAGAATTCTTTTATTTTTTCTTCTGTTAGTCAGCTGGAAAATATCTTCAATTAACTGTTTCAGGAGATGTATGTGGGTGGCAGACGTTCTGAGTCCTTGCGTGTCTGAGAATGTCTTTCTGCTGCCTTATTATAGAAACCACTGGGGACAGAATTCTTGTATCAAACCTGCTTTGCTCAGAGCTCTATGGATGACTATTACCTTGAGCAATGCTCCAGAGAAAACTAAGAACAGCCTGTTTTTGGTGTTTAACAGTAACTCTAATTCTATGTCAATACTTGTAACATATTGTTTTATTCTTGAAAAATAAATCAGCATATGCCAAGGCTCTTTTTGGTTTCCTGAAACCTTTTCTTATTTAGATCTGTGACCGAATACTTTTTTTCATCTCAGCAAAGTTTTCTTCTACTTTTTCCTTGACTATTACTCAGCACCATATGATCTGTTATTTCTTTATGAGGTTATTATTTTGCACAGATTGAATCTCCTGAATCTGTATTTTGGGTCTTATAGTTTTTATCAGTTTGCCTCCCTATTAATTTTGGAAATATTTTTTTTAAGGTTTTATTTATTCATTTGACAGACAGAGAGGGAGTACAAGCAGGGGGAGCAGTAGGCAGAGGAAGAGGGAGAAGCAGGCTCCCCACCAAGCAAGGGGCCCCATGTGGAGCTCAATCCCAGGACCCCGGGATCAAAACCTGATCCGAAGGCAGATGCTTAACAAACTGAGCCACCCAGCTGCCCCTGGAAATGATTTTTTAAGTTCATCTTCTGCTTCACTAATTTGATTTTCTTCAGTATTAATTCTGCTATTGACTGAGCTCATCATGAATTTCAGTAATTATTCAAAATGGACTTCAATGTTTTCGTTTAGTTTTGTTTATTTTCATTTTTATAGGAGGAGGTCCATGGTTACCAAGTATTGACTCATGGAAAAGTAGAAGTTAAGAGATTCTGCCAACTATTGGTTCACATGACTGCTGAAAACCTTAATATCCAGGTGAAGGCAAATTATATTTACTGTAAAATTACAATAACTGTTCAGAGAACCTGCAGTCTTGGGAGAAAAGGAGGGAGTTGAGGCAATAGACAGCTTCTTCAGGGAGTCCCTCCTCTGGGCAGACACATTGCTCCTTTGTTCTTTTCTGTTCTGACATGGCCACCTGCTCAGGAGCAAACTGAAGAAGTGTCCATCCTCTGTCCTTTGGTGCTTATGGTGGTCCCATGGGTAGGGCTGCCTGATTCGGCAAATAAAGCACACCAGGTAAGTTTGACTTTCAGTAAAACAATGGGTCCTTTTTTTTTTTTTTTGCATATGTCATAAATATTATGTGAGGCATGCTTATACTAAATGAATGAATGAATGAATGAATAAATAAATAAATTTGTTCTTTACCTGAAAGTCAAATTTAACTGGACATCCTGCATTTTATCTGCAACCCTATCCTTGATCCATAGTCTGCTTTTGCCCTTTTTGAGGAAAGGAGGTGTTAGAAGGGGGCCCTTCCAGGACTCCATCTAAATCCTAAAAATGCTGTTCTTTCAGAGAATTTCATGATACTGTCCTCCAGGTCTCCTTCACTCAGGCCCTATCCGCATTCTACCTGGTAGAAATCCCTTGATATTTCATATCAATGTCAGATGTATGTAACATATTATAGATTTCAAAACTGAACCGATGCAGGTTTTCCACTGCTTTTATATTGCAGTGGTAACTTCTATAGAATTCTGGAAACAGGGAGTGTGTGTACATGAGGGGAACAGAAGATCTGATGGATAAAGGGGAAGTTAAGTGCCTGTGCTTACACTGTCATTGTGCTAAAAACTTTTGTCATGTCTAATTCAACTTTCCAGAGCTCCCGTGCCTAGCCGTGAAGTGCCCCATTAAAAAATGGTTGTTAAATCGAATTGGACAGAATGAGTTATGTGGTTGGATAAACGGGGCCATCTTAGGCTGTAACCAATTTAATAGACTGAGAAGAATAGCTTTTCCCAAACTATCCCCTTAGAGATTTATTTTCCCATCCCCTCACTCTATTCTCTGTTTACAACCTTACCACTTGAGTTCATCTACCCCTCTGGGAAGTTAATAAACCAAAAGAAGATAAATGCTCTATGTGAAACTGCCTATCAATAGAAAGTAATCATACTAACATTTATTGAATATTTAATATATACCAGGCACCAGGCTAAATGTTTTATATACATTACTCCATTTAGTCCTCTCTACACTCTATGCAATAATTATTAACCCTCCTTCTCCAAGTGAGGAAACTCATATCCAGAGAGGTTAGCATACTTGTCACACAGTGAGGCCACACACTGTGGTTCAAGTGTTTTTATTTATTTATTTATTTATTTATTTATTTATTTATTTATATTTATATTTATATTTTTAATTTTTTTACTCTATCCTACCATTTCAGGTCTTTATTTTTAAATGCCTCTTGTAGATAGAGTTGAGATTTTGTTTTGGCCAGTTCATCAATTATTTTCTACTTTAATTCATCAGAGAGAAATAACTGAGCTTGGGGATGAGTTATATGCTGCTGATTTCCATTAGCCATATCATTACGCATATCACCCCTGCAACCATGCGCAGATAGCCATGAAAAGCAACTTTCTCTCTCCTGTAGTTGCTAACGTGTTGTTCCCATTTGCAGAGGTTCTTTTATCCATCCAGCAACTCACAAAGCATCAAATGGTAACTTTTGGACCTCAAAAAAGTACTGAAATGCAGAATTCAGAAGGAAATATAGAGCTAGAGTATGGCAAGGAGCCAGTTCCCAAAGCAAAGTGGATTAAAGGAAAATCCCTAGTACCTGCTCACGGCTGGAAAAATCATAATTGTGTCGCTTATTTACTTTGTGCTCTGGTGGTTCATGTTAATTACAGAAGATCTCCTGCAATTTCCCACTAGGTGTATCAATGGCCCACAATGTCTCTAGTTATTTCCACTGGAAAGAAATGACTTTCCAATGCAGTCACTGCGTGCACCATGCAGTATTATTGTCACATTCGCTTGTAATAAGACAGAGTATTTAATTCACACCACCACAAGTGCATTCCAGTGTAACCTGCTCGCTATAAAAATATCTGACCATAACTTCTGCTCATTATTAAAATGAAAGGTCACGAGTAGTACTACCTAGAACCAATAAATGCTATGTAAATATACTCATATAATTTCACCAAACCATTTCACTGCTGATACTTCTCTCTGGGCCTCTCCTAGCTGGAATCTCAACCTCGTATGGACAAATAGTCTTCTATGTGATTGTTTTGTGAAGAAGACAAAGTTTCAGAGGAGACGGTACAAAAATGAGAGACAAAAATTACTAATTGAGTGCCTACTACATGCTTAATGTTTTCCTTGTGTTATTCAATGCCCAAACAGACCTACGAATCACATTCCATTGCTCCCTTTTTACCAAATCCAGAAATGGAAGATCGGAGAACCTGTATTATTTGCTGAAGGTAATGTAGCATATCACAGATTATCTAACTCAAAGTTAATCTACCTCTAAAGTTCTAAGTTTTTCCACCTTAACCACAAACAACCTTGATTTCATTATCTACAAAACTTGTGTTTTCAAAAGTAAACTGCCAGTTTCATGTATGATTATTTAGTGTTTGGCATTCATATTAATCATTCTAAATCTTAATTTAAAAATATTTATTGCAATTTACTGTTTACATAGTCAGCCAAAAATCAGGCAAAAATCTATCTAACAAGTGCAATTTGTTACACTGAATTTTATAAATGCTAAGTTACTTAGACTTAAACTTGGGTTAACAGTAAAAGAGATCCGAATTAGGGCTAGATCAACTATCAACCGCACACAAATGAAAATACCCAAGGGAAGAAAAACCATGAAGCATGTAAATAAAGGACAGAGGAAAATCTCAAATTATTTTTCAGTTCTACATTTGTGGCCAGAATTATTTCCCCGGTGACCAAAAGAAGAAAAGAATTCAAGGTTCATCATGTTTTCCTTGAAACAGGGAGACCACAAGAGGCTGAGATGAGCAGATGTCCATTCCCAAAACTCAAACGAACCTTCTCAGAAACTAGACTCCTTGCCTTCAGTGGGAGGTGGAGACAGCCAAACCTTGAAGTTGATGTCACAGAAATGCTACATATAAATATACATTCGGGGAGACATTCAAAGCAAAACACATGTAATTTAGCAGAAATGACTAAACTATAAACCAAGGTGAGACAAGTCCATAAACTCAACAGTTTTGTTTTCTAATTCATATTTCATGTTTTTCTTTGGTTTTATACATACAATACATAGTTCTTATACTGAGAATGGGATTCTAAACCAACAGACATAAAATACTTGTAATTTAAATAGAAAGCAGTACCAATTAGTCAACAATAACACAACAGTCTCTTTCACCTAGGGAAGTCTTTAAACACTCAAATAAAAATAGCAGCTGATATTTATTAAGCACTTAAAATGAATAGGGCCTGGCCCAGTGCGAAATTCTTTGCATGTCTTTCAGGGCACTCCTACTGTGGGCTAGCCACCATTTCAGGATTAATGGGGAGACCATGTTCTCTTTTAAAGCAGCTAATTGAGAAAGGCAGCCCTCACAGCCTGGCCCAGGAGCACCTCCCTGTGTGTGGAGTAGTGCAGTGTCAACACTCACCAGAGCAGCCCCATGTTTATATGACTGGGCTTAATAATAGCGAATTGTCCAATTCAAAAAGTGGGTGCCTTAATGAGTCAGAGACAGTGTATGAAACAGAGCCAAAGCAGAACTTAGAGTCTGATTCACGATTAGAGATTCTGTTCATGTGTTAACATACCCATCCACTCATTCACACATTCAGTAGGCATCTGGCGAGCACCTTCTACCTACCAAATGTTGAGCTCGGTGATGAGGATACAAAGATAAATACGCCACAATTTCTGTTCCCAAGTTGCTCTCAGGCAAGGTAGTGGAAAAGACAAACACTGTATCAACAAGTCTCAATAACACATGGGTGAGAAAAGGTGCACGGGTACCAGATAGGAGGAAGGAGTTGGCAATGGGAGGGCATGTTAAAAGAAGGCAGAGCTGGGTAGGTAGACAAGAGAGAAAATATTATTTCAGGCAAATGAATCAGCATTCACAAAGCACTTGGACATGAACCAGCATGATGTGGTTTGAGGTCTCTAAATAATTTGGGTGAAGAGGGCACATGAGCTGACTGTGAAGTGACTTGTATGTATTTAGAGGGCTTAGATTGTTCCTGAAGGAAATACAGAATTAATGTAAAACTAAGTAAAATAGAATCATACTCCTATTTGTACCCTTGGGAAAGTAAATTCTGGTGACAACATGGAAAATGAATTATATAAAGATGGTGCAACGTATTGTGATAATTGTTATATCAAGCGTTTGGACATTGAAAGAAAAGTTTGCAATGCTGCCTGTCGATGAATTAGGTCATGAAACATCTATACTTGATCTACTTTTGAGGTCTTAACTCTGTTATGTTTGTTTATATGAATGTGGGTGGACTTTTCCAGAGAAGTTCTTTTCCAGACATCTTTATTTTTTTTCCCAGACATCTTTAAATAAAAATTTTAAAAAAAAATCCTTAATATGATTGTCCTAAGCAGCAATCAAAAAATTGAGATTAACAAATTCTTCTCCCACCAGACCTTGTAAACAGGCATCTCAAGTTTAACTGTGGCTAAAAAAATTGACTTCTTTATTTCTATTAAATATAGTAATTGTTTCACTGTGTAGTAGTATGTATCTTTGAAGATGATGGCTGTTGATTCATAGTCTGAGGGGCTGGATCTTTGGGTACATTCTTACCCCTGGAATTGATGACGGGCTCCACCGACTCACTAATCCCTTCTGTGAGCAGTGACAATTGTTTGTCTGCTTTGATGTGAGAAATAAACCGGGGTCCTTGGAATTAAACTTTCTTTTTCCTGAGTACGCTGTACAGATTCCTAAGGGGCGGAAGTTGGGACCTTAGAACCAACAGCGTCATCTTTTATCCTACTGAATACACTGATCTAGTCCAAACCACACTTTCATATTAATACAATGTCTGACTCTTTATTTTATTTTTTATTTTTTTTTAAAGATTTTATTTATTTATTCGACAGAGATAGAGACAGCCAGCAAGAGAGGGAACACAAGCAAGGGGAGTGGGAGAGGAAGAAGCAGGCTCATAGCGGAGGAGCCTGATGTGGGGCTCGATCCCATAACGCCAGGATCACGCCCTGAGCCAAAGGCAGATGCTTAACCGCTGTGCCACCCAGGCGCCCCAATGTCTGACTCTTTAAAATGCCTAAGACCAAAATATCTGTGGAGGTGTTTTGTGTGTGTGTGTGTGTGTGTGTGTGTGTGTGTGTGGTTGTTTTTGTTTTTGTTTTGTTTTGTTTTTGTATAAATGATTCCACAAACATTCCGTGCAAAGGATACTAGTCTGAGGAACACAGCATGTCCTGAGCCCCAAGACAGGAAGTCTTTAAGACAAGCATGCTGCCGCCCACCCCCACATTGTATAGCCATAATAACCTTTCCCAGTATTTCTAGAACTATCATAGTCTTTACATCTGGCTTTATGCATAGGAGAGTATAAATTAGGCAGAGGAAATGAAACTCTACAACAGGGCATTTCAACGTGTGATACGTAAACCACCTACCTCAATGTCATCAGCTTTCTCATCTATAAAATGGAGACATGAAGAATACCTACTCCGTATATCTCATAGGAATGCTTTGAATATCAAATGAGATAATAGATACAAGAAAGCTCTCAAGGTAAAGGGCTCTATTTAGCCAGGATAATTGTTTTATAGTGGAAGAAGAAGGCCCCGGGAGAAAATTGTGTGTTTCCTTCTCCAAATAAAAGAAGTCCTTCACAGAGGGTTTGAACCATATGAAGGGACAGCTAGATAATACAGGTTAAATGGCATACAGCAGAGGACTCCCAAGAGCTTCATCAAAGTTTTTCTCCTTTACATCTGAAGGTAAAGTGCAAATGAGGAGCCCCTTGCCTCAAGGTCATCCCCTTATACTGGGGAATACACCTGGCTGGAGAAGAGGAACGTGTGGCCTTTGATCAACACAGCCTTGTGAGCACTGGAGAGCCACCTGAGCCCAAGGGCACAGGGAGCTCCAGGAAGGCATGAGTGTCCTGTCTGCTCAGCCCAGGCCCATCTTTCCATGGGAAAGAGTTGAAACAATGTTTTCCCAAGTGCATGCATTAGACTTGTGGGAGTGTTTTTATTAAACATGCAGAGTGCCAGGCCCAGTCTGCACATATTACAAACAGCTATGTGGCCTTGAGCAGTTACTGAACTTTTCTTCTTGACTATCCTCTTCAGAAAAATGGAGAGAGCAATAGTATCTGCTAGAGGTTTGCTTAAGGATTAAACGGATTTCTTCTTTGTCTTCTTCAGGTTATGATTGTTTGTATAAAGTTCCTTATGAGCTTTTAAGTTTTAAAAATGGACTTTAAAAATCTTATTATCATTTATTTTATTTAAATTTTGAAGAGTAGAGACTTTCTTTTTCCATCATTTGCTTACATACAACATGGAGACTGTTGGTTGGTTTTTCTCTGCCTGGAATTTTTAATCTTAAATACATATCACAGAACCATCTTTAAAAGCTGTTTTAAGATAATTCATAGTCAAGTTGCAGTTCCCTGGGGACCAGCAGCCCTTCTCCCTGCCACACCTCCGATGCATGCTGCACCTCTCTGGGTAATCACAGATCAGGCTGTGCAATCTCACCTCTGCATGGCTAGAATGTATCCCTGAGAAGTAGTAGGTAATTTGACCTAATTTGGCTTGAGCCTCTCAAGAGGTGAGATGAGATTACCAATTGAGTACCATTATGGAGGGTGATTTGGTGCTTCTGACCTACAGTCCGCTGGAGATTCAAGTTGGATCATCTCACCTATGAAATTTCCCCGAGGTCATCCAGATGATGATTTTAAATGCTAATTACTACATGTAGTCAAAGCTCTGATAAAATTGAGAGCATTTTGATTTATGATGGATATTAAGTAAAAGCAAGAACAAAACCCAGTAGGTTTAAAGGGTTTAAACATGCTCAGAAGGTTTTGGCCAAAAAGAAATCCACAAAGTCCTTCCTTTTCAATTGTATTTATTTCAGCTCAGACACATTTTCTCCTTATTATTGCCAATGATTCTATGGTAGAAATTGACCTAATTCTGTCTAAATCTGCAGCCTTTTTTTTTTATTATTATTTAGAAAAAAATCCATCTTCTTTGCCAGGCAGAGGCTGGGCTGGCTCCTACACAGGAGCTTTGAGTGTTTAGGGAGGTCCACTGCTGGGCTACGTAGAATTTGAAAGGCAGGGTCAGTCTCAGAATAGCTCTTCCTGGACTTATCTAGCTGAAAGCACATGAAAGAGGATCCAGGGATAGAAACCAGGAGTTTCCAGCCTTAGATTCACCCTACCCCCAATCTGACCCTTTAGATCATGTATTCAAGTATCAGAGATGGGGCACATCCCTGTGACATGAACCTGGACATGGGTGTCAAGCCAAACTGAGTTCAATAAAGTTCTGACCTTTATTTGTCCTATAAATGTGGTCGATAACTTAAATGCTTTGAATTTCAGTTTTTGTAAAAGTGATAATTAAAGCATTAATTTCTCATACAATTGTTGTAAACACTGAGTTAAGCATCTAGCACAAAGTATGTGCTTGATGTGTACAAAGAAAACCATTCTTCTTTTAATATGATTCAGGAGACCTGGGTGTGAGTTGTGGTTTTGCACTCTTGAGCAATAACTTTTCAGCCTCTAGATCTCATTTTCCTTGTCTTCAAAATGGCATGGGAAAGCTACATTAGTCTTTCTTTCTTTCTTTCTTTCTTTCTTTCTTTCTTTCTTTCTTTCTTCCTTCCTTCCTTCCTTCCCTCCTTCTTTCTTTCTTTCTTTCTTTCTTTCTTTCTTTCTTTCTTTCTTTCTTTCTTTCTTTTTTCTCTTCTGCGCAAGCGGCAGATGGGGGGAGCAGAGGAGGTGGAGGGGCAGAGAAAGGAGAGAGAGATTCCTTAAGTAGGCTCCATGCTCAGAGCAGCACGGAGCCCCAAGTGGGACGTGATCTCATATCCCTAGATCATGACGATCATGACCTGAGCTGAAATCAAGAGTTGCTTAACCAACTAAACTACCCGCTCACCCCACATAGAATTTTTCAAACTGTTCTGAGGAACTGCCATGCTCCACAAAACTGCTCAGAAGGTGTGACTCAGGTTCTCTTCCAAAATATATTTTTGAAACTGTAATAGGGAAGCATGCATGTATGTATGTGGGTTATACTTCTGTGTTGCACCATATCGTTTGTACCTAATAATGTGTAGATGGTCTATTTTGAACTTGTGAAATTGATTTATCTAGTGCCTATCTTAAATCAGGTTGCATTTGAAATAAGCATTCACTGCACCACTAAAACATTTAGAGTGCCACAGAGCTCATGAGCTCTGAGGATCCATGTGGTCTATGACTCTAAATAATTGGTTTTGTTAAATTCAATGGAATAAAAACAAATACAACTGTTCCTTAGCATTCCTTCGGTGTGCCAGGTGTCTTGGTGTACCAGAAGATATTCGAAAGTTGGCATCTTCAGTTTCCCTCTCAGATGTAAAACAAATTACCACCAGGTAATCCACCCGATTACCTTGGCTGGCTGGTTGGCTATTTGGTCATATAGAATATATGTGACATGTAATTAATGCAGCAACACCTTTATGATTAGAAATCGGAGATTAATTTTGGCTGCTTTTTCCTGTCTTATTAAAAATTAATAATAATAGGGGCACCTGGGTGGCTCAGGCAGTTGAACATCCAGCTCTTGGTTTCTGCTCAGGTCATGATCTTGGGGTAGTGAGATCAAGCTCCACTGAGCACGGAGCCTGCTTGGGATTCTCTCCTCTCTCTCCCTCTCCCGCTGTCCCTCTCCCACCACCCACGCATGTGCTCTCTCTCTCAAATAAAATAAAATAAATAAAATCTTTTTAAAAATTAATAATAATAATAATAAGCCAAGGTTCAATCCCCAGCATCTGTAATAAAAAAATAAATGAATAAAAATCTTCATCATCATCATCTGGTATTGACAGCATCATCACTGTTCTATGGAAACTGCTGTCTGAGCTCCAGAGAAGGAATTATTCTTAAAAAACTCTGGCCCTGGTTTTCTAGGTGATGGCGATTATTGCCGTGTTCCATGTGCACATGACAACAAAGGGTTTGCATGACTGTAATCTCTGTTTCAGAAATGTTCCCTTGTAACCAGCCAGTTGCTTAACTAGTACAAAAGGAAAAAAGGATTGTCGTTGTGTTTTTTTAGTGGAAATTCTTTAAGAATGAAGTTAGTCTTTCTCTTAGGGACTATTTTCATAAATCAATCTGTGGTTGAGTCCCTATGGAAAACATATTTCATTTATGAACTTTTTCCTACATTTTTTTGTTTGAAGACAAATGTGATTGATTTTATAAGACCGATTGTTTGATCAGATTAGTTTATTGGATTAGTCTTTTAAGATCACTATGATTTATTTGTTTTCCATGAAGTGTTTATGTAAGTATTTTATTGTTGCCTATCCTTGTACAATTTTGGAAGGTTGAAGAAAGCATGTTAGTATACAGGTCAACATTTAATTATGATCTTGGGTGAAGGCCATATAAATTATATGAGAAAGACACCATTAATTCTTACACTTAATAGGGTACATCACGGACCTTTTAAAGTAGTGGAGCCTTAATGAGAAACAAGGTGAATTGTATTATGTACTGGACTATTCAATAAAGTGAAATGCATGAGGTGGGTATTGAGCTACCCAATTTAAAAGTAATACATTTTTTCCCATTGCTTAGGCTTTACATTTAAGCCAGCAAAATCCTCCACTGACCTAAAAGGTAGTAATTCGATTAAAACTTCTGGTTCAAAGGTCAAGGAAATCAAATTTAGTTTCAATTAGACACTCATTAAGATTAAGCTAGTTACAGTGTATATTGTAAGGGATTTGTCCATGTTGTGCTTAGAAGGTAAAGATTAATAATTTTAGTTTTTGTATTTCTCTGGGAAGAAAACTCCCTTCCAATGTTTAAGGTTGGCTCTATATACCATTTTGAGGATGCACTGTGTACAAATACAGGGACTACTTGCACTAAACATTAGCTTCAAAGAGGCAGAAACCAAGTCTGTCTTGTTCTCTGCACTATTTTCTCTGCCTTGTACAGACCTAACCCTCAGGACCCGTAACTGCTTGCAGAGTGATTGGGGAGAGGAGGCTGAGTGGCATCGCAGCAGAGACATAAAGACTGGGCATTTGGGAAACAGAAGAGCTGTGTAGAAATTCTGACTCTACCACGACCAGCTCTTTGACTTTAATCCAATGACCTGGCTTTTCTAAGATGTAAGATGATGATATCTATTTTCTGAAGACTGTTAAAGATGAACTGAGAAAGCCACAACAAAGATGCTAGGCAGTGCCTGGCAAGTGGTGGATGCTCAACCAATGCCAGTTCTTACCATTTCCAGAATGTTCTCCAGGTAATGGAGCTGCCATCATTTATCATGTTTTCTGGTTCCCTAGTACCTTTTGCATTTTAAAATTATAAAAATGAACTAGACGCATTGTTTCAAAACAAACAGAAATCTCTCCTTTCATTTTCAAAAGTCTGCTGACAATGCATGTCTAATAATATGATAATAAGAAAATAATGTGTAGCTAAATACCAGGTACTCCTCATTCCAAAAGCTTTCCAGTTGCCCTAAAATGTGAGGATCATTTGAACGCCATGCATTCGAATGAATAAATGTTTCCGAAGATATAACGAACATACTATCTATCAAAATATATAAACAGACCCGCAAATCTAGAATACTTTTATCATGAGGGCTCAGAGTTAATACAAGCGTGTGACTTAAGGTTGAACAACTGTGGAGACAATACTAGGCGTTCTCTGCTTCTGGGGATATGGTGAGATCCGGGATGCAAGAGGGAAAAAATTGAAGGATGGCCACATTCCAGAGAAAACATAAAGTAGAATAACGGATTCAGCCAAAGATGCTACAGGATACTGCCATTCTCTCCCCAGCTTCTCCCACATGAGACCTTGCCAGGAAGTTTCTTCTGTTGACCCCCAGCTGTTGAGAAGATTTCCAACAACAGTGAACAGAGCAACTCTACCAGAATCTCCAACTTGAGCTCCATAGGCCAGGCATGGCCAAATGATGAAAACAACATTATTTTAAAGATAAATAACTTACTTGAGGTAACCATCCATCTCAGTTTGCTAGGACCATCTTTTGGCCTTAGCACTGCAAGTCCCACATCCCCGGACACCCATAATTTTTAGGCAAACCAGACAGTTGGTCAGTGCCCTCCATGTGTTTCTGCCTAGACTTTCAACATGATCACAGAATACTGGGCCTACCCCCTCCCAACCATGCTTGCCCTTGGACTGATATCTTCACATGCACACAGATGGATTGAGGCAAATAAATACACACAGGACTGCACATTCATGGTGCAAAATTTGATAGCATAACAGAAGGAAGCGATTTATCTGGGATTTTAAGAAACGCAGACACTTGCAGATAAGGGGCTGGTCTGACCTGGGCCTCATTCTCTACTCATAGGAAGTATACTTCAGGAACACGTTGGGGACCCAAAGCTGGATGTTTTTGTACATGTGCATGCACACATGACATGTGATCTAAAATGCATTTTTACATCATAATGCATTGATCTAAAATGCATTTTAATGCATAAATGCATGTGATCTAAAATGCATTTTTACATCATAATGCATTGATCTAAAATGCATTTTAATGCATAAAATGCATCATAATGCAATGATCTAAAATGCATTTGTACACCATAAAGAAATCATTTTACAAATGTGATATTTAAAGTACATTACTGTAAAAGCTTTATAATGTTCAAATCCAGAGCCTTGGCCGCGTTTTCTGACTAAACATGTTGCTTATTGCCACTTAAATGATTTAGTGGCAACGCCTTTGTCTTCTTGGATGAAATCTGTGTACAATTTCCGGGCAAAGAGGATAGAATTAGCATGGAGATGGATCTTTGATCAAAAAAACATCTGGAGAAATTGCAGAGACTGGTGAGTAAACAAGCAAGGCTATTCTCAGATGTGACATCAAGGAACTAAAGAATCGGATTTTTTAGTTGCCACAACGATCAGACCCCAACCTGTGAAGGGGTTCAGGTGAATGCTGCTTTAGCAAACGGGACCCAGTTTTAGTTTCACACCATTCTTTTCTGAAGATTGTCTTTATTCTCATACGCTTACAATTTTATTATATGTAATACCACTCAAGGATGTTAACGGACTGTCATTACTAGAACCATATTTTGGAGATGTGATTTAACATGTAGCACTGGGCTGAAGAAATTTGATCATAAGGTAGCCAAGAATTATTCAATCAGTTATGCCTAAATTGTGTGCAGTATGAAGCTCCAAATTATGCACAATGCATACCAATCACTTCCAGTAAGCTTACTACAAAACATAAATATTAATGATGTCGGTGGAAGGTTACCCACTTTCATATGGTGGGACCCTCTTGAAGAATATACAAATTTATATATGTCATGCTCTTTAGTGGTGTTGTCTTTCTCCAAGAGGAGGATTTATACAAGATGACAGGGCTCTGGGACTTTTCTGACTCAAATGCCAGTGGTGTAAAACTCCCTTTTGGAAAGAAAATGTTAGCTACCATGCAATATTCATTTTGCACTTTCCAAAATGCTGGGAAATCTGTGCAACATACGAGCAGCCCAGGAAGTAGCGGGAGGCAAATTTCGCGAAGGAACAAGACCACACATGAAATAGACTATGAGATAATCATTCACTTGTTTATTCATTTCACAAGCGTATATAAAGCATCTATTACATGCTTGGCACAGTACAACACACTAGGGTGATCAGAAAATATTTCTGCCCTAAGCAGCTTGTGTTTTAACAGAGGAGATGGAATTTTTTTTATGATAAATGATTTTAAAAAGACACAGATTAGTTTCTATGAGAGTTCAGATATTAAAGAGGAATTTTTCCTTCCTCTCTCCCAACCTCCCACCTGACTTTCCTTCCTTCTTCCCTTCCTTCTTTCCTCCCTCTCTCCTTCCTTCCTCTCTCTCTCCTTCCTTCCCCCTCCCTCTCCCCCTCCCTTCCTTCCCTCTCTCCCTCCCTTCCTTCCCTCCTTCCTTCCTTCTTCCTTCCTTCCTTCCTTCCTTCCTTCCTTCCTTCCTTCCTTCCTTCCTTCCTTCCTTCCTTTTCATGTTCAGGGTTTCAGGGAAGGTTTACTAGAAAGAGTTTCAGTTCTGTGACGGTAAGACAATGTTAAATATATGTTAAAACATTCAGAATAAAAAAGATATACAATGAAAATAAGTCTCAAGTTTCCTTCCTAGAAGTACCTCTCTTTGCCAGATTTTTGTGTATCCCATCAGATATTCAATGCATGGACAAACATTTGTACACATTCCTTCTTTTTCTTTTTACATACATAAAACCATCATATATACATGGTTTTGCCCATGCTTTTTAAAAACTTAATATATTTTAAAAGTTTAAGTATATTTAATTAATATAATTTTAGTACAGGGAAATTAGTCTTTTTGCCATATGTGCTGCAAATATTTTCCCAGTTTATCATCTGTCTTTTGACTTTGTTTAGATATTTTTACCATGCAGAATTTAAAATATTTTACTTGGTTGAACTTACCAATTTTTTAAATGATTTTTTTTTTTTGGTCTTTTTTGTAAAGCTTTCTCAAATCAGGAGTGAAAAGTAGATCCTCCCATGTGCTCTTCAAATGCTTTTATGATTTCACTTTTTTTTTTCCTGAGTTAAACCTTTCCTCCATCTAGAATTCATTTTGATGTCAGACTTCAATTTAATCCAACAGCTTAGCCACTGGACCCAATATCAATTATGGAATAACTGATCTCTCTTTTCCCTCCTTATATGAAGTGCCAAGAATGGTAGTTTGGGTTTTCAAAGAAGGAAAGGACAAAACTTCAGACAGAGGGAATAATGGGACACAAGGAGGTCTGGATCAGTCTTCCAACCCCCAGTCTATATTCACTGCTCTACCTCAACCTTTTCAAGAGAAACCGCCTCTGAAAATAGGGGCCCTACCACCGCTCCAGCCACTATAGCACTGAGTCAGTCCTTCTTATCTTCCAAACATGGGTAAACATTTTTCAGGCATTATCACACTCAACCCTCCCATCAGCTGGGTAATGTAACTGTCTCCAATGTCAGGGTAAGGAACCCAAGGGAGTGAAAGTTAGGTAACTTTCCCAAGACCACACACCCAGTAGATACAGATGCCTGAACTAACCAGGCAGTTTGATACCAGATTCTGTGCTCTTAAACCCTAGGGTGTAACACATTTCTATGGCCTCACCTGAACAGAAATCCAGGCTTCCCCTGAGAACATTTGTTTCCATTATGTCCTTTTAAGGGATGATTGCTCATTTTCCAATATGGCAGATGGAGGAAGATGGAATTCAAGACTGGATGCTGAGAGATGATTTTGAAGGCTGTTTCAGGAAATCAGAAGGTAATATTCAATGTGTGAACTAGACTAGAGCACACATTTCTGAAATATGTAGAGGATAAAAGAGGCCAGATTATTGGTTGAGTAGAAGTAAAAAGGAGAAAGAGAAGTCATGGATGACACATTTTTAACTTGGTTGGCTGACCAGGTAGATGATGTTGACATCAATTTAGAGAGAATTCAAAAGGATAATCTGGATTTCAAGGAAAAAAAGTGAAGGTGAGTTTAGTTTTTGATTGGAAATAACAAGCAGTTTCATAGGCAATTTTATATAACTGTGAGACCTAAAGAAGATATTAAGTCTGGAGTATGAAGCTTGGGAAATCATTAGTAAGTAGGCATACGTTGAGATTTGGGAATTGAATGAGAGGGAATGAAATGCAAGAAGAGCTGTAGGACAAAGACAGAACCTTGGTGAACATGAGCAT
Source organism: Ursus americanus (assembly GCF_024610735.1). Classification (NCBI taxonomy): domain Eukaryota; kingdom Metazoa; phylum Chordata; class Mammalia; order Carnivora; family Ursidae; genus Ursus; species Ursus americanus. Next base: position 42,708,188 of record NC_142135.1, read on the forward strand.
TCAAAGCATGGGTGGGTCCTTTCAAAATGGATAGAGAGAAAAATAGAAGAAACTAGAGACTCTAGTGTCAAGAAAAGTAGAGACCCATAGAATCAAATGCAACTGAACTCAATTGTTTCAATGGAAAACATCTTTTGGTTGCAATTATGAGGTCACTGGTGACTTTGTTAAGAATAATTTCAATAGAGTGAAGTAGAGTTGAACTATTTATGAAAAGTAATGTTGAGGTGACAGTATGGATTACTCTTTTAAGAATTCTGAGAGACAAGTGTGCCTGTGTCGCTCGGTTGGTTAAGCGTCTGCCTTCAGCTCAGGTCATGATCCCAGGGTCCTGGGTTTGAGCCCCACATTGCATTGGGCTCCCTGCTTAGTGGGGAGCCTGCTTCTCCCTCTCCCTCTACTCTTCCCTTCCACTTGTGCTCTCTCTCAAGCTCTGTCTCTCTCAAATAAATAAATAAAATCTTTAAAAAAAAAAAAGAAAAAGAAAAAGCGTGAGAGACAAACAATTAAATGGTAACTCAAGGAGATCTGGAGCTTTTCTTAGGGTAGGAGATACTGGAGCATGTGTACTGGCTGAAAGGAAGGAGCTAGCATAGAGATAGATGAAAGAGAGAATCTAATCATAGAAGAGAGAAGGCCCAAAGATGCAGATGGTAGGGGGAGACTGGCTTTCTGCTTTAAGATGGAAGGGAATGATACCCCAATGGGTGCAAGGTAGATAAATTTGTATACAGGGCAATTAGTGACTTGAGGGAAATTGGAAGAATTCACCCCTAATGGCCTTGATGTTCTGTTGCTCACTACCAGATTGTTATTAATTTTTTGTTATATTGTGATTCTATTTTTTAAGTATTCTTCTTCAATGCGGTGGCTTTAAAACACGGTAAAGTCAAATACCTCTCCCCTTGTAGCTGGCCTGACGTAACTGACTTGCTCCTAATGAATAGGAAGTGGTGAAATTGTGCTGTGTAACTTCTGAGGCCAAGTAGTATAGGGAGATACAGCTTCCACCTGGTTCAGTATTTCTTGAGAAGATTGCTCTTGGAATCCAGGTGCCATGTCCTAAGTAAGCTCAGGCCACGTAGAGAGGCTACGTCAAGTGTTCCAGCTGATAGCCTCAGCTGTGGCCCCAGTTGTTAGCCAGTGTCAACTCCCAAGTGTGAGTGAGGAAGCCATTTAGATGATGCTACCTCCAGCCACCACCTGACTGAAACCACATTAGAGACCCCAAATGAGAATCATCTAACTGAGCCAAGTCAACTCCATCACTATTATAGAAAATAATAGTAAGTGATTATTGTTTTATACCACTGCAGTTTGGGACAGTTTGTCCTATAGCTATAATCAGAACGCTCAACAATTGAATTAAGTTTCACAGTTGTATGGTCAATAGTTATTTAGATGTAACGTATTTTATGGATTTATTTGATTAATCGTGAACCCCATGTTACCCTTCCCCTCGTTTTTTTTTTCACCCTGATGGAATACATACTGAAGTTTCTTCCCTCCCAGAACAAAATGTGCATCCCTGCATCCCTAAAAAATACTTGAAAGGAAGGTTTGGACTTTTATAAAATCCTAGACTCAAAATTATTTTCTCTTTTCATTTCCTAGTATACAGTTTTGGAAATGAGAGTTCTGATTCCAGCTTTATTCTTACTCCAGAGTAGTCGATGTGTTTCCTCTATTTTTTTTATGCCTTGACATTTGGAAACTTCATCAGGACACGTATAGATATTCCTTCTGCTTGGTATGCTCTCCTCCCAGATCTTTTCATGTCTAACGCTTTCTTGCTTTTCAGACTTTATAGCAAATGTCACCTCCTCAGAGATACCTCTGCTGACATCCCAGTATAAAGTAGTTTTACTCAGTCATCGTTTATCTCATTATCCATATTACTTTGTTTAGAGAATGTATTGCTTTTAAATTTTTGTTTGTTAATTTATTAATTTTGTCTCTTCTTTTTAGAAGATAAGATCCATGAAGAAGCTGGGCTATCTTGGTTATGATGGTATCTCTAATGTTATCTGGCATATAGTAGATATTGAATAAAATATTTGAAAAAGAATGAGTGAGTGGGTATATTTGCTTTATTTCATTTTACAACTAAATAACCCATAGGCTTTTCAATGTGAAGACTTGACTCTTTTTCAGCCCAACATTTTAAAAAAGCTGTCTTTTGATTGCTTACTTTTCTCATTGCTCTTCTCTCTTGGAATATGGATATGGGACACAGTGAAATTTTCCTCCATATCTCCTAAAAGTTTTCTCCTATATTTTTCATTTCTTTTACTCTAATATATGTACTGAAATATTTTCTTGACTTTACATTCTTTAGAAATGTCCATTAACATATTCAGTCCTTTTATTAATTTTAAAAACTTTAGCACTTAATTTCAAAAATCCTTTATTTTTTCTGATTGCTATCTTTTATTGAATCTTTTCTTTTTGCTTTATGAATTTGGTGTCTTTTGAATCTCTCTGAAATTACTAAAAAAAAAATTTAAGTTCTCTTTTCTGTATATCTCTGTTTCTTCAAATTGTCTTTAGCTTTCTCTTTCATATTATCTCTTTCTTGGATGTCTGGTGGTCTTCGTTCTTTTGTGTGTTAGTTGGAAGGTGAAGGAGGAAGTTGATTAGTTTAATTGACTGGGTTGTGTTTCCTCCAAAGTTGTGTAGCTCCATGCCCCAAGCAGTTCTTTCTCTTGAATGAACACTTGCCACCACCCTGCTCTTTGTACATGGGCTTCTGAGGTTTGAGTTGCTGAGAAGCTTCATTGGGACAAATGGGTTCCACACAGGAGTATTCTATGACCAATTTGTGCCATGATTGTATTTTGCTTAATACATCTAATTCCATCTACTTTCCCTCCTATACCTCAAATGTCTTTTGTCTGCAAATGACAATGTTCTATATCAGTAGATATAGACGCATAGATATAGATAGGAGATGTCCATTAAAATTTTAAAAACACATTTAAACATATTTTCTGTCGACACTGATAATACATTAAACCCTCTAACTTTCCTCCCAAATAATTTTGAGTCTGTTTTAGTATTTTTCAGCACTGTGGTAATTTTTTTCCTCTTATATATCTTTTCTGTCATTTCGATGGCACGTTGGGAAGGAGGGTGGGGAAAACATTTGCCAAGTCAACCATCTTTATCTGAACACTACAACTTCCAGATTTGCACTCATGTTCTCAATTTCATCAGGCTTCATGTGTCCTAAACTTATTTCAATTTGGTTTCTACCCGCAACGGTCTACTGAGGCTGCTCTCCCTACCATTCCCAGGACTGACTGATCATCAAAATCTGTGTCAGTGTGCTAATCTCCAAGTCGTGCTTTTCCTACTTTTAAAACTCTTCCCTGTCTAAGATTTTGTGGCACTATTTTCTTTTGCTATTTTCCTAGCCGTTCTGTCTCTATTTTACCAACTCGTCTTGTCCACTACTTAACTCTTGGATGGCATGAAGTCATGGAACAAGTCCAAATCCCTCTCCTGATGAGTCATTCAACCTACTCACCCTCAACTCTCCTCACCAATCTGCATACAAACCCTGCCTGCTCTGGATGGTCTCCTTATGATCCCCAGACTCCTCACTGGCTTGTATCATGCATCTTGCATGGAATGCCTGCCACCTTGACTACCATTCCTACCTAATCTTACCCATCTTTAGAAAAGGAGCCCAATTCTCCACCTTCCGGAAGTATTTCCTGGCAAACTCAATACAGTATCTTTGAATTCTTTTAGCTTCGCTAGTTGAATAGTCTTATTATTTTTTTTAATTTTTATTTACCATAAACACCAATTTATCATTAATTACCTCTAAATTTATGTTTCACTTCCTTGGTTAATTTCTTGAAAAACAGAGTTTGTAACTTATACAGCATTTAAAATTCTCTTTCCCCATACATAATCTAGCAATTTGAACAGAGAAAGAATATTGCCATTGAAATAATAAGCAAGAAATCAATTGATCTATAACTAGGGCTAATTACTTCTTGGCTAGGACAAGAGAGGTGAAAATTTTAGAGTTACAGATTAGGTCCACCTTTAATAGCTGCAGGTGAAAAGTGTTAATAGCATTTTAATAATGACCTAATAGGGAAAGCACATTAGCCTAGTTAACAGGGTTTTAAACAGTTAGCATCTGGGTGGCTTTTCTGTTTTCTGGTTTTTGGTGGTTTTTTTCCTTTTTTTTTTTTCCTTTTTTTTTTTTTTTAGGTTCTTACTTTCCTATGGAGCATTGGAGTATCAGAAAAACCCTTCTGCTTATTTGACACAGCTGGTTCCAGGAGTGATGCCTATGACCCAAACTTAATGAGGATTTCATAGCTTCATAAAATCGTATTGAAAAGGAAAACACCTGTTAGGTCAGCTACCTCAGATAAGAGTGTTTCCACGCACACTCTCCAGGAGATAAGTTGCTATGAGAATTCGTTGATTCTGGGCATAATGTTTAAATGGATTGAGATTTTTGACAGTCCTTTACAAATTTTTTTGGTTTCTCAGCTTATAAAACAACGAACCCTTTGCAAAATGGATTGAGAAGTTAGAAATCCTTTTCTAACTTTTAACTCTGTTTTATCTATTTTCTAATGTATCTTTCTAGAATTTAAAAATAGGAAAACTGTGTTTATATATTATCATGTTAGATATTAAATGAGGGCAAATTCATATAATCTTTAGAAAATACCTTTGTAAAAAATGAAGTTATGTTGTCATTGAACTGAACTCTATTTTCAGGCTTTCTAAGATGCTATGTTCCAGGCATTAGAAAAGTCTGGTTGGATAGCTTGTTTGAAAGCTGGACACATGTGGCTAAAGGTGTCTATCGGACTTTATGCAGTTTCAGCAGAAACTGCCACACAAATACTCATTTTCAAAACAACTTCTTCTACATAATAAGTTCTCCATATTCGTTCTCTAGAATTGCTAAATATGTCAATTGTTTTCAGTGGAAGAATATTTGTGTAATGGTATTTGATCTTGTTTACGTTCCTGAAATCTATTCAAACACTCATCACCAAGAGCAAAAGCTTTAAAGAGATTATCACAAATTCTTGGAAGGAATTTCTTTTTCTTTCTACAATTATAACAACTCAGAAATGTCATTCACTAGCAAGATGATATTATAGTGAGATACAGTGAAATTTCATGATGCAAATATTTGCTGCTGCCTCCGTTCTTTGGAGTGAGATGAGCATAAGGTAGGCCACCTTTGTGCTGGAGGTTAGTTAACAACATTAATGTGGAAACCTCAGCTTCATCCTGTGTTATCCGCCGACCAAGAGTTCCACATTTGCTTTGTCTGAAAAATTCCGGTAAGGCCTTAAGCACCACAATTGCCTTCAGTGATTTTCTCTAATTTTTCTAAAAGTATTACACGTATTCATGGTTTTCATGTGACAGAAAACACTGAACAAAATTTAAATTTATTTTCCGTAATCCACTGACGTAAGCGACAGCTTGTGTAGCTAGCATGTTCATCATCTAAAATGGGTAAGCAAACTATGCCCCAGGCCAAATCTGGCCTCTTGCCTGTTTTTGTCAATAAAGTTTTATTGCAACAGAGTCAAGCCCATTCATGTACATGTTGTCTATGACTGTCTGCACTCTGGCCTAGCAAAGTTGAATAGTTGTGATAGAGATATATGTCCCCTAAGTCCCCAAATATTTACCACTGGACCTTTATAGGAAAAGTTTGCAAGCCCTGGCCTAAAACATGATGCTCTTTTACTGTTCTTGGGATGTTAGATGGTCCCTGGAAGTCATTTTTGGTCATTTCCTTTCCCATACCCCCATTTAGAGTTCCAAAGATAGAGTGCTTCTAAATGCTTTTTAAATTTGTCCACTGGTCTCCATTTCCACTGTCAGCTTTCCAGGACACCCGTCCTCACCCTCAGCTAGGTAACTGTAGAGCTCTACTATTACACTACAATTCTACTCCAGCACCGCTCATTGACTTTCCTGCAGCCAGTCCTGCCCCAACCAAGTCCATTCTTCCTACCATAGTCAGAGTGATGTGTTTTTCCACGTATCGTTATCTCACTCCCATACTGAAAACTCTTCACTAGCTTCCCTGTGTTAAGAAAAAACCAGTATTCATAACACCCTGCTTCTATCAATCACATATCCTTCTGCACAATCTACCACCAGCCTTTTCAGCTCATCTCATTTTATTGGTCTTCTTTCATTTCCTCAGCTTTCCCCTACCTCAGGACCTTTGCACAAATTTTAGCCTCTGTCTGAAACATTTTTATGCCCCTCATCTACATATCTATCTTCCAAAACATTAGTTACCCTCTATATATCCTTCAGTCTCAGATAAAATTCTCTTTCCTCAGAGAGGCTTTTTAAAAAATATTTTTCACAATTTTCACAAATCCCATAATTTTCTTTCCTACTATTTATCAAAATATCAAAAAATTTTTCTTCTTATGCATAGCACTTACATTAGAATACGCCTCCTACCTTAGCCTGCAAATTTCAGAATGGCCTATAACAGGGCCTGGTGCATGGCAGGGCCTGATAAATATCTGATGACTGAATTCAGGTTTAAGTAGTGCCCCCTGCAGTTGCGTTGGAGCCTTTGTTACCCACAGCAGGCTCTTAATTTGCCTGACTCCTTTCCATATTGTGTCTTTCCTCCTGAGGTCTGGGGAAACTGGCATTTAAATTTGATAAACCAGTACCTAAAAGAAGAATAAACAGGGAAGGTTAATGATTATCTGAGAGGCACTTCTGTGAATACAACCGGTGAACGTTAGCAGGTTTACTTGAGTCTTCCTTAGGAGTTATTCACAGAATACTTTTACCTACAGGTTTGCCAGTGATTTCTCTGCTGCTGAGTATTTTGGATAAGAAACATCCAGGTAAATCATTTGCTACTTTAATATTATGCCATACATGGCCCTTTGCCTTCCTGATCAGAAAGCAAATGTAGAGATTTCTCATGGTTTTTCATACTGTCTCTGAAAGAAAGGAGCCCACCCATAGACTGACTTCCAAGGGCATGCATTTCTAAGATGATATATTACCCTTCACAGTCGTGCCAGTGTTTTCCCAGCAGATGAGGGAGTCAAATGCCTGTCTTTGCAAAACCTTGAAAATTAGGACAAAGAACATAGATTTTTCTGTTAAGTTCTCATCTTATTGTGGTAATTGAGAAATTAGAATAATAAAGCTTAGAAAGAATCAGAAGAGGTCATTTAATCAATCTTCTCTACCTTGGGGCATATGTACTTAAATTGAAAGAAGGAAGGAAGGAAGGAAGGAAGGAAGGAAGGAAGGAAGGAAGGAAGGAAGAAAGAAAGAAAGAGAAAGAAAGAAAGAAAGAAAGAAAGAAAGAAAGAAAGAAAGAAAGAAAGAAAGAAAGAAAGGGAAGGAAGGAAGGAAGGAAGGAAGGAAGGAAGGAAGGAAGGAAGGAAGGAAGGGGGGAAGGAGGAAAGGAAGGAGGAGGGAGGGAGGGGATGAAGGAAGGAAGGAAAAAAGAAAAATGGGGGGGAAAAAAGAAACATAGAGGACTACCCGGCTGAGGTAAGAGAGAGTTAAAGAAAACAAAACTGTGCGCTGGGCAAAGAAAATATTTATCCGAAACGAAAATGCTATCTTTTCATTTTACCCACATTTACTGTATCTCCAGGTATATTTCATAAGCAGAATATTTTCTAATAACAACTCTTAAGCAAATATTCATTGTGTCTACAAAAAAAATGGCCTACACTATGTGAGATAGAGAATAGCCTCTCCCATTTCCAAACGTTTTATAATTCAACAGTGAGGATTTTACAAAGCCCCTTGATAATTCGTTTTACAGAATATCACCCCCAGACCTACAGCTCTCTTCCTTATCCCTAACATAATCTCTTTGGTTATAATTTAATCCCATCCCTCTACTCTCAGCAGAGAGCAGAGCAGCTGGCAGCACCCTCCTTCCCAGTAACCATCCACAAAATTACAGACCATCAGTCACCAATCCTTAGCTTTTCCTCTGCTCAGAATTGTGTTTTTAAACCTTTCCCCCACAGGGCATATATTCCATTCTCTGATATTTTTTATAGGCCACACTTGTCTATGATATCTATTTTAGTATAATTTTATTTTTCTTAAGGTTTCTTTTTGTTCAGTAAGCAATGCTATGGGAAACAAGCCTCTTGTACATTAAAAAAACTGAGACTGAAATTTTCAAATGGCGGATACTAGCTATAAAAATCCTACTTAGGGTTACTGGGTCTAAAAGGCAACCTAATTACATTGGTAACTAGGCAGAACCAAAGAGAACTTAGCCTCATTTTGACAAGCGACTTTTGGTTTGTTTGAAAATTTGATTCACTGTGACTCGTGCCCAGCACTAACGCAAAGTCATGGGCGAGAAGGTGGAGAGGGGGATTGTCATCCGTCCTCTGGGAGATCTGGCAAGAAGAGAAGGGTTGGAACCTTGAGAAAGAAACAGAAGGGTGAGGGGATCACTGTAGAGTGTGAAGTTTGAGCAGAGTTTGTGCGGAAAGAACAGAAAGAGGAAAGGAGAGGAAAAAAGAGAAACACAGGAGAGAAAGCAAGAAAGGGTAACTGCTGAATGAGCTGCTAAAAGAGACAGGAGAGAGGGGAGTGAGGAGCAAAGGTGGAATGTGATGGGTCTAGACATCTTTTTTTTTTTTTTTAATTCTATTTATTTATTTATTTGACAGAGAGAGAGCACAAGAAAGCAGAGTGGCAGGCAGAGGGAGAGGGAGAAGCAGACGCCTCATTGAGCAGGGAGCCCAACTCAGGACTCAATCCCAGGACCCTGGGATCAGGATCTGAGCTGAAGGCAGACGCTTAACCGACTGAGTCACCCAGGCGCCCCTAGACTTCTTTTTAATGAACAAAATTCTTCTGTGTTGCTCTGACCGTGTAATACTATTCTGTTTCTCAACTGTTCTCCGATGTTCATATAGAATGCTCATTTCTTAGCAATCTTTTAGGGATAAAAACGACCCCTTCTATTTTCTTCTTGAAGTAACAATTTACTACACTCTTCTGACAACCTCTTTTAGGTAATATCTGGACCAGACATAGACTCTTTTCCCTTCTCAAATCCCTTGGTGAGCTTAGACTTTAACCACTTTCTATTTTATTTGAATCTTGGTTATTTTATTTTATTTTTCCCCCTGTTTCATTGAGAAATAACTTACATACATTGCTGTATAAGGTTAAGATGTTCAGCAGGATGGCTTGATTGTGAAATTATTACCACAAAAGGTTCAGCTCCATCCCTCTTCTCAGACAGATACCATAAAAAGATAAGAAAGGAAAAAAATTTTTTCTCTTATGATGAGAACTCTTAGGACTTGCTTTCTTAACAACTTCCCTATACATCATAGATCGGTGTGAGCTCTAGTCATCATGTTGTACATTAGATCCCTAGTACATATTTCTCTTACAACTGGAAGTTTGTGCCTCTTGACCACCTTCCTCCAGTTCCCCCACCACTACCCCCTAACCCTGCTAACCACAAGTCTGATCTCTTTTTTTTTTTTTGAGTTTGTTTGTTTTTCAGATTCAATATATAAGTAAGATCATACAGCATTTGTCTTAATCTGATTTATTTCACCTAGCATCATGCCATCAAGGTCCATCCATGTTGTCACAGGGTAAACCACTTTTTATTTTATCTTATTCTCTTTTTTCTCTAATCTTATCTTTAATGTCTATTGAGCAAGAAGAAGAATTTGTTTAAATGAAAGATGTGACAAGAAGAAATTATATGGGCCAAAAAAGGCTATTCCTTTCTGGGTATATTAATTCTATGAGGAACTAGAATATAATCTGTTTCATTCAAAATGAAGAGCCATCCATCTCTGTATCCTGTACATTCACCTTGACCTCCCACCCTCTGACCCCTAAGCCAAGGATGTTGGATTTTGTAATTTTATTTTTTTTTAATTAAAAAGCAATTGACATACAATGTTGTATTCATTTCAGTGTACAACATGGTAATGTGATATTTATATACATTTGAAGTGGTCGTCACAACAAGTCTAGTTACCATCTGTCACCATACAAAGTTGTTAACAATATTATCGACTATATTCCCTACGCTGTACATTATATCCCATGTCTTATTTTATAACTGGAAGATTATACCTCTTAATCCTCTTCGTCTATTTTGTCCATCCCTCAAGGCCCCTCCACTCTGGCAACCATCAGACTGTTCTCTGTATCTATGAGTCTCTTTCTGTTTTGTTTGCTCATTTGTTTTTTAGGTTCACATATAAATGAAACCACATAGTATTTGTCTTTATCTGTCTGACTTACTTCATTTAGCATAATACCTTCTGTTTCCATGTTGTTGCAAATGGAAAGATCTTCTTTATCCATTTATCCTTTGATGGACACTTACGTTGCTTCCATATCTTGGCTTTTATAAAAAACGCTATTATAAAAAATTGGCTATTATAAAAAATGCTATGATCAACATAGGAGTACATGTGTCTTTTTGAATTAGTGTTTTTGTTTTCTTTGGACAAATATGTACAACTAGAATTACTGGATTGTATGGTAGTTTTATTTTTAATTTGTTGAGGAAACTCCATATTGTTTTCCATAGTGGCTGCACCAATTTACATTCCCAACAGTGCACAAGGGTCCCCTTTTCTCCACATCCTCACTGATACTTGTTATTTCTTCTGTTTTTGATACTAACCATTCAGACAGGCGTGAGGTGGTATCTCATTGTGGTTTTGATTTGCATTTCCCTGATGCTTAGTGATGTTGACCATCTTTTCATGTGCCTCTTGGTCATTTGTATGAGTTGTATGAGTTCTTTATATATTTTGGATGTTAACATTTTATTGAATATATTATTTGTAAATATCTTCTCTCATTCAGTAGGTTGCCTTTTTGTTTTGTCGATGGTTTCCTTTGCTGTGCAGAAACTCTTTAGTTTTACATAGTCCAACATTTATTTTTGCTTTTGCTTCCCTTGCTGGAGGAGGTGGAACCAAGAAAATATCACGAAGACTGATGTCAAAGAGCTTACTGCCTATGCTGTTTTCTAGGAGTTTTATGATTTCAGGTCTCACATTTCAGTCTTTAATTCATTTGCAGCATATTTTTGTATATGGTGTCAGATAGTGATCCAGTTTCATTCTTTTGCATGTATCTGTCTAATTTCCCCAATACCATTTATTAAAGACACTATCTTTTCCCCATGATGTATTCTTGGCTCCTTTGTTGTATAAGCGCACTTTTTATTTTATTTCTGATTTTTTGACTGTTTCATATTTAAATCATTGTATTATTATCATTGTATTAGCACTAAGTTTTAAGGTGTAAATGGTTCTAATTAGCTTATAATTCTAATTTTCCCTTTTGGAGCATTTATAGTTTTTGTCATGATTTGTCTTTTTTTTTTTTTTTTAAGATTTTACTTATTTATTATTTTAGAGAGAGAGACCAGGGGGAGTATCAAAGGGAGAGGGAATGAGAAAATCCCAAGTGGACTCCACGCTGAGTGCAGATCCCAACTCAGGGCTCAACCTCATGTCCCTGAGATCATGACCTGAGCTGAAATCAAGAGTTGGATGCTTAACTAACCAAGCCACCCAGGCGCCCCTTGATTTGTCTTTTTATATCGTCCATATCTTTGCAATCCCTGACCTTCTTTATTAAGACAATCAGGTATCTCAAAAACCCACCAAAATACTGGTGCGCACTCTCAGATTCCCTTAATTTTTAGTTCTCCCAAAATGTAACCAACTATGTAAACAATGGCTTTTGGTGGACTATTCCCTCAGGGATTTTGTTTTATGGGTGATTCAAAGCAGAAGATGCTATTTGGAGTAGACTAAAAAGAAATCCATTTTCTTAAGCTGGATTTTAATTAGTCAAATGGGACATGTTAATGTTCTTCATTATGTGAAAGGAACCAAAACAGTGAGGCTGTAGTAAGCCTAGAATCCAATTGAGATTCTCTGACTTCTCCAGAAAGGTGGGATGGCATGCTCCTAAATTTTTAATTTTTTTTTCAACAAAACGACTATAAAAGAAAGAAAAAAATTGTGAGAGGCTAAATGTTACCCAGGAATATAGTAGCATATGTGCCACAAGGCTGCTGAAGGCTCAAGTACCAGGCTTATAGCGTTTCTTTGCAGTACAGTTGCTTATCAATGAAGCGTGTATGCAGTCTAATTAACATAATTGGAACTACTATAATTATGCTATCATTTTGTTTACTTTAGCACATTCTGTTGAGGTATATGGGTAGCAATATTTGCTATTGAAATATTGCCCCCTTGCTGCACACAGGTTGTTTAATCATCCTGTTTATTCTACCTTCCTCGTGGTACCACCCTAACTCAAAGGGGAGGAAAGTGTTAAGTCCTTGTAGCCTGAAACATAGTAGAAGAGAAAAACAATGAAACAATCAAGAACCAAGAGCCACAGAGCTCCAAAAGTAGGCAGTTTTGTGAAGACACAATAGGAAAATAACACTCCCTAGTTCAGAGCAGTCAATCTAATAAAATGATGAAGGAAATTGATTTCAAACAGAATGCATTCATCATGCGTGGTTTGCCCCTCTGTTTTAAGCAGTTGAGACAAGTTAGATCTCACTTTGGAAAACTGAGAATAAAGTCATAAAGGCTCAGTGGGATGTGCTCTAAATATCCATTACCAAAATGGTACCAAAAAATTTTATTTGCTTTGACCTTTTAAGTGAGGCTGCAGTGAGGATGGCGAAAGGATACTTCTTGCTACTCAACATTTCTGCTCCTACTTCTTCTTTTTAGAGGCACTAAGGACATTTTTTTCCTGAGTTTTCAGCAGAACCACACAGGAGATAAGAACTTTACAGGCCGGGGCACCTGGGTGGCACAGCGGTTAGGCGTTTGCCTTTGGCTCAGGGTGTGATCCCGGCGTTGTGAGATCGAGCCCCACATCAGGCTCCTCTGCTGTGAGCCTGCTTCTTCCTCTCCCACTCCCCCTGCTTTTGTTCCCTCTCTCGCTGGCTGTCTCTATCTCTGTCGAATAAATAAATAAAATCTTTAAAAAAAAAAAAAAAAGAACTTTACAGGCCAACACGACCTTGTACCATCACTTCCTTCCAGCATCTTCAAAGGGAGGCAGGGAGCAGGGGTCTTGATATTTCAGAATCCGTTTATGTGGCTGTTCTATGGCACAGAAGACGTTACACAGGTGTTTCAGGCCTTTGAAGTTTTCTTTTTGCTCATGTTGTTTCCAAAGAGGACGTATGGGCTACAGCATTCCCGATGGTTCCTACCAGAGGCGTCAAGCCAAGGCAAGCAGATGTTGGTGTCACATTCACAGCCAATGAGTGTAATATCTGGTTTTTCATAACTACTCTTCCAAAGAGCATAAACAGAACACAGTATAAAGATCAATAAAACAGGGGGAGACATATTCCGTGCCCTCTCGTCCCACTGAGCACTCCGAATGACTCCACATCTTCCTGCCTCCATTTCCTGAGCTCCCCATTAGACACCACAAGTCACTGGGAAAGCTGCTAATGTGTACACTCCTCCTTAAAGGTACATCGCGTATTTTCTGCCAAGGTTCAAGACGTGGGTCTTTGCCATCTACCAGATGTTTTTACTTACTAGCTGTTATTTAAAATAGCTTGTAGGGTTTTCTTATTTCATTCCGATCTCATTCCATTTGGAAATCTTTAAATTCATGCAACACATGTATTCCTAAAGTAGAGACACAACAGCAGTAACCAGGACTGTGAAAGTATTTTGTGAAATCCACACAAAACCAGTCAACTGCATGAACACACTGAGCAGTATTTCATATTCATCTTAAGTAATGAATAAAACAGGAACATTTTAATGGGTGAGGGCAGTGAATGCTGTCAGTGCCCTCTGGTCAAGATCCCCCTTTCCTGGCCAGTATACCTACCCTCAGCTTCTGTGAATGTGGGTGATTAATATCCTATAGGTGCTTTTTTTTCCCAGAGAATTTCCCCCAACTGATCTAAACAGGTGTGCTCTCCCTAAAGGTTACTCTGATGTACAGACACACACATGTCCACAGGGCAGCCCACTGCCAATAACTGAATAACACGCAGGTATATAGGGCGCATTCCTTTGACCATGGTATAATTCATGCCTGAAAGCTCCCTGAGGAGTCAGCCTGAAGATGGACAGCAGTGGGACCCTCATTGTTACACAGATCTTTCCCCTGCTCTGTCCTGCCTCCCTCCTTGTGTCTCTCAAAAAAAAAACCACTCCTTGATCCACTAAAATTCCTGTACTGCTTCTAGAACCTAGAAAGTGGAAATATCTTAATAATTCCACCATGGGGTGTTATATGGTATATATTCTGAAGAGAGAACAGAAGTGGCAAAGAGCAATAAATATGCAGAGCTGGAGACACTATCTGATACTGAGCAGTGATTCTATTTTTCATAATGAATGAATATACACACAAACAAAAATGAGTTGAAGACTATTACAGGTTATCTTGAGAGGCACTAATACTGAACCAGTAATACGGGTCATTAGGAGGCCAGACTCTTCAGCAGACATTTGGGTTACATCTAGTTGCTTGTATTCTCTGATGGTGTGACCTTGGACAAGTCACTGAACTTCTTTGCTTCTTAGTTTTCTCATCCATAAAATGAGGATAATAATAATACCTCCTCCTAGAGTTCTTATAAGCATTAAATGTGTTAATGAATATAAATTTTAGAACAGTATATAATACAAAGTATGTACTCAAAGACAGTGAACATTTATCAGTATCATACATGTCTGCAGGAACGGCATTGTCTTTATCAACAACCATTAGAAGTTCCATATGTGGGACAATACAAAGATTTCAAAATGACAATGCATCCTTCTCTGTTCTGAATCTTGGGAAGGCTCACTAAGATTGGATACAATGGGTTCAGAAAGCAGTTCCAGGCTTCATAGGACACGGCAGAATTTTACTCATTTAGTCAACAAACATTATGTACCGGGAACTGTACATATAACAGTGAACTGACCAGATTCCTTCATTCATAGAGTTTATATTCCAACAATAGACAAAGGCAATAAGCAAATGAAAGTAAGACTTCCTCAGATAGTGATAAAAGCTATGAAATTAGACAGTAACAATTTAGAATGATGTTGTCCAAAAAAACTCTCTGGATGATGGAGATGTTCCATATCCACACTGCCCTCATCACCACTAGCCCCCTGTAGCTACGGAGCACTTGAAATGTGTCTAGTGTGACAAGATAACTAAATTTCTAATTTTTTAAATTTAAAATGGAAATCAAGTAGCCACAGGTAAATTTGGATTTACAGGAGATTAAGTGAGAATCCAAAAATAGACCCACACATACATGAACACTGGAATTATGAAAAAATTACTACTTGGATGCACAGAAGACTGAGGAAAGAAGAAATTGTTTTTCAATAAATGGTACTGTGTTTTTTGGGTATAAAAATGAAAATACAAAATTAAACTTGGATCCTACCTCACACCATATAAAGAAGTTAATTCCAGAGATTGCATACAGCACAATAAAACTTTTGTAGGATATCTTTGTTATTTTTGCACAAAAATTTCATAAATGGGACTTACAAATCACATAAAGGAAAAGATTGATAAACTGGAGTTGATTAAAATTAAAGAACTTTATTCATTAAGATAGTTTATGAGATTTTTTTAAAACAAGCCACAGAGTGTAAGAAGATATTTGTAACACATATATCTGACAAAGCACTTGCATCCAGGATGTATAGAGAGAATACCTATAAATCACAACAAAAAAGCAGAGGATGTAATAGAAAAAACGGACAAGACTTAAACAAATCTTTGCAAGCCTTCACAAAAGGAGATAGTCCATTTGCCAATAAACATATGAAAAGATGCTCAATCTCATTCATAGTCAAGGAAATAGAAATAAAAAAACAACATGAGCACCCACCAAAATGGCTAAAAGTAAGAAGGTGGATGATATCAAGCATGTGTGGAGATATGGAGCAACTGGAACCTTATATTTGTAGGGAATGTTGGGGCACCTGGGTGGCTCAGCCAGTTGAGCATCTGACTCTTGGTTTGGGTTCAGGTCATGAACTCAAGGTCGTGAGATCAAGCCCCAAGTCAAGCCCCAAGAAGAGCCGCATGTGGAGCTCTGCACTCAGTACAGAGTCTGCTTGAGATTCTCTCCCTCCTCTGCCTCCTCTGCCCCTCCCCTGCTCACACAAGCATGCACTCCCTCTCAAATAAATAAAAAAATCTTCCTTTAAAAAGTTGCAGGGAATGTCAACTAGTATAATCAGTTTTGAAAATGATTTGCATACTCTTTTATTCTAGCAATTTCATTCCTGAATATAATACCTACTAGAAATGTATACAAAAGCGCTCCAGACTATGCGTACAATAACCTTCACAGCAGCACTATTCATACTAGCCCCAAACAGAAAACAATGCAAATGTTCATGAACAGAAGAATGGGTAAATAATGGTGGACTCACATAGTAAATTATTATGCAGCAATGAAAAATCAATAAACCACTGCTCTATACAGTAAACAGCATGATGAATCCTGCAAACACAACATGGAATAAAAGAAGTTGGAAAGCAGTATACAGTGTATGAGCGGTAGATACCCTATTTAGAGTTCAAAAGCAGGTAAAACAAATGTACGGAGTGAGAAGTCAGGAGAGGCGTGATCTTGGGGAAGAGGGAAGTTCCTGGGAAGATGAGGATACTTTATTTTTTATGGGTATTGGTAACATTTGGTGGTATAGCTTTCTATATTATTCTTCAGTAAAAAGCTTATTTTAAAGAAACACATAGTCAAACAGAAAATATAGTTTGATCCCATCCTATTTTGTGAAAATATATGTGTGTGTACCTATTCGGAGGACTGAATTATCTTTGGGTGTTTGGAGGGAGTTACTGGCAATTTTTATATGTTTTCCTTATCAGATTTTCTAATCCAACAGCAATAAACATGTATAACCTGGTAATAAGAAACACATCTTTTTCTTTATCGTGACAACAATAAGAACAACAAAAACTAAAGTTAAATCATAGGCACAGAGAAGATGGAAGATGAAAAGAGGGGTTTTCTTTTAGGAGCTAGGAGAGACCTGAGCATCTTTATGTGCTGAGTGGGAAGTTAGGGAAAGGCAGGAGCTGAGAGATTTTCGTTTTGTTTTGTCATTGTGAAAACATAAAGACCCATTTTGTCCATTAATACTATGTAAGAGATGGCTCTAGTCCTATTTATTAGATGCAGTTTGCCAGAATTTGCCTTGGACAGAAGCTGTTCGTTTTTAATAGCTCTCTTCTCATTTCCATTATAGTCAAGCACTCCCAAATACCACCTTTGAAAAGCAGTTAATTCTCTGTGAAAAGAATAAAAATAAATAAGCAGCCAACAACAGCAACAACAAAAACAAACCAAAACTACACAAAAGCACCAGTGTTTTCTTTTGCATAGAGCCAAATCTTCAGAGGGTTTAGCACGATCCTCCAGCCTTCATAACGTAGCGCCGACCTTCTCCTCCTGCCGTATTTTCCTCCACTCACATCAGCCCTGCTCTGCCATGGGCATATGGAGACCTGTGCTTTCCTCTAGCTTGTTCATATTTATATTATGACCTAGCTCTTCTCTACCTGGCAAAGTCCTCCCAGGCTGTTAAGTCTCAGCTGTAATGATGACCCTTTGAAGAAGTTGTCTAAACGCCCCTAGTGGTAACAGTTACCTCCCTCTGTGTTTTGCGAACAATTTGTAATAGTAAGGGTTACCATTAGGTACCAGGAACTGGGTGTGATATCAATATTGTTATTCCTCAGGACTAGTTTACCGATCTCGTACCATTATACCTCTTTATCAGATCAGGAAACTATCCACGCTCACTTAGCCAGTAAGTAGAAGAGTCAGGATTTGACCTCGATGTGCCGTCGCTAAGCCAGTATTCTTGTGTATGTGCCTGGGGCCCCGACGGCGCAGTGTGTCTGAGGCTAGGAACCATGACCTGATAATTTTGGTTTCCCCGGAGACACCTGGCACAGAAATCAACTATATTAAGTAGTTCTAAATGCTTGCAGAACTGAACTGAACTGACTTCAATGCAGTAAGTATAACACCGTGTTATGGGAACGTTATGGGCTAAATTATGTCCCCTTCAAAATTCATGCGTAGGAGTCCTAGCCACCCACCACCTCAGGATGAGACTGTATTTGGAGAGGTAATTAGGGTAAAATGAGGACATATTGGTTAAGAGGAGATTAGGACACAGACACACAGAGAGATGACCATGCGAAGACACTGGAGAACAATGGCCATTTACAAGCCAAGGAGAGGCATCTCAGAAGAAATCGACCCGGCTGACATCTTGATCTCTAGCCTCCAGAAGTGTGAGAAAGTAATTTTCTGTAATTTAAGCCTCCTCGTCTGTGGCACTTTGTGGGGGAAGCTCTATCAAACTACTGCAGTTGCTTTGGCCACGGCAGCCTGGCTTGTGCCCTATCAAAGCTCTGCTGAGTTTCTTTCTCTCTCTTGTTCAGCTCCGGCTTCCTTCTGCGGGGTCTACAAGTCTTCCACTTCCTGGCTCTTCTTTACCAGCTGTCCCAGCCCCCCACCACTTTGTTCTTCTCTTGGAATTTGCGGTTTCCTGTCCTACCCATCTATGGGATGATCTCTCTATCTTTGCCCTTGGCATTGGCCCTGTTTTAGGCTCGCTTACCTGATTTTGACTTGCAGCTTTCTGTTATTCAAATAACTGCCCGACTAGAATTGCCAGATTTAGTAAATAAAAAATTGCTGTTTATCCAAAATTCAAATTTAACTGGGTGTCCTGTGTTTTGTCTGGCAGCTCTCTCTGTCTGTTGCTTTACCCATCACCATAGTCTTCAGTGTCCTTGTTGTGGCACAATTACTTAAGAAGTGGAGAAAAACATACCTGCAGTTTAAAAAAAAAAAAAAAGAATATCAGATTTGGATGAAGGCATTGGGTTCAAATCCTAACATTCTCACTAATTTTCCAAGTAGCATGAAACAATTCGTTCTATAATTCAGAATCTTTCATCTGTAATCCATTAGTCCACTTCTTGTCAAACCTAGCTGAGAAAGGGAAAACTTAATCCCATTCTATTTATATCTGCCCAGCCAGTTCCTCTAAATTGCTGGGCTCTTTATTATTTTTTCAAATCCTTCATCCTTCATCATACTTCCTCTAACCAGAAACCAAGGCAATGTTTTCAAGCACTATTTAGTTTCCTTCCATCCCATCCATGGCCCTCCCACCTCCACCCAATTCTAAGGAGTCTTTTTCCATTCATTCCTTCGGTATGAGCCATTGAAAACATATCCGTGAGCCATTTACAAACCCTTCCCCACAACTCTATCCCCCACCACAGCCATGGTGTCTTCGACACATATTTCTTTTGGAAAAAGAGGCTGAATTGTTTACCAACTTCATAATGCTCTTCTGTAAATAAAGCGGTCTAAGTTTTGCTTGGGATCTGTTTTTTTATTCAGCGAGCTGAATCAATAGTATGTTTTGTCATTCTGCTTAAAGGGAAACACAGTTAAGGAACTTAACAGAGACAGCATGGGCCATACAGCAGTTGCCCAAGCTCTGTAGATGTCGATTAACTCCCCAATGTTCCCTCTTAGACAGATGTTCCCTAGGAAACCTGCCAAAACACATGCATGTTCTGTTAGCAGCGAAGAAGTTAAATAGAAAGCCACTTCCTCCTTTTCCTGAATGCATGCTCGAAAATCAGAAACTATAATTAAATGCATATGTGGCATTTTTCACAATATGTTAGGTTGGTGGTTCTAATTATTATCATACGTACCATATTTGATCTGGTAGAACATGTGAAAATGTTTATATACTTTTACATTATGGTTTAACAACACATATAAACATTTAGGTACAAAAGGATTATAAATTTTGTTAAAGGCATTGAATTACTGTCAAAAAGAGAGAAACTTTAGCAATTATCCTTGTATTTTTTGCAAACCTTTTGTCACAGAACAAACTGTTTCAGAAAGGAAAACGGCAAGAAGAACCCAAATTGAGGGAGTGAGACTGAAATGTGTCAAATAAACAGAATATATTTTCCCGGAGCCATCTTTTAGGGCTCTGCGAGGATCTGGGAATTCGGGGCCAGGGCAGGTCCTGGGCTCATCTATCTCCTCCTTCTGTCCCGAGAGGTGAAGAAACAGGAGTGGAGGGACTGTGAAGCACCCAAAGTCGCAGAGCGAACACCCGCCTGGGAATCATCGAGAACTTACTATGTTCCAAGCACTTCTCATACATGAATTCTAATCTTTACAACACATTGGCTCTCACATTACAAAGGCAAAAACCCGTTCAAAAGTTTTAGGAGACTTGCCCATTGTTATTTAGCTGATTAAAGGCGGAACCTGGAGCAACAGAACCCAGATTCAAGGGTAAAAGCTTCCTCTGCCTCCAGGGATGAGGGTGGGCTTAGTCTGAGTTTCTTCCTCTGAAGTGTTAGGAGTGTAAAATTAATTCAATGAGGAGGCCGTTAGACTGAGGTGGCTCTAATGCCTTGGCTACCTGGATAAGCAAATCAAAATCTAAGCCTGTAAATGCCTCAAAGGTTACGAAATTGAAACTTAGGGACAATCAATCACAAACAGCCAAGTAGCCTTTGAGCTCCAGCCAATCAATAATTTCCTTACTTTGCTTACACTTCTTCTCTTTTAAAGTCCCTCCCCAGTCCCAGTTGGTGGAGCAGGTCCCGACCCAGTTGGTGCTGCTTGATTCCAATCGATAAATGCTGGAATAAACTCTTAAAATGTCAATATGCCTCAGTTTATCTTCTAACAGGGTGAAGGAATTTTGTAATTTTTAGATCGGTGACTTGTACTGACTTTGTACTGCTCTCTAGAAAAATGGCAAGTAGTAGGCAACGTAACGTTCGAGCAAATTTGCATGTCATCAACTCATAAAATGTCAAAGCTGAAAAGCCTTAGGAGGGCATCTGGTCCATTCACTTCGTGTTAAAGATGAGGAATCTGAGGTCAACCAGCTGTGTGACTTGGGATCAGCAGCAACCTGCAAGGGTGTTTTGGAAACCCCGCCCTCCGCATCCTCACACCTGTAATTCTAAAGCAGGGGGTGGGCGGAGGGAGCGCTGGTTCTATGGGCAGTCTCCAAATGCTAGGTGATGTGTCTTCTTAGGCAGCCAAGTCAAGGGGTATAGTCTGGTTAGACAGCCTCTAACTACCGCAGGGACGAAGTTTCTCCCGGGTTGTGTAAGCATATAGATAACCCAGCCAATTAGGGCTATTTCTCCTGTTTTTTTCTTAATGTAGAGGGTCGGTTAATCAAACTCAAACCGCTCCAGCGAGTGTGGGCTATTTGCTACCTAATTGACAGGGCTGGAGTGCCTACTGGAGGGAGACTCTCCAATGCCCAGTGTGGCTGCACATGAGCTTTGCGGTTGGAGGGAAGTGAAGATGCCCCGAAGTCTAGACACAGAGACTCATCTTTAGAGGTGGACTAAGGAGCCGTGGAGAGGGACAGTTATAAAAGTGCAGCTCGGGAGTCTGCTTGACTAGTAATGACTAGAAGCAACTGCCCTAGGGCTCCCTTCTGACTTAAACTAGTAGAGATAACCACTGTGATTTATGGAAAGAAGGGAGTAGAGATCATCCTTCCTTCCCCCCTCCTCTTCCTCTAATGCATTTTGAAGTTTGGTGATACCATAGGAGCCACTTTCATTCATTTCTAGCTGTGAAGCGGATCACAATTACCCATTAGAACTGCAAAGTAACTAAAAAATCACATTTTAGCGAGTGTTTTTAACACCATATGGTTGGGTACTGACAGGACAGAGCACAAAGGCAACAGAAAAGTGTGGTGACAGAAGCATTTTCATTAAATCCACCTTTTCCTTCTCTTGCTTCCCATTTCCAAGGCTGTTTGGAACCGGGATTGATGCCAGGGCTCAGGAAAGGACAAAACTGCCACTGACCTCACAGGGAATGGGGCACATGTGCAGAAGAGGGGCCTGGGTGACATCTAGGGCTGCTTGTTCTCTACAGTATGCTTGCGATGAAGCACATTCCCTTATTCCTTCTCTTGGGTTTAGTCACTCCTCAAGCTCTCACTCACAATGGTCTTATCTCTTTTATTCTTTTCCTAGTAAAGCGTATCCATGAGAAAAAAGCTAATGAAAAACAAGATATGAGTAACTACCTGAAAAGATGACTCACTAAATCCCCAGAGACCCCTGAAATTAGGTCTACCATACCAGTTTTTAAGCATTGATTGAGAACATACTAAGTGTTGTAAGCTCACTGAGAACTGCACAAAATACAACAGTGTTACTGAGGAAGGGAATGGGTGTTGCTTGGAGGGCTGGGACTGTTGCATGCTTTGAAAAGGATTCTTGTAAGAATCTGACTCGGTAGAAAACCACACCACGATTGATTAGAGAGCTTGGCCATGGACTGGCGGTGCCTTGGTAACTCCCAGAAGCCTCCAGGCAGCCCTGTAGACGAGAGCGTAGTTTCCGTCAATTTACAGACTGGGAAACTGATCCTCAGAAAAGTTAGGTAATTTTCCAAAAGGCAACGGCCACTAAAGGCAGAAACCAGGTTATCTGACTCCCACGTCCTATTTCACAATTTAATTTTAACTATATATACCACAGTTCCAGGCTTCTGGGCAAAATGGTGACATGAGTACAGTTGTTTAATTATTCAATAGCGAGAGAGTCTTAGAAAGCCAGATGCAGGAGAACCAGCAGAATGTGACTGACAACTCTCAACTCAGAGAGGAGGTGGCCAGAGACGAGAACAGACCAAGCAACACACAATGGGAAAATGTGAATCCCTCTGGCCAGGGTACCACTGGGCTCACTTGCAGCAGCCACAGCAAGCACACAATGCTTTGGGCCAAAGGCGAAGCCACCCGCAAGGATTGCCCAGTGTTCGGACTCAAACTCCCTGTACACGTCGGGCCTACAGAATACCAAAGCTAGTCAAAGAAAACTATGATAAATCTAGTTTTGCACCTTCTTTATTTGAAAATGAAAGTTGGATAGAGGGCCACATCAATCTCAATTCCAAATTTATTTTAAGTCAATCCTGGGTAAACATAGGCTGCCCTATGCAAGGATAAGCAGAGAGAAATCACCATACTTTTGAAATTATATTGCAGTTCAGAAGAAAAGGATAATCCTGAGCTCATCACAAGGGTCTGCCTTTAAAATAGATTTCCTTCAAGAAAAAAGAATATAAATGCTTTAATTCTAACCTGGGTTTTCATATATACACAAGAAGACACTGAATCAAATAAAATGCAGTATTAAGTCATAAAGAGAAAAAGATCTTGGATCAGAGAATGTATACAATGTGAAAGACACGAATTTACAATTAAAAATTACAGCATAGTCTTTCCATAATATTCTGAATATAATGCAAAATAAACTTAGTAGAGGACAGATTTAATATTTTAATTAAATACCCAGAAGTGGGATTGCTGGATCATATGGTACTTCTTTTTAAAGTTTCTCAAGCAGAGCAAAGTAAAGACATCAATGTTTTGATGAGAGCTCAGGAGATCAGATCCAGTGAAATATACAGGATATATATTTAGGATTTTCAGCAGAGCAAAGTAAAGACATCAATGTTTTGATGAGAGCTCAGGAGATCAGATCCAGTGAAATATACAGGATATATATTTAGGATTTTCAGCAGAGCAAAGTAAAGACATCAATGTTTTGATGAGAGCTCAGGAGATCAGATCCAGTGAAATATACAGGATATATATTTAGGATTTTCATTTCTGTGTGCAGACACCCAATATTTCAGACATCCACGGCAGTCAGAAAATATAATATTTAAGTACTTCCTGAAAACAGCTATTTAAACAATTTGAACAATTTGGTGGGAATATAAACTGGAAGAGCCACTATGAAAAGCAGTATAAAGTTTCCTTGAGAAACTTTAAAAAGAAGTACCATATGATCCAGCAATCCCACTTCTGGGTATATATCCAAAGGAGACAAAATCATTAACTGGAAGAGATATCTGTACTCCCATGTTCATAGAAAATATTTGAAACATTGCATCATAGTAATTATTACTCACAATAGCCAACATATAAAAACAAACTAAGTGTCTGTAAATAGGTAAGTAGATTAAAAAATGTGGTACACACATATACACACACACACACATACACACACATACACACACAGGAATATGATTTAGCCTTTAAAAAGAGGGAAATCCTGTTATTTGCATCACCAGGAATGAAACTGGAGCACATTGTGCTAAGTGAGATAGGCCAGACAGAGAAAGACAAGTCTTGCGTTGTGTACTCACCCATGGAATCAAAACACTACACAAAACAAAAAAAGGGAAACTCATAAGGAACAGAGAGTAGCATGGTAGTTACCATGGACTGGGAGACGAGACAAGGACAGAGAGGTTGGTAAAGAGTACAAACTTGGGGCGCCTGGGTAGTGCAGTGGTTAAGCATCTGCCTTCGGCTCAGGGCGTGATCCCAGCGTTCTGGGTTCGAGCCCCACATCAGGCTCCTCCGCTAAGAGCCTGCTTCTTCCTCTCCCACTCCCCCTGCTTGTGTTCCCTCTCTCGCTGGCTGTCTCTCTCTGTCAAATAAATAAATAATTTCTTGAAAAAAAAAAGAGTACAAACTTTCAATTATAACATGAATAAGGTCTGAGGATCTCATGTAGAAGATGGGACTATAGCTGATACCCCTGTATTATATAACTGAAATTCCTGACAGTAGAAATTAAATATTCTCACCAAAAAAAAAAAAAAAGAGGTAACTATGTGAGATGATGGATGTATTAATTAACTCAATGGGAGGAATCCCTTCACAATATATACATATATTAAATCATCCCATTGTACAGTTTAAATATATTGCAATTTTATTTGTCAATTATACCCTAATAAAGCTGGAAAAATACAGGAGGGTGAAAACTTCTGGAGGAGATGAATATGTTTGTGGCATGGACAGTGATGATGGCGTCACACATGTATACTTATTTCCAAACTCATCAAGTTTTGTACATGAAATATGCACAGTTTTTTGTATGTCAATCATACCTTAATAAAGTGGATTTAAAAAAAAAGAAATTCAAGAAAAGACAGCAATGGGTTGAAAACAGGAGTGAACTGTGAGATCGGTGAAAGAGTATCTATGTAATTTCCAATATGATTATAAAACTTACTGTAAATGTGAAAATAGTCATTGAAAACTAGATGCACTGTGTAATTAACAGCAGTAATGTTTAACTAAAATCTCATTCATGTGTTATACATAGAAGGTAGGTGTTTTTAGATATGTACATATCTATATACTCAAAAATCTGTTCCAGGCGGATCTGGGTTTGAATTCTGGTTTCAGCACTTAGTTTTCTGTGGTCTTCGGTAAATATCTTTACAGCACCCACATGCGTACATGAACATATCTACACACACACCTAGCATACCTACGAAAAGACAACCCAACAAAATGTTCAAAATAATTATCTCCAGTTGACAGGATTATGTGAAAAATTTCTTACTTCCTGAATATATTTCTTGCCTTACTCAGATTAGTAAAGTAAGCATTTATCATTTCAGGGTGAGAAAAGGGTATCAAATACAAGAAGAAAGATACTAAAATTGAAATTATAATTCTAGCTAAGGATCTTTTCTTCAGAAATTTCAATCTTCTGCACAACTAGGCACCTGGGTTGTTTGGGTTGAGCCTGTATTAGTAAGCTTATTAATCATACAGGTCATTTCACACATCTCGGAATTTCAAAATCACACACAGAATTATTGAGACTCTTCAGTGTGCCGTTGATCATTGACGCCCGAGAGGCAGCGGGGAATGGCTGCTGAGAATGTGGGCACTGGGATCAGACTGCCTGGGTCTATTTCCTGCTCAGTCCTTATTCATTTTCATCATGTTATGCCAGGTAAACTATGTAACCTCCCTGGGCTTTACTTTTCTAACCTATAAACTAAGAATAATAGGAATGCATTTTTCATAGCTTGATCGTGAGAAAGAAGCCAGAAATGGCTGAGAAAAAACCCGAAGATTAGGAAAGTTGCAGGGTCAGTTTTAAAGGTAGAGCTGACCGCCTCCAGGGCTCTGCCTCATTGCTCTTGGGTCCTCCCTGGGCCTGAAACCTGGTCCTGAGGCCAGGGTTTTGCAAAGTTGTTTATTATTATTATTTTTTAATCTCCATCCTTCTGCCTGAACTGAAACTGATTGTAAGGCTTCTGTTCTGACACCAGAATTCTTCTACTATCAACAAAACCTTTATTCAGGAATTTTTGAAGCTCTACCCTATAACAAAGCATAGCCACCAGATTCTGACCCCTTAAAGTTTATATGAAGTCCAATACTCATGTATTAGGAATCAAATAGGAAAAAAATAAACCATGAGCTTTCCATTCGAACTCTGAAGGACATATATTATACAGACATCAGAGCCAAGGGTGTCGCAGAGCTAAATCCTCTTAAGCTCCTTTGAAATTCTTATAACAGCACTATGTACTCTGTGTAGATAAATGGATCTGTCGAGAAATGGAAGGTGAGTCACAGTCGCTCTGCCCAGAGGCTCTGGGCTTTGTTTTGCAGTCATTATACTGAGGATATTTACTCCTCTCTTTCTTCAGTTGGCTGCCCTGTTCTTTTGGTTTCTGTCCTTCTTGCTTGAATAGAAGCAAGTCTGAATACTAATGACTGGCCAATTCCAAACTATCATTTGGAGGTAATTAATTTGGACAGCAAGCATAAACCTAGCATTTGTGGGGCTGACTTGAGGCTCAGTTAACTCACCCGATGAATTATTTTATATTTAGGTAGCTATTCTTCCAAAGACTCATTAATAAGACAGGTGTTTAACCTCTGGTCCCACATCTGACTCAGTCCCGCTGGAGCACCAAGTTTCCCTAATATTTCAATAGAATATTTTGGTGTGGTTTTTCATTTAATTGTCACCAATCCAACTGCTTAATTAATTTATCTTTTTTTTTTTTTTTTTTAGGTCAACAAACTCCCAGGAGCACCCAAACCAGAATAAAACAGGGAAAGACATGTGAATTATGCTCACATCAGACCCTGGAAAATGCTGTGATTGATCTTGTTTATTGAGTAATTATGAAACATATACACCACATTTCAAAAGCATATATCTTCTATCAGGGGCTTAGCTGACCAGTTCCCCAAACGTTCTCCTTCTGAGAATCAGGACATAGCCCTTAACACGTTGCTCACCAAATGTGTTTGTGGTGCTTTATCAATACTTCTAAAAAAAATGGTGAAATTTGCAATCGGCAACTAAAAAATCTTCAAGGACATCCTCACAAGGAGAACACTGGATTTTCAAACCTGAACCAGATGTGCGACGACGTGAGCTCAGTTCCTTAAGGCCCTTTCTGAGCCGGGAAGTGTCACCCAGATGTCGCTACCTGGAAGGCCTGCGCTGACTCGCAGACTTTGTCTGACATCATAGGACAGTGACCCAGCTCCCTAGTTCAGAGGTGTAGCACAAATGTAGCAGAAAATGCAATTGCACAGCACGGCGGCTGCTCACCGGTCCCTGCTTTCACCTCGGTAACACTGAATCTTGTCGTCCGACTGAGGACCGAACTCTGGTGCTCCGTTGAGTTCAGTCACGCTCCACTGACATACAGTTAGTCGAACGGACAGAAGTAACCTCAACCTCTCCATCCTCCAGAAACACTTAAGTCTGTTTCATCTGATTTAACATCGGCGCATATGTGCCTTACAAATCTTTGTTAAAGACCACTAACCTTAATGTTCAGAAAAGGGCGCTGCTGAATCTGATGAATTTAAAACATGGAAGGATGAAAACCAAGAATTTCACAAGATTGCTTTCGTTAAAAATGCTTTATTAGTCAAGACTGCCAAATGGGGAATGTATCAAAGGTAAGGCTACTACAAAGAAGAAAAGTGCTTTTCTTTCCCCCAAACATATGTTTTGCAGCTGAGCCCTGTTCCCAGGTTTGAGGCTTGTTTCATGTGGTGGTCTGATTCTTTTTTTGGCCTAAAGCCCAAACATCTCTGATGATACTTTCCCTGTCTTCCCAGACTTCAGATTCAGACCCTGAAATGTTCAACAGAACAGAGGCTAAAATATGACCATGCAATTGTGTCTCTGTGCAATCAAGAGCTCAAATGACATGTTTGTCCGAAGGACAAAGTAAAACAAAAGTCTTTTTTTTGCCGGTTGGAAAAACATTTGGGGAAATTTGCGTGGTTGTTGTTCTTTTTTTCCCGCCCATAAATATTCCTTCCTTTTCATTTTGAAAAGTAAGGTGAGAAAGGAAATGCAAAGCATGGAGGAGAGGGAGAATTTTGGAAAACTGGCAGAACAGAATGTAAGGGTTCCAACATGGTGTTGATGGGTAGAGAAAGGAATGGCACCGTCAAAGGAAGAGTGGTTCGTGTTAAGATGTTTTTAAGGTGCAGATGCATTAATGCTAATTCCATTGAAAAAGATGTAACTGTTTCTAGAGGTTGAAAAGGTTAAGGTTCGCTTCTATACATTCTGCTCCCCATATGTCAGTGGTTTATGACTAAGATAATTGCTACAGTGTTTCCTCCACTCAGAATGAGAGAAACTATACAGAAAAAGGAGCACATTTGCTGGTGCTGCTCTTTCATGCGGTTTTATGATGCTTTAGCAAGCCTGACCCTATTCTTGATGACTTCAAATCCTATTTTTGTGAGTCTCTTCTCAATGTTCACAACTCGGCTCTGTTATTGAGAAGACCAACCTTCCCCTTCCAAACCCATACTTTTCTTAGGCCTTTTTATCCTTTGAGTAACAAATGGGATCACACAAACATTTGTACTGGAAGTTCATTAATTCACAACCCCTATCTACGTAAACAGAACCTTGGCTTTTTCAGCTTCTCCCCCACACTGCCACACCTTCTGTGGTCATGAGAGGTCCCATGGGTTCATGAACAAGTCCGTTTGCTTGGGGGCCATGATGCTACGTTGGTACCGCCTCAGGAGAAGTAACAGTCTTTCCACACCCCCACCGATACAGGAGAGTCCCTGCCCGGGACACCTCTGCTCTGCTGGTCCTACAGCCACAAACCTACTCCTCCAGCCCTTACGGCCACTTCTTCTCTCTCCCTCCCCAGCACAGAAAAACAGTTTTGCCCGAATCACTCCTGAGTCCCACTCAATGGCAGAATGAGAGAGATAGCGTGTTCCTCTGTGGGTCACATACTGTTAGCAGCATTCCTAAAATAGAGTCATTTGGGCCACGTGGGGTATGACTTTTAGTGAAAGTTCTTTTAGTTTTATTTACTGCATTCTCTAGGATTCAGATGTCCCAGAAAATTGAAGCTAGAAATACATTCATGTGGGAGACAGTGTAATCCAAATCCATACTCTTCTCCAAATACCTATTCTTTATATTCCTCAAGCTCATGATGCCTGGTTTCTTCTTTCCTTCTGGCGATCCCTCTACTCTTGCTCCAACAGACTTTCCCTAGATCACCTACCAGGGCTTCAGATTCGCACTTTATCAGAAAGCAGGCTCCTCTCATAGGTCTCCCACAACAAAGCTCTATATATGTGCTAGGATTCTCTTAAAACTTAGGACAGTTTCACCTCAATTTTTATATTGGATATTTCAATGTGCCATAAAGATTCAATAGATTCAGCATTCTTATATATTCCTATATATTTACCAGGGAAAATATCTGAAAATTAATTTCATGACTGTTACTTCTTTACCTTGCTTGCAGTTTGGGTTGGACTACATGGAGATCAGTAAGGAATTCTGCAAATAAACTCCTTGAAATGAATTTTGGCTGTTCTATGAGTTCCACCGTTCCAAAGCCTGGTGAGAGGGGCTTCCCAGGACCTCTCGAAGAACTTGATTTGTGTCTCCTGTATCTGGAACATTTACAGTGGACTCATGTCAGATTTTGCCTATTAAATATAAAGGTAGACCTACTGGCTGGCCACTCGGAGGTTGAGAAGTGTTGCAAGGCCATAAATGATGTGTATCCCTATGATGTATTAAGTTTTCAAGGCCCCATGAGACAAAGAGGTTCTGGCCAAGAGGAATATCTAAAGGCCCCAAGAAGACTCAGCACAGGGTAGCTAAAGTTTGGCCAAACTGGGAAGGCTCCAGACCCATCTAAGATAGGACAGGAAAATAAAAACTTCCTGACATACCTTACCCACCCTGCTTCCATATCGCCTTCACCTCCCTTCCTCCCCTCAAAATCAGTAGCTATCAAGTGGGGAGAAGATGATCCAAAAAGAGAGAAGAAGCTGACTGTGCCCTCTTTTCCCAGAGTGGACTGCTCACACTAAGAGCCCCTTGTAGCTGAGGATGAGAAGGATGGCATGCTCTTGAAGGAAGGACCTGAACATTCTAATTCTAAATCGAAGACTAGAAAGTCCTTGACCAGAAAGTTACAAAAATGCCAAATTTTTGTTCAGGGTCATGGAAAACTAACCCCAGTAATTAAAGACAAAAGGGCAATGAAAATACAAAATAAAGTTATTTTATAAAAACACTCCAAGAATCCTGCGTGTTCAATACACCAGGTGTGGTAACCATGAATTCCAGATGACAAGGGGAAAATCTCACGCTTACAATTCTATCCGGTTCAATCCCTTTTTCCTTCTTGACCTTTCCATTCCACGTGACACTTCATGTTTCTGTAGTGCTTCCAATCTCACTGATTATACCGAGTTTCATAATCGTATCAATTTTAAAGGTAGAAGTAAACTGAGCAGTGGCTTGTTCAGTGGTTCCCAACCTTTAAAGTGCAAATGAATCACCTAGGATCTTGTTAAAACTCAGATTCTGATTGGGTGTGTCTGAAATGAGGCTTGAGGGTCCGTGTTTCTAACAAGCTCCTAGATGATGTCAGTGCTGCTTTTATTTTCAAGAAAATGAAAACTCTTAAAGAATTGAAAGACTTGGTTTGAGGTAATGAAATAAAAAATTGGTCATCGTAAAATAGAGACGTCTGTCACCTACTTCCTTAGGCAATGCTTCTTTCTTCACTGCCATTACTCCTGCCGTGTGTTATATGACCAATTCAGGGGCTAAGCGACCTATGAAGAAGCTCTTTATCCACATCCAAACACAGTGTAGGGTCAACTAGCCACATTCCCAACTCATTCTAGGATTCCAGTATTATGTAATAACAGAGCCAGACAAAGACATCATAAGAAAATAAAACTGGAGTGCAACATAGAGGCAAAAATCCTTAATAAAATATTGTGAAACACAATCCAACAATATACATATGAAATTATATAGCATAACCAACTAGGTTATTTCCTAGTAATGCAAAGTTGACTTAACATTCAAAAATCAGGGGCACCTGGGTGGCTCAGTCAGTTAAGCATCTGCTTTTGGCTCAGGTCATGATCTCAGGGTCCTGGGATCCAGCCCCACATCAGGCTTTCTGCTCAGTGGGGAGTCTGCTTCTCCCTCCCACTTCCTCTGTGCTCTCCCTCTCTCTCTCTCTCTATCTCTTTCTCTCTTAAATAAATAAAAATAAAATAAAATAAATAAAAATAAAAATAAAAAGGTTTAATAAAAAATTCAAAAATCAGTTGATATAACATACCATATTCATAAAGAACAAAAACCACCTAATCATTTTAATAATGGAAACAAATATCTTGACAAATATCCAACATCCAATTATGTTTTTAAAAAAAAAAAAAAACCTCAACAAACTCTCAGGAGTACAGGGAAAACTTCCTCATTCCAATAAAAAGCATTTACAAGAAAATTTTTAAAAAGCAGCTGATATCACACTAATGGTGAAAGACTGAATGTGAAGCCTTCCACTTGAGATTGAGAATAAAGCAAAGATGTTTAATCTTGTCCCTTCTATTCAACGTTGTATGGAGGGTTCTAATCAGAGAAATAAGAAAAAGGAAAGAAAAAAGAGAGGGGAAAAAAACATTTTAAAAGGCAACCAGGTAGAAAAGGAAGAAATAAAACTCTATTAGCAGAGACATATTTCTATTCGTAGAAAATCCCAAGGAATCACAAAAATGAATTTAGCAAGGTCATAGGATATAGAATCAAGATATAAAAATCAGTTGTATTTCTATATGCTAGCAATGAACAATCCAAAATGAAATGAAGAAAACAATCTCATTTAAAATTGGATGAAAAAAGAATACTTACAGAAAAGGTAACAAAAAGTATAAGATTTGTACATTGAAACTATCAAATATTCTTGTGAGAAATGTTAAAAAATATAAATAAATGAAGTGATATCTTATATTCATGTATTGGAAAATTCAATATTGTTAAAATGGTAATTCACCTCAAATTAATCTGTAAATTCAATACAATCACTATCAAAAGTCTAGCTGACTTTTTAATAGAAATTGACAAGCTAATCCTAAAACGTATATAGAAAGCAAAAGACCTAACAATTGTGGAGGACTTACACTATTAATTTCAGAATTTACTATAAAGCCATAGTAATCCACACAAGGTGGTATTCATGCAAGGAAAAGCACATAGATCAATGGAACAGAATTGATTGATTGATTGATTTTTATCATAAACTCTTATGTTTATTGTCGATTGATTATCAACAAAGATGCTGAGGCAATTCAAAGGCAGAAGTGATAGACTTTTCAATAAATGGTGTTGGGACAACTGGCTATCCACATGCAAAACAAACAAATAAATACATCTTTATGTCAAACAAACAAAAATTAACTCAAAACTGATCGTAGACCTAAATGTAAAAGCTAAAAATATAATGTCTGAAATGAGTCAGAGGAGAACAACTTTTTAACTTTGTGTTAGGCCAAGAATTTTAGATAGGACATCAAAAGCATAACCCATAAAAAAAAAAGTTGATAAACTGGAACTCACTGAAATCACACTTTCATACTTCCAATAACACAATTAAGAAAATACAAAATCAAACCACAGACTAGGAGAAAATATTTGCAAATCAAATATCTTTTATTTTTAATGTTTTTTTATTATATTATGTTAGTCACCATAC
The DNA here is from genome assembly GCF_024610735.1 of Ursus americanus. Taxonomy (NCBI): domain Eukaryota; kingdom Metazoa; phylum Chordata; class Mammalia; order Carnivora; family Ursidae; genus Ursus; species Ursus americanus. Next base: position 42,741,216 of record NC_142135.1, read on the forward strand.
AGTACATCCCTGGTTTTTGATGTAAAGTTTGATGATTCATTAGTTGCATAAAATACCCAGTGCACCATGCAATACATGCCCTCCTTACTACCCATCACCAGTCTATCCCATTCCCCCACCCCACTCCCCTCTGAAGCCCTCAGTTTGTTTCTCAGAGTCCATAGTCTCTCATGTTTCATTCCCCCTTCTGATTAACCCCCCTTCTTTATCCCTTTCTTCCCTTACCGATCTTCCTAGTTCTTATGTTCCACAGATGAGAGAAATCATATGATAATTGTCTTTCTCTACTTGACTTGTTTCACTTAGCATTATCTCCTCCAGTGCCATCCATGTTGCAGCAAATGTTGAGAAATCGTTCTTTCTGATTGCTGAGTAATATTCCATTGTATATATGGACCACAGCTTCTTAATCCAGTCATCTGTTGAAGGGCATCTTGTTCCTTCCACGATTTAGCTATTGTGGACAATGCTGCTATGAACATTGGAGTGCATATGGCCCTTCTCTTCACTACGTCTATATCTTTGGGGTAAATACCCAGTAGTGCAATGGCTGGGTCATAGGGTAGCTCAATTTTTAACTTTTTAAGGGACCTCCACACTGTTTTCCAGAGTGGCTGTACCAACTTGCATTCCCACCAACAATGTAGGAGGGATCCCCTTTCTCCACATCCTCTCCAGCAATTGTTGTTTCTTGCCTTGTCAATTTTTGCCATTCTAAGTGGCATAAGGTGGTATCTTAGTGTGGTTTTGATTTGAATTTCCCTGATGGCTAATGATTTTTCATGTGTCTGTTAGCCATTTGTATGTCATCATTAGAGAAGTGTCTGTTCATATCTTCTGCCCATTTTTTGATTTGTTTATTTGTTTCTCGTATATTGAGTTTGAGAAGTTCTTTGTAGATCTTGGATACCAGTCTTTTATCTGTAGTGTCATTTGCAAATATAATATCCCATTCCGTGGGCTGCCTCTTAGTTTTTTTGACTGTTTCCTTGGCTGTGCAGAAGCTTTTTATCTTGATGAAGTCCCACAAGTTCATTTTATCTTTTGTTTCTCTTGCCTTTGGAAATGTGTCATGAAAAAGGTTGCTTTGGCCTATGTCATAGAGGTTGCTGCCTATGTTCTCCTCTATGATTTTGATGGATTCCTGTCTCACATTGAGGTCTTTCGTCCATTTGGAGTTTACCTTTGTGTATGGTGTGAGAGAGTGGTCAAGTTTCATTCTTTTGCATGTAGCTGTCCAATTTTCCCAGCACCATTTATTGAAGAGACTGTCTTTTTTCCACTGGATGTTTTTTCCTGCTTTATCAAAGATTAGTTGCCTAAAGAGCTGAGGGTCCATTTCTGGGTTCTCTATTCTGTTCCATTGGTCTATGTGTCTGTTTTTGTGCCAGTACCATGCTGTCTTTGTGATCACAGCTTTGTAGTGCAGCTTGAAATCCGGCATTGTGATGCCCCCAGCTTTGTTTTTCCGTTTCAACAATTCCTTGGCGATTCAGAGCCTTTTCTGGTTCCATACAAATTTAAGGACTATGCAAATCAAATATCTTACGAAGGACTTGTAAAGAATATTTAAAGAATCTTACAGCTCAATGAAAAAAGCAACTCAATTTAAAAATGGGCAAAAGATGTGAATAAACATCTCATTACACATATATTAGAATGGCTATACTAAAAAGAAAAGTCGATAGCAAGTATCAAAGACAATTGATTTAAAATGGTATAGCCCAAGGGCACCTGGGTGGCTCAGTTGGTTAAGCGGCTGCGTTTGGCTCAGGTCATGATCTCAGAGTCCTGAGATGGAGTCCCGCCTAGGGTTCCCAGAGCCTGCTTCTCCCTTTTCCACTCCCCCTGCTGTGCACGATCTCTCTCTCTCTGTCAAATAAATAACTAAAATCTTTTAAAAAATAAAATAAAATAACATAAAATAAAATGAAATAAAATAAAATGATTTAACCAACGTGGAAAGCAGTTTGGCAGTTTATTCAAAAGTTAAACATAAATTTACCATAAACCCCAGAAATTCCACTCTCTGGAGTCTACGCAAGACCATGAAAACCTGTCCACACAAAGACGGTACCTGAATGTTCACAGTGGCATTATCTATAGCAGCTTCAAACTGGAAACAGTAAAAATATCCAACAATGGGTTAATGGATAAACAAAATTCATACAAATGGAATACTATTTAGGAACATAAAGGAATGTCCACTGGGAGGCTGCTTCTTCCTCTCCCACTCCCCCTGCTTGTGTTCCCTCTCTCGCTGGCTCTCTCTCTCTGTCAAATAAATAAATAAAATCTTTAAAAAAAAAAAAGAACATAAAGGAATGAGCTACTGGCATGTGCTACAACATAGGTGAACCTTGTAAACATGGTTTTTGAATTAATTCACTCAAGAAATTTTTTGTTGTTTTGATTGTATTGAGATATAATTGACATACAGGATGATATTAGCTTGAGGTATATAAAATAATGACTTGACACAAGTACGTGTTGCAAAATGATCACCGCAATAAGTTTAGTGAACATTCATCACCACAGATAGTTACCAAGTTTTTTTCTTGAGATAAGGACTTTTACAGTCTAGTCTCTTAGCCACTTTTGAATATACAATACAGTATTGCTAACTATAGTTACCAGAAAAAACGTTATTTTAAGTGAAAGAAACTAGACACAAAATACCCTACATATTGTATGCTTCCATTTATATGAAATGTCTAGAAAAGGCAAATTCATAGAGACAGAAATCAGACCAAGGGGTACCTAAGGGCTGGGAGGGAAAGTGTAGATAAACTGCAAATGGGTGCAATGAAAAGCTCTAAAGCTGGGCTACGGGGATGTTTGCACAACGACATTTACTAGAAATCTTTAATTGGGAAAAAATGTTTTAGGGAAAAAGTGAAGCTGAAGTTTAGAAATCAAATATGTTTTACTATTTAAGCATCTCACTCTACTTTTGGTTAATATACTAATTAATGCTGACATTAGCTGTCTAATCAGTTCAAGATATTAGTCATAACATATTTTCTTCATAAAAATGTGTTGTTGCAACAGGGAAATAGTTTGAACACTGTGCTTGTTCCAAGGGGACCAACTGAGCACCTGTTCCGTGTGGACTCATTTCACATAATATTTGTGGTCTGTTTTGAACAACGTCTGAAGCAGCGATGCTTCTTGTCCTGCATCTTTATCATGGTTAAGTGATTTCTGGCTCTGTCCTTTCTTTAAAAAACAAACAGAAAAACACAAACTGCTGATGTGCCAGGCCCCGTAGGAGTGGTGAGTTATACGAGGCTGCAGGAGTTTCCCATATGTCATGGTGCGCGCTGAGCCAAGTGTTTTAATCACCTGCCCTTCATCTTGTGGGTAAGGGAGAGGTTCCCACTCTAGGGCTATGGGGGTGGCTGGACACATGACACCCAACACCGGACAGATGAGAGCAACGGTTTCTTAGTCACATATAACCACAGAACCTGGCGAGGAAGACAACCATGCCACCCAAGATGCCAGGGGCTTTCCAATGGGAACAGAGTGAGGAACCAGGAGCTTGCACTGCCGAGGCCTCAGGGTGTCCTCTGGCTGCGTGGGACGATGTGATTGCCTTGTTTGAATAATTCTGCGGGGCCAGCAGAGAACTGAGATCGGCCCCTCGGGGATAAGCAGGAAGTATGCCTGGCTCACTTGATAGGGAGGATTGTTTGGCTAGGGGACCTTATTCTCAGGCACAGAGTAGGGAAGTAACTTGCAGGGAGGCCACTTGGGGCCCTCCTGATTTTACCCAGTGTCGAGGAAGAATATAATATTGAGTCTTAATGTTAGGTCACACGCCATACCAAGTTTAATACATAAAAACCTTACTTGTGTGCTGTATTTGATTGTATACCTAGAAAAGGGAATCAACAGTCCTGTTCAAATTCTCTGTTTAGTCTCCTCCCTGCACCATTTACATTCTCAGTGTCTGTCAATTGCCAAACTTAACAATCATTGGAAAGAAGAAACATTACAAAATTCATTACCAAGAAGTCATCTATAAGATGTTTTATATGCTTAGGAAGAAAAACACTAAGCATGATTTTACATATCACAGATGTAGAGGACACTTTTAGGCAACAGGCTTGAGCAACGGAAACTTGAGTAAGGCAGAAGGGCCCACAACAGCCGCCGACCTGAATGCAAACAGGCTTATTAAGGGACCCACCTCAAGATAGCCATAGGCCCTAACCGGCCAATTACAACCGGGTACTATTCCTAGGATTACCAAAAAAGGGAAAATTCCATTTGTTCCCTTACTCCCTCACTCCACCCTGTAACTATAGCCCCTCACCACCACCTCGTGGCAGTCTCCTTTGCTGCTTCCCCCTGCTCCCTTGCAATGTATTCGTAAACTTTTATCTCTTTTGTTCTGCCTTGGGTGAATTCTTTCACCACCTGTGCCACTAGCCCCCATCCAACAAGGATGTGCCACAATAGACCCATAATAAATATAGGAAGGCTATACCTTTGCATAGGGCTCTCCCATGTACCCACTGAGCACCTTGTGCTACTATCACTGCATCACACTAGGGCATTGGTATGAGCTCCTGGAGGATGGGACTGTGTCAAAGCTGTCATGGTACCTCCAGCACTGAACCAACTGTCTGACAAAATATAGGAAGTAACACCTAACCATTAATGAGAATTCACTACATGCCAGGCACTGGCTTAAGCGATATGTACGCATTATCTTATCCAGTTGTCACACTCACCCTATCAGGTTGATACTATCATTTCAGTTTACTAGATCACAGGTTGGCAAACTTTTCCTGTGAAGGGCCAGACAATAAATATTTAGGCTTTGTGGGTCATAGGATGTCTGTTGAGATACTGCTACGGCATAAAAGCAGCCAGAGACAAAATGTAAATGAGTGAGCATGGCCACATTCCAACAGAACTTTATTTACAAGAACAGGCGGTGGACTAAATACGGTCTGCAGGCCACCGTTTGCCCATCCTTGTTTTAGATGATACGCTAGTGTGTGGTATGATTCATTTGCTCAAGGCCATACAGCTCACAAGAGCAGAGCAGGATTTTAAACCCAGATTTGTCTAATTTCAAAACTTCTTTTCCTAACCACTCTTTTGTGCCACATCTAACTACCATACTAATCATGGGGCTTTTCTATATATTTGTTGAATAAATGAGAACTTTTGTTATCTTCATTATGCAAGAGAAAAAAACTGAGTTCCGTTACATTAAGGTAGCACGTACTCAAGGCTTCTGACTTCTATTCTAAACTAAATTTAAAATACAATGGAAAATTGATCAGTCTAGAATCAGGAGCCCTCTGTCTACTGGTTCAGTAGCATCTCAAGTCTATATCCAATAGGAAAAACCAGTTATTAACAGAAGAGAAACAGACCCTGGACTATGGGCTCTATTTTCCATTATGTGGATTCTCATCTGCAGTGGCCTCACATTAAATCAATTTCATTTCCTTCTAGCTTTGACTGTGGACTAATGCATTTGACTTTCCAGGGCTGTTCAGTCCTAAACCTATTCACGTTCCCATACGCTAAAAGAAATTCAGATACCCCAGCAACTAGCTCTTTTCCTCTCAAATTAGTTACAAAAGACTAACAATGTTTTTTCACACTTTGTTGAAATAATTGCTTCCCAGCTGGGATACTGTCTTCTAATTTTTAACCAAAAATACACGGGATGAAGAATAAAAAATTGCTGACACATCTTTAACTGATGGTGCTTGGAACAATGGTATTTCTAAGATGGTTCAAATATTATTTTCCATAAACTGGAGGAATGAATAGCTATAGCGTTGTTACTTATAATTCAGAGCTAGCAGGTATTAAAAAAAAAAAAAAGACATGTGACATCCGGAAAATGTAATTAATTTGATGGTATAAGCCTTCATAAATTATCAAGCATTCCCAGTAGCAGCCATGAAAAACTTAGAGAGAACATGAGCTGCCTTTAAATTGCTCACAACCAGAATTATTTTAAGGTGGTTGAGTTGCTGTTGGTATTAAAAGATGTCTGAATTATTATTACCATTAATAGTGACTCCACCTTTAAATAAGGTAATAGACACTTGGAGTCACACACAAGCCAGCACCAGTGTCTTGAGGCTGTCATTCTTTTCGCTAATGAACTGCAGCTTACAGAAATTAATTATGGGGGAAAGGTTGTTGTTCCCCCACCAGGCATGAAGTCTCCAGATTCCAGATCAAGTGTTGCTGAGGAGGAAGTGCAGAGACTCCACCTCCCAGAGCTCTGCTCGTGTTGTGCTCATTCTGCCAGGAACAAGCGACACGCTTGACTGCACAGTGGGGGATGAATGACTTAGGGAAGGAGTTTTTAATATTCGCAATAAGTACAAAAGGCAGTCCCAGAAACACAGAACAATCTGGTGGCTAGAACGATTCCCAAGGGCCAGGGTTGTGGGTCCTGGGCCGAAGGCTCTGGGTGACCTTGAATTTACCTTTGAATATCTACATGGTATTTGCAAAATAACCAACCTTTCCAATTTGTCTGGAAATACACACACACACACACACACACACACACACACACACACACACAGATGTGTATGTATATATGATATGTATGTATAAAATACATATGTATGTAAGAACTATACATATTTTTAAATGAATACAATGCACAGCAGCATGATTTTATTTTCTGAAATAAGAGGGAGAAGACATTTACGGTCTGCAAAGTGTTTAGGTGGGATCTGAAGACCATCTATGTTACCATTTGCTACTTGACTGGGGGTGGGGGAGGGGAACAAACAAACGAGCAAACAAAGTGCCAATTTCTCTGCCTTGGGAGGAAGCGAATTGAATTTGTCATCCTGGAGGTATTAAGGCCTAAACTGTCTGCCTACTTTTTGTTAGTTTGTATGGGAGGTTCAAATATTTCCATGAAGTTCTGGTACCGGGTAGTTTTGAGGTCCACTTTATTCCTGTAATAAGACATTTGTGAAAAGTTTGGGCCATTAGAAAATTAAAAGCATGAATTTTGTGACATAAGGCAAAAAAATTAAAATCATAATTGAATTAAATTAAAATCATAAGCAATCATTCCCAGTATCAACCAAAGTATTTTCTGAGTGAGGATAGGAGAAAAAGACCTAGGAATAAACCAGTCTGCATTAGAATAGAAATTTGGAGGCTTCAGAGTTAAATTGACCATTTTCCCAACTGCACAACTGCTTACAGCTGATTTGCAGGCAATTCTGCAGAAACATCATCCTCTCACTTGCTGGAAATCAGAGGGAAGAGATACATGGAATCTGTGGATCACTTGTTTGAGTTGGGGCGCTAGGAATAAGGAACATGAATTTTAAGATATCAATTATTAACATGCTCCCTATTTACCGGTGACTCAGTGCTGTGAAGGAGTTGTAAAACTCTCAGAAAATACTAAAAGGTTTTATAAAAATATCATAACCACTGGCTCCTATTTGGTGCGAGAATTTTGGTTCTTCTCTTTATGAATTTACTTATGATAATTACAGGATATATTAAATTTGATGGTGATGATTTTCTTCTTTTTTTCCAGTTTTATTGAGAAATAACTGACATGTATCACTGTGTAAGCTTAAGGCCTTCAGCATTGAGAAATGATTACCACAATAGGTTCAGCTGGCATCCATTTTCTCAGATAGATATGTTAAAAAGAAAAGAAAAAAGGAAAATAAATTCTCCTTGAGATGAGAACCCTTAGGATTTGCTCTCTTCTCAACTTCCCTATACATCATAGAGCAGTGTTAGCTCTAGCCATCGAGTTGTACATTGCATCCCTAGGACACATTTATCTTATATCTGGAAGTTTGTACCTTTTGACCACCTTCCTCCAATTTCTACTCCTCTCCACCACCCTCCACCTCTGGTATCTATAATAATCTACAATTCTGATCTCTTTTTCTATCAGTTTGGGTCCTTTCCTTTCTCTTTCTTTCTTTCTTTCTTTCTTTCTTTCTTTCTTTCTTTCTTTCTTCTTTCTGATTCCACACATAAGACATTAGGAGAATGTCTTCAAGGTCTTTCCACATCGTCACAAGGGAAAATTTCCTTATTTTTAATGGTGGAATAATATTCCACTATATATATATCTTTTTTTTTCTATTTATCTATTGATGGACCCTCAGGTTGTTTCCATTTCTTGGCTATCACAAATAATGCTGCTCTGAATATGGGGGTGCATATAGCTTTTTGAGTTATTGTTTTCATTTCCCTTGGCTATATGCTCAGAAGTAGAATTGCTGGATCATATGGTAGTTCTGTTTTAAATTTTTTGAGGATCCTCCATACTGTTTTCCATGGTAACTGTGCCAGTTTATAGTCCCACCAACAGTGCACAAAGGGTCCCTTTTCTCCACATCCATGCCACCATTTGTTATCTTTTGTCTTTTTGGCATTGGCCATTCTAACAGGCATGAGGTGATAGATATCTCATCATGGTTTTAATTTGCATTTCCCAAATAACTAGTGATATTAAACATCTTTTCATGTACCTGCTGGCCTTTTATATAACTTCTTTGAGAAGTCTATTCAAGAGTGAAAATGATTTCTTTTTAATCACACATTGAAACATACAAAGAATAAAAGTGCCCAATTGTAGAAATACACTTCTTCTGTAAAAGGAAAACAAAATGAGGTCAGAGTAACCATGGCCTCTACTGTCAGTGATCCAGGTTTATTGTCATCAAAGTGCAATGACTAGAAGCAGACTCATATCCTTGTGTGTCAGGGTCTACAAAGCTAATGGCTTGTTCATGTGGCTCCTGAAGATACCTTCAGAAAACATAACCATCTATCCATCCAACCATCCATCCATCCATCTACCTCCAACTGGCCAGCTAGCTATCATCTATAGGTGGACGGATCTATCTATCTATCGATCTATATTTGCTATCACGATATGTGGACCCAGTCCTCTGGCACAGGCAACTTACCAGTCAACTAGTTCCTGTTCAACATTCACTCTGTGCAGTTGCCAGACAAAGCCCTTCCAGTTTGCTATGGGAAGCTAAGAAAACAAAGAAGAAAATGGCTAAGCTCACTGCATTTTGTTTAAATAAAAACACACCCTAAGTTATTATCATTTTCTTCTCTCTTTTTTTTTTTTTTTAAAGATTTTATTTGTTTATTTGACAGAGAGAGACAGCGAGAGAGGGAACACAAGCAGGGGGAGTGGGAGAGGAAGAAGCAGGCTCCTAGCGGAGAAGCCTGTTGTGGGGCTCGATCCCAGAATGCCAGGATCACGGCCTGAGCCGAAGGCAGATGCTTAACGACTGCGCCACCCAGGCGCCCCTCTCCTTTTTTTTTTTTTTTTAAATTGTCCATTTAGAAGCCAACATACCAATCAAGGAAAAGTAAAAAAATAACATTTTAAAAATAGGAGACAAAGGGATCCTTCTTGGGTATTGTGAGGTATGTGAAGGTAAAAAGGCCGTTTTTATTTTTTGTTGAAGGAAGGGGGTACCTGCCAAATTATCTTAAATAATGCCATATAGGCCTTGACAGGTACATATTTCACTAAAATGATACTCCCAGTAAAAAGTCTGAAAAAAGGATCATTCAACCTACTAAAAAAAAAAAAAAAAAAAATTCATGCAAATGGAAAACCAGTTAAAGAGGTTAACAGAACCACTCAATTCAGTAAAATATGAAGATTTTACAATTGTCTTCTATGCTTCCATAAAGAAAAAGAATAGCTTCATTTATTTTAGCTCTTCAGAAGAGGTATTTGGGGATTGATGCAGACGAAGCAGAAGGAATGAATTCATCTCTCAGGTATGGGCACAGGCACCATGAGTCACATCAGGAGTGAGAACCACACACAAGCCCTGGAAGAGATTGGGGAAACCCAAGAGCAAGCTCCCCATTCTATAGATGAGGGCGCTGATGTTCATGAAGTGAAAGCAGGGGCACCTGGCTGGCGCGGTCAGTTGCGTCAGACTCTTGGTTTTGGTTCAGGTCATGATCTTGGGGTCATGAGATGGAACCCTGAGTTGAGCTCTGAATCAAGCCCTAAGCCAAGCCCCACACAGGTTCCTCACTCAGCAGGGAGTCTGCTTGGGATTTTCTCTTCTCCCTCTGCTCCTCCCCCCCACTAGCACTTTCTCTCTAAAATAAGTAAATATTAAAAAAAAAAGAAGAAGAAGAAGCAAAAGCAATGTTTCCCAGACTCTGATGATCATAGAAATCATCTTGTTAAATGATCATACTGATCCAGTATGTGTAGAGAGGGACCAGGATTTTGCCCTTCTAACAAGCATCCAGGTGCTATGCTGCCCTGTGGACCACACGGAGTGGTGAAGTAATGACTTCACCAGCTTAGGTGATGGAAGTAATGGGACCTGGCTTTCCCCAGGTGTCCCATTTTATATTAAATAGAATAATGAATTATCTTGTCAAATATAAACAGGTAGCAGTTTGGTTTTTCTTATTACTAATCAGAGGTACTCTTCATTCTCCTCATAGAAAAGTAATAAGATAAACTTTTTGGTGATAAAAAGCTGGATTCTGTGACAGGCTTTCTGGGTTCAATTCCAGTTTAGCCGCTTACTACTTATGGGACCTTGAGTAAGTGTCTCAATTTCTTCAGCTGTAAAATAGTGATGATAATATCATCTACCACGTAGAAGTTTGTTTGTTTGTTTGTTTGTTTGTTTTACCACAAGGACATAAAAGAGCCTGGCATAAGCTAGCACTCAAAAAATGTTAGATTTATTGTCAAAGAAGAATGGAGTCTGACTGATTTTATAGGTGTAGAACCTGAGACGTAGACGAAAAGCAAAGCAGAATCAGAATTAACATGATTTACTGCTGCTTGAGACACCAGGAAAGAGAAAAGTTCAAAAGGCATTTTATCAACTTGTTGCAGAGCAGAACAGAAACTTGCATGTGTGGAGCACTGATTGTGCCTCATGTGCCACGTATTACCACCTCTAATTTTTGTAACAGCCCTGTGGGACTGCATTGTCACCCCCATGTTACAGGTGAAGAAACCAAGGCACATCCTTTCAGCGGCTGGTGAGTGGCCTCATGGCTACAAACATGGCTGGTCCAAGTTTCCGACTCTGCTTGGTCGATTCTAAAACCTGCATGAGACCACTGAGTGGGAGCCCTCTGGTGTGGGGAAGCAGGCGTCTAGGCTAACCCAAGTGAGGTTAGGCTACCAGCACCTTACAGGATCACCCTCGTAATACCCCAAATGATCAGACATTGGTGAGTGGTCAGCCAACATTTTAAAAAGGGGGGCGGGGGCGCCTGGGTGGTTAAGCGTCTGTCTTCGGCTCAGGTCATGATCTCCAGGCCCTGGGATCGAGCCCCATGTCGGGCTCCCAAATCAGCAGGGAGTCTGCTTCTCCCTCTGCCTCTCCCCTTGCTTGTGCTCTTCCTGTCTCTCTCTCTCTCAAATGAAAAAAAAAAAAATTAAAACTCTTAATAAATAAATATCAATCAATCAATCAATTGATCAATCAAACTTGTGGGAGAATGGGATGGCAGTTCTCTTACACACCAAAACCAAGTCATTTTCCTCTGACTGGCTGATTTTTTTTTTTTTTTTCTGTTTTAGGTGTTTAGAGTAAAGGGGAAAATGAATGGAAAGGTTTGGTATCACCCTCTTCTCCAAGGACCTCAGGGCTTCTCCTGGTCTCTCTCTCAAACCTCTCCACTCTCCATCTTCCTCTCAAGGAATATCACCATCATGTCCCCACATCCCCATATTAACCTTCATTCTTGCCTGAACCACCGTGGTTACAGAACTTTCTCTCACTCTGGGTCACCATAAATAATAGAGCCTCTCAAAAGAATTAGCAGGCAATTTAGAATGATTTCACAGGAGAGAAGGAAGAGAAGATTTACATTGGAAACGCCTCAGCAAACTGTTTGAAACTATCTTTCCACAATTTTTCTTTTTTTCCCATGCTGCAAACATGGGTCCTGGGTCCCCCATTTCTTCATTTAGCACTCACATCTGGTGGTTCTTCTCCCCCCTCTAATGGTCCCTCCAGCTCTCCCACTTTTCTTAAGCAAAGTCATGTAGCTAGCTCTTTTCTCAAATTGACACGTTTATACCCACCTCGGGCCCTCTGAGTACCAGGACCCGCCTTTCTTAGGAAGCAGTGAAATCCTGTAGCAGGAAGTTTGCTGGACATTTACAAAATGTACAAGTAATACCACTGTGCACCAGGTAGAAGGAACGCTGACAAGAAGCCAGGTGCTCTCCCATTTACAGTCTGGTGGGAAAAAGCAGCCATTGACTCAATGACCACAGGGCCTGAAGGAGTTGTGACAGAAGACCAACTGTTGTCTAAAGGGAGAGCCCTTGTCAGCAGGAGCTTCCAGAGGGAGGACTATATCAACCCAAAACTGAAGGATAGGGCAAAATATCTCAGACATAGTGATGGAAGGAGAGTTCCAGGTACAGGGAACAGCAACAGAAAGCCCAGCATGTTCTCATTCCTTGCTTCTCCATGAGGGGGACAGTCTTCCTTCTCATATCCCTCACACACGAGCTTGCAGGTAACCAGATGTCACAAGCCACTTCAAAGCTTATTGTAAGCCTTCAAGGAGCACTTCAGGGAGATATTAATAACATTCTCCTGAGTGGTGCCATGGTATCTCTCTGAACATATCATTAATCGATGGAAATTTCCATATGGACTAGTATGTATATCTGATAGTCTATTCTTGGAGATTATAGGGAGTAAAAAAACTATAAATGCCACCTGATGAAAAGCTATATGAATACATATATTTTTTGGTGATATATATATACATATATATGTACATACACATACATACATATAGTTTGTGTAAATCAATATAAAGGGGATTTTGTTTTTATTCTAACAATTTCTAAGCAACAATGCTACATGATTGTAATTCTAAGTAATCAATGGGATGATCAAACCTATCGGAAGTTGTATTTGGGGATACCTCTCCATGATCTCTGCCAAAATTTACAGAAGCTTGAAAATCTGAAATTCTTCAAAATAATTTTCCAGGATCACATCATTTTTTAATTCAGCCCCTATCATTCTAGTCTCTGCATTTGCCTTTTTATCATAAAAAGACAGGAAACACCAATGATTTCTATGTCACTTGAGGACAAAGCCAAACTTCTTACAAGGATTGCCAGGCTGTGCTGGATGCTCTTGGCTGGTTGCCCCCAGATCCATTCACGACACTTGTCTCTCACGCACGAACTTCACGAGGACATGGGCTGTTGTGAATCTCGCTCACCATGGTGTTCCTCCAGCCTACAACAGCGCCCGTAGATTATAACTTGAAAAAAAGCACTTTTTAATAACAGAGAATTATAATTGCCTTGTCTAAACTATCAGTGAATCTTAATTCACTGGCCCTTCTTTTCATCTCTCATAGTAGCCTGAGATGTTATTAAATAAAAACAACCCAGGATTGTATTCATTTTCACAAGACTATATAAATATGCAAATAACCACCTCTATCTTGTAATGACTCCGTATCGCACTTGTCTCCTCACCTTTTGCTGGATAGTAGACTTCTTGAGAGTAGCTGACCATTTCTGATTCGATTCTGATTCCTTCCGCTAATCTAGAACGGTGCTGGAACATCACAGATGATGTTTGTTGAATATGTGTGAGCAAACAAAAGTAAGAGATAGAGTTAGCGAAACAGATAAACTAGGTCCACATCTTCTAATGAGACAGGTAACACAATCAGTCATCCTTTCTAAACCTGTATTGTTGCAGGTCATTCTAGGTGGAGCACTGCTGGGCTACTAAAGATTTTCACTCTGATGGCTCAATAGTCACCACTTATATTCCCAGGTGCAAGAAGGGCAAGATAGGAAAAGTGACTGAGCTTACTCTCCATTGATTAGGCTCTCTCCAGCAGCATGACTGTTTTCCCCAGGATGGCAGGTGGCACAAACGTTTTGCTGCCCAGCAGGAGGTGTTGGCTTGATGCTCCAGACCTCCGTGATGCTGGCAGGTGCAGCAGAAGGGGAGCTGACTTCCTCTACACAGGTTCAACTGATTACACCGCGAGTCCCCACAGCACCAGTGCCAGAGGGCCCCTGGGACTGACTGCAGACAACCTTCTCATTTTCAGAGTTCCCTTTCTGTGATGCCTGATATTTTTAAGGCTGAGCTGGCAAACAATCTATGATGATAGCCTCCAGAGCAGAGAAGAGCCTCATATTAAGTAACCAGAATAGCTTGAGTTTATAGGGAATCTTTCTTAGCGTTCAAGTTATCTCATTTTTATCCTGTCTGTGTTCCTTTCCTGTGAAAAGCATAGAGTGAGTTCCACCCCTGTTTTCCAGCTGAAGAAACAGAAGCACATGGAGACCAAATGTGCTTCTGACTAAGATTAACACCTAGGTGCTCTGATTCCTGGTTGAAGAATGTTTTACTCCAAGACTCAGAGATAAAATGAAATTTTTTGAAAGCACAATGATAGCATTTTTTGGAAGAAGTCGCATGAAAATCAAAATGCAAGAAGTCAGGACCCGTTCCCACCTTTATTCAAGTTTAAAACCTAAGCTTCCTATATCTGATGTGGTTCATTCCTGAATTCTTTTCTTGCCTATTACACATTTTTGTTTAAAAGCCCTGTTAAATGCCAGGTCATAGAAATTTTGGGGTTGTTTCTAAAGCTATTTGTATTTCCCCCAAAGAAGGAGCTTAACTACTGCCCGGCAGGGTTTGGTTTTTTGTTTTTGTTTTTGTTTTTGTTTTTGATAAGTCTTAGAGTCACAGAAAAATCAGAATGACAAAAACCATTTATGTACAGTGTTTCTTTTTAAATTTAGCTACAGTTTTTTTTTGTTTTCAAATGTATTTTCATAGTACAAAGACATGAGGAGAGGAAAAATATTCTTAGATATAAAAGAAAATTAAACAATGCAGCACATCTTAAGACAAAACAGTGAATGATGGTGGCACCTCTTTGTATTTTTGTGTTTCTTTGTTTTACATAGTTAATGGCTTTATCCACATTACATAAAGAAAGTAGTCAAAATTATCATCTGATTACAAATTTTCTCTCACTCTCAAGATAGGTTGAGTGGTCAATTTCCAATTTCTACTCACTGCAGAGTATAGAAATAAGTAGAACTCAAGACAGGATGAAATCAGAAATCCAATGCACATAAAGAATCAATTGTCCATCAAAATCATCTTCCTTTAGTACGTTTGGCCACCTTCCAGACCAGTTATGTCTTTCTAGCAGAGGAGTTCGTTCGTGATACAGACATAACCACAGGATATTCATTAGAAATTTTCAACCAAAAGAAGATCCATACTCCAAATTATGTAAGCATAAATCAATCTTGTTATCTCATCATCTGAAAAACCTTCCCCTTCCTTACAAGAGAAGGAATGTCTCTGGAGCACTCTGGACTTTCTACTGTTTAAAAACTTAAAGGTAATCTATTCTAACCTTCCAGATAGCCAATACTCCCTTGCGTATTGTAGGCTTCTCTCCATGGTCCTGGGAATGCAGGATAATAGTGAATATTTCCAACCTATTCAACTGCCACTGATTTTTCCATTACAATCCTCTGAGCGCACGCATCATCCCCGCTCCCCAGCCAAACCCTATGCATGAGCAGCCACTTTCATTTACAGACCTGTTTTGTTTTTAAAATAATATTGCTTTGAATCATCACCAATTTTGTATATATCATAACAAGTGAGAACCAGTATCAGCCCTCACTCCTAATGAAACTAAAGCAGGAAAAGGTGGAGGAGACCGTGCCGTCTTACATTGCTTCGGAGACCAACCCAAAGTTACTAATTCAGAATTTTCAATACAGGCATCCTTTGTCCCTATGAGTTGACTTCCCTTCTGGGCACACAGTCATGAAGGGAACTTCTTATATCAAGCTTTCTTGAATCTCATAGAACTTTTAAAAACAACTATGGAAAATATTTACTTAAGAGTTTTTCATTAACTTGAGCCTTTGTAAATAGGTTCTGGAAAGTGAATCATAGCAATGAATGTGTGCCGGGCATCCCGAAAAGGCTGGCTTACACAGGACTTCTGTCAAGCATTTAGAGACAGCAATGACTGCTGGGGCGCTCTTAAAGCAGTAGTGACATCCTCTGCAGCAGTCAATTAAGCCCCACGGAGAGTGTTAGTGTTATTTTTAAAATAATAATCAAAAATAACAGAAATCCTTGTTCCTGATGACTCATACAAAGTAACAAGAAGAAAAGCCACAATTCCAATCGAGTCAGGCTTCCTAGGAGGCCTCAGGCAATCCTTCAGAAATTTTGAAAGATCAATATTTAAGCAGCAGCAAGAAAACAAATATAGAGGTTTTTCTTTTCTTCCCTATTTGTGAAACCAGTACAGACCTTCACAGAACAAGGTAGGAAATAAAATGAAAAATCATTTCCCAACATGAAGAGAAAATAAGGCGATGGGTCGGGGGTGGGGGGGAGATTTTTATAGATTAAACCAGTAAGCTTTACTGAGATCCAAGAGCCAATTACTTTCAGTGCTATTTTCTAAGGGATTTAAAAATACATCTCCTCTTAATATGTTCTAACGCCAACTCTTGAGATGAGAGATTTGAGCTGCACACAGGTGTTGTGAGCAAGGGGTCCACATTGAACAGAAGGAGCTCACTGGCTGTGCTGAAGAGGTGAGTCTGCACAGGGAACATTCTGGATGGAACCCCACCCACCCCAAACCTTACCAAAGCAATGTAGACTAAGAATCCATAAATTATGAGAAACTCTTTGCTTCAGATGAAAGAACTGAAAGGGGTTGGGGCTTCTTCTACCTGTTGATTTTTTTCTTCTCAGTATCTTTTATTTATTCCCTCTGCCCACTAGTTGCTATGCTGACCTTCCCCATGCTCAGCAGCAGGCCAGACCACCCCAGTGGGCTGTAACATGTGTTTGTGAAAAAAAATCCCCCAAGATGATTTTCATTCTAATTCCCTCATGCTACCTCTTTGAGGACCATTCTCAAATATGGCCTTAAGCCCCAATATTCCTGTCTGTTCCTAGCTCTTTCCTGCCATGTATCACATCCTAACTGGATGATTCCATCAATTTCTGTGACTAGACCTGTTAATGATTCTCTTATGAGTTTCTCTGACTGAGATGTGAATATTTAACTTTAAATTAGACATTACCTCTTTTTAAGATTTTATTCAAACTCCAGTTACTTAACATACAATGTAATATTCAGTTGTACAATACAGCGATTCAACAATTCCATACATCACCCAGTGCTCATCACAAGTGCCCTCCTTAATTCCCATCACCTATTTCATCCATCCCCCAACCCACCTCCTCTCTGGTAACCATCAGTTTATTCTCTATCGTTAGGAGTCTATTTCTTGGTTTGCCTCTGTCTCTCTCTCTGTTTTTCCCCTTGTGTTCATTTGTTTTGTTTCTTAAATTCCACATAGGAGTGAAATCATACTGTTTCTCTTTCTGGGACTGGATAAAGAAGATTTGATATAAATATCTATATATAGATCTATATAGATACACACACACACACACACACACACACACACACACACACATATGCCACACACACACACAATGGAATTATTACTCAGCCATTAAAAAGGCATGAAATCTTGTCATTTGCAATGACATGGATGGAGATAGAGAGAATTATGCTAAGCAAAGTAAGTCAGTCAGAGTTAGACATTACCTCTTTGAGAGACACCCAGATCCATCAAATTCACATTACATTTAAAAGTGAAATTAAGACCCTCTACTGGAAGCAGTGTAAGCCCACCCAAATTAATTCAAGTAAAAGGGGTCTTTGAACAGGATACAACAAAATAGTACAGAGGCATCCAGGGACAAAAGCCCCGAGCTGAAGTTAGCAGGTGGGGATTGGACCAAAAGGTCAGGCAGGAATCAGGCCCATTCCTCTGAGTATCATTCTGCACTATTATTCTTGTCTTTCAGTCTCATAAGCTCTTTTTCTGCTCCCGCTTGCCTTCTCAGTGGCCTTGTAACTTCATATTACCTGTAGTACTGGTTTTCTCTCTCTATTTTTTAAGATGTTTTTGGATATAATTTAAAAAAGAAGACCTCCTCAATTTGCCTTATACTCTATGGAAATTTTTGTTATTATCTATTAAAGAAGTAACAAAGTAGGGTTGGCTGATTCATCAGTTCAATGACCTTATTAAAGCTCAAGTTACTTGTCTTTCTACTCAGTCATCCTGCCACATCTACTTTTGTCCTTAGGCCAGATCCCTCCTTGTTGCAAGATGACTGCCACAGTTCCAGGCAACCAGCAAAAGAGGGATTTCAATCTTTCCAAACATAAGGGAAACTTGTGAAGAAGATCTCAGTCGGACTTGACCACACATTTGGTGAAATCTAGTCCTGCACCCATCCCTAAATCAATTACTAGCCAGCGGGAGTAGGTTTGCCAATACTTAGTAATTAGAAGACAGTGAAAGAATTAGATGGAGTGTGCACTGGGTAGGTAACCAACAATGTATGTCTGTTAAAGCCTGGAGCCAATTTAGCTCCAGTCTCCTCAATGATAATTGTCATTTGGAGCCCAGCTACCTCTCTGTTCTTATTTTCTATCATTCTTCTCCTCTTTCCCTTTTGCTTCAGTCATCTTCCTTTTAAACACAGCAAGGAAACTTCCACCATACCTGTGTCCTGCCATACTCAGATGTTTGTTCAAATGTCACCTCAAATATTTCCTTATTCTTAGCCATCCGATCTAAAATTAGCACCTTACCACTTTGTATCCCCTTACTCTGCTTTTTCTTAATGGGACCTACCACTATTTGACATTATATATACATTTGTTTTTTATCTGATTTTCTGCTAGAATATGACTCCAATAACCCAGGGTTTTTTTCTTTTTCTTCACCAGTATATCAACAGGCTTGGAACATTTCCTGGCTCATAGTTAATGCTCAAAATGTATATTTTTACTAATGAAGAATTTCTCAATTTCCTCATCCCAAACTCTAGGGAAAAAGGATCTTACTGGCTAAAATGGATTAGGTTGTTGCTCGTGGCCTGGTCAACTGTAGACTGGGGGTGGGATCATGAGCTTCGAAGATATGGTGAGCATACACCCCACTTACCTGTAGAGTACCAGCTAATACCTATTGGTCTATAGTAACTATTCACTCCTTTCTATTTTCACTCTGTAAAGTGCTCCAATTTAGATGATAAATTAGATGATCACCCTATGCACAAGGAATGTTCCTCCCAGATGCTGAGGAGGGGCTGTTTTCTAAATAAAGGATGTGGGTGGGAAGTAATGATTAGCATATCTAGCACTCTTCCCCAAATCTACCTCTTCACCGGGATTCTCTATTCAGAAAACTTACCACCATTCACCCAAATGGCCAAACCATAAAATTGTTCTCTGCTGAGATTTTCAATCCTATCTAAGGATATACCATTCTCCTTTAACTGGTAAGAACTTGTTTTTTTAGATGTACCTCTTTATCATGTCTCGTAACTACCTCCCCCTTTCCATCTGCAATGCAAGTATTCGTATCAGATCCTCTCTCTTGGAATGCTGTAATATTTGTATCTCTTTTTTATTTATCAAATGGTTACGTAGTACCATACCGTGTTGCAGGTCTTGCCCCAAACTCTCTACAAACAACAAATTATTTAATCCTCACAACAACCCTTTGAGGTAGGCATTATTTTTATTACCATCATCCCATTTTAAAAGTGAGAGAACTGAGGCACAGAGAGCTTGAACAAGGCCACTCCACAGTAGTAGAGTAAGGGATTAAACCCAGGCAGCTGACTTCGGGAGTAGGGGCTCAGCCCCTATGCTGTAGCACCTGAAGGATATTTCAGCCCTCTCCTCTCCATGTCAAGGAACAAAGAATAGGCCAAACCTAAAATTCCTTAGCACGGCATGCAAGGATTTGTGTACTCTTCCTCTCCCTCCTACCTCAAGTCTTACTTCACCACAACAACTTGTATTCACCTTCTACTAAACCTGTGCCCAATCAACGACCTATCCCCAAATCAGCCATGTTTTCTCCTGTCTCTTTCCCTTTGCTCACAGACCTCATTGTACCGAGAATGTCACAATGCCTGCAATACCTAATCTAGCAAATACCAGGGCAACTTTTAAGATTCACTTTTTGTCACCTCCTCCAAGCTAATTTGCCTCTTCTCTATTTGCACAGTGTCCTACATCAATAACTCATTATCTCATTCCTTATCTTGGGCATTTCTGGATATATGTTTATTAAATAAACATATATGATCTCTTTTGAAATCAAAATAGAGTAGGCGGAAGTTAAAATTCTCGTCATGAAAGAGTGTACGGACAGGGGGCAGAGTGAAATATTCCGCATTGGACCACAGAGAGATAGCTAATATATTTACTTCTATTGTCTACAAGAGGAGTTGGCAAATTATGACCCATGGGCCAGATCCAGCTCTGCCACCCATTTTTGTTAATAAAGCTTTATTGGAACACAGTCATACCCCTTAACTTCTGTATTATCTATGCTGCTTTCATGCTACAACTGCCGATTTGAGTAGTTGTGACAGACCATATATCCTGCAAAACTGAAAATATTTAATATCTGGTCTTTTATGGGAAAAAAGCCGATTGCAACCCCAGCTCTAGAATATAGTGTTAAGTGGCTGTCTTACAAAGGTTATATGATGATGCTCCTTTTGTCAGTCTAGACCCACTGCCACAGAGTAAGTCTAGAGATAAATGTCACCATAGGAAGAGGAAGAAGGACACCAACACAACTTGAAATTATCCTATCTATTCTCATCATAGAATGACAGAATTTATGTCCTTCCCTCCTGGGGCATAGGACATGCCCATGCCCCTTTGGGCGCTGGCCCAGACTAAACTAGAACACTCATGAAGAGATAGAGAGACTTAACTACATATGCCTAAGGTATGTTTGGGGATGGCTTATCTCAACAAGGAAAACCTTTGGACTTGTAGGTGCTTCATCCTGATACTGGACCAGGAAGGGTAACTTTTCTTCATTTTTTCCCTGTAGGTACATGATCTGAAATGCGCTCACCGCCCCACCCATCCAAGCTTCAGTAAGGGAGAAACCTAATGGAAGCAAATAACTAAGAGCTCTCTTCAAAGGCCAAGAGAAAGAAGTGGGATAATAAAGGAGAGGCAGAGAGGTTGGGAGTTTTAGGGGGGATGGTAAAGAAGAGAGATGGGGACGAGGGAAGGACTTCCCTGGACTCTGAAATTAATAAGGATCCGTAGATTTCCTGAAGGAGAAAAGTAAATTCTTTCACTTTGTTTTCTGAGGTCTTTGTGTAGGCTTGGTTATCTAACTAATGGATTGTCCCTTCCCGTCCTTCCCAAGGTGAAGGGCACAGCTAAGGGGCTTAACTTTCATGTTTAACCTCAAAGCTGTGTCATTAAAATGGCTGTCAATTTATATGGGGAATGGGATCAAAAGGAGACTAGATCTTTTGTTCTAGTCTATGCTACCATTCCTTTGCCATTTCCCTAGGCCCTAGGACAAAACGGAAACAACAACTCTGGATTTGGCATCCCAGGAGAGTGTGTTCACTTTCAGTCCTACAGATACTTGCATGTGTGCGACGACATCTGGACCTACGTAGGCAATGCTAGCAGGTCTTTACAAAAGCAGATGTGGTGTGAACCATTTTGCACTACTCACCAGTAAAAGGGGCAGGCAAGCAGAACGGTGCCATTCTTTGCCTGGCATTTGGCAAAAAAGAGAAAACAAATGCATTTTTGACATCTGTTCCTGTTCTTTTTTATAGCTTAGCTCTGCCAGCCAAGCAGGCCTGATCAGGCATAATTGATAAATTATTAAAAGCAACTTGACAAGGAGGGCAGTGAAAACTAATAAGAAGAAAAAGGAGAAATGAATTGACTCATGTTTGTCAGGTGCTTTGAAGAAAAAAACTAATAGGACAAGACCAATTTAAAAAATCAGTATTGTTTTAGGAAAAGCCCTACAGTGCCATGGTGACTAAAACATAAATAACTTTGTTCTTCTTTTTTTTACCTCCCACGAGTTATTGGGAGCAGATTAAAAAGCTAAATTCTTCTTTTCGCAAAATGATAACAGCTACAATTCACTGAATGCTCTGCAAGGCACTATGGCATCTCTAAATCCACAATAGAAATTATTCCCATTTCAGAGATTGGAAAACGAATGCCCAAGAGACTATCACACAGCTGACCAACGGGCAAGATGCCTCCGACGCGCCTTTTCAGCTGACAAACCCTCCCACGTACGTAGCTATGCACATGGCGTGGTGGCAAGAGCATGAACCTTGACACAAGAGAGTTTTGAATCCTGCCTCTGCTACATTGTAGCTGGTAGATTTGGTTTCCTCATTTAACTTCAAAATTCAGTTTCCTTGGCTGGAAATGGGCAAAAAAAAAAAATCTATCTCACTGAGCTTTAGTGTGAATCAAGAGAGGAAATATTTATCAAATACCTTAGAAGTCGTAGACACCTAGTAACCTCTGCTCTTCTTTCTTTTCTCATTGAATCGTGCCTTCTGTACCCAGCTCAAAATAGCATTCAGAGAAGACAAATAGTGGTATGTAATATATCGTGGTATAGTTTAAAAAAATATCTCAAGCTGTTGTACTTGATAGAAGATGTTTCAAATAAAAACTTTTGTCCGCACTGGTTCCATTACCCAGTCTTACCACCAGTTATAGTACCGGTCTTAATGAACGCTTCACCCATGTATCCTAAAATATCAGAATTCTAAAATTTTACCAGAATCCTAAATTTTAAAGTATCAGAATTTCCAAACTATCTTTCTAAATGAGTGCTTGAAGGTAAGATCTAGAGTAAGAGAAAGTCAGCCTCTCACTGTCCCAGCAGAGACACAACCAGCACCTGAAAGCCAGTCCATCTAGAATTTATACCTTTATTTGACAATTGAAAATTTCCATCACATGCTTTTTGCCTCTGTCTTATGGATTATCCCATAAGAGCTTTTGATTATACTCTTGTTTTTACTATAATTGCATATATCAAATGGGTGTTTAATTATTACTTGACACATAAGAAAATTAAGAAGTCTTGTTATAAATGACTTTTTAAGAAATCACTTTCTAAGTGTAAAGCCTATGAGAAATCCGGCAGAGGCGTGAGGGGAGGTTCAGGGAACGCTCTCATCTTTTAAGTTCTAAGTTGACATTTGTCCTTTAGTCTTTCTGTAGGTCCTATGGGAAACACTTTTGTAGCTCTCCCTGTTCTCCTATAATAATACCTATGATGATTAGACAAAGAACAAGGCACAGCTGTAAATGTTCAGCAAGGTTACATTTTGCAATTTGAATAGTATTAGAAAAGAAATCAAATATAAGTGGAATCAATGCATATAAGGAGACTGCAAATGAGATGCTAAGTAGTTCCCTTTCTATTTGGATTTCCACTGTTTCTAATAGTAGTGGAGTTAATTAATCAGGTGTTCAGCATTAATTTTTTGAACTCAGTGATGCTATTTTTCAAACAGACATCCTAGGGAATGAGAGCAAAAGAAGATCTAGTCCAGATGAGCTTGTGAATGATTTGAACTTTCATTGAAAAGAGAGATTGCTTCATCACCGTGGTGGCCTGAAAATATTTTCTTTATTCTAAAAGCCATGGAAACATCTTACCCATGAACTTGTAATTTCCCAATAAAGAGTTAAGTGTAAAGATCTGTAGATGAACCTGAGAGAAAGCAACTACCATCAAAGGCCAACTTTCAATTCTGTCAAATAGTTATTCAGGAACTATATATATATATATATATATATATATATATATATATATATATATACACATATATTCAGGAACACTATATGACATGTATGATATATATCATATATGTGTGTATACATATATGTATATATGTGTGTGCATGTGTGTGTGTGTATATATATGTGTGTGTGTGTGTGTATGATATATATGTACAGAAATCGGACAGAACTAGGGGTCAAGCTCTCCCGTTTACTAGTTCTGTATCATTAGTCAAATTCCTTATTCACTATGAACTTCAGTGTCTCATCTGATGAACTTCAGTGTCTCATCTGAGAAATGGAGATAATACTTGTGCTAGATATCTATTACTGTCAAACAAATCATCCCAATCATTAATTTTGTTCAGGAATCAGCAATTTAGACAGGACCCACCAACAACCTGTCTCTGCTTCATGCAACTTCAGCTAGGGTGAGAGGCTGGGGATAACTTGCTAGCTGGGGACTAGAATCATCTGGAGGCTCACCACTCATATATGGCAGTGGCTAGCTGATGACTGGAACCTTAGCTGGAAATGTGGGGTGTGCACATGGGTTCTTTACCACATATGGTGCTTGAGCTTCCTCATGGCATGGAGGCTACGTTTCAAGAGTAATCTCCATAAAACTATGCAGAAGTTGGAAGCTATATACCCATATTATGAGTAGCCTTGAAGTTGATATACTGTAAATTCCATCACAATCAAGAGCCTACTCAGATACAAGGGGAGAAAAAGTAGACCCACCTCTCATTGGGGGCTTTCTGGAAAGAAGAACAAGTAGCATTGGAGATATTGTTGTGCTATGTTTGGAATATAAGGTCTACCACAATAATAAAATCTACCATCTAACATATATTCTGTTCCACTTCTTTCAACAAACTTTTTACAAACCTTTGCATATATTTCACAATTTTTATCAATTTCTCAAAATAAAAAAAAAATAAAACTTAACACTGAACTTAATTTCTAATTTTACATCTTTCTCCCTCCGATAATGGCTTCTTGAGTGAGGATGCATGGTAGCTTCAGTACCGATAAGACAGAGAGGAGGGCCACATGTAAAGCAGCCCCTTTGTTGTTATCTTGAATTGTAAGAGCATGCTTTGAATAAACTTTGTTAGTGGAACAAACAGAACCACACCTTGATCAAGACTATGCTTGCTTTATGAAAATGTCCTTTATATCTAATATCCATGTGTTAGACACCTCTCCTTCTTGTGCCTTTTTGTTTTTTATGAAGTAAGAGCGTTAAGAAAGGGCTGTGTTACTTACTCTCTTGCCTAAGTGTTGTCGTAGGTATTACATGCTACGATACAAAGTATATTAGGGCTTTTACCCTTCTAACCCCCTGATTGAATAAGCAGCTCTTTCAAAAGAAGTAAAAAAAACAAATCTCGTGCAACAATCAGAAGAACCAAGTTTACTGATGGGCAAATTAACAATACAGTATTAATTTTGAGTCTCAGCATCCTCAATTCTTATCAAAAGAATTACTTATAAGGCCAGTTGGGAGACATAAAAACTAGAAAATTTCCCCAAATGTCCCCCAAATGTTTCCCAAATGTTGCAGAGAACCCACAAAGAGAACTCCTTAAATATTTGTCTTCCCATCAGAAAGCTGTTATAATACTCAATGCCAAATATTCAAACAAAATAGCCCCCCCAAATTATTTATAATTCTACATTTTCCTAATTCCCACATCTTTAACATCACAAAGATTCAATTAAAATCTGTTTACCTCCAAGTTTTATTTTGGCATTGATTTATTAAACAAGAAACTGAGAAAGTCTTTGAGAATAGTAGCAAAATGAAGTGCATTACTGAACTGTCAGCAAAACTGCCAGTTTTCTAATTTGTGGGGGAAAGCGAAAAAAATAATGTAGTAGACAGAGTTTTCATTACTTCCATTAAACTGTTGCTTTCGTTGTTGCCAAATCATACTATCTGGATGCAGCGCGTGAAGGCGGAGTAGACACCAAAGATCCACATTAGCAGCCAATACTTCGCCCCAGGTGTTTCCACCCTCTTCTATTCATGGCTGTGTGTGCAATTGCCATCTTCACAGTCATAAGATCAGTGCTGGATTTTCTGTTGCTGTCAACAGGAATAGCCCCGGAGGTTTATGTTGGAACCTGGAAATCAATGTTGGCTTTGAAAAAGATGCATTTTAGACAATGTGGGGAGGGGGGGGGAGTCAGTTATATCCTAGGTATGTGTTGTCCAGTTTAAATCACTGGGCACACTTTACCAGTGCAAATATAACAATCAGGTTTCACTAGTGATGACAAGGTAATTACTTAATCCTTATGAATATCTTAAATCACTAGACTGAAGAGGCCACTTTAGTGAACAGACACTTTATCTGGAAAGAAAATGACATAACATAAAGTAGCCTTAAGAAGTGCAGTATCTATACTTTTATGCAATTTCTTTGTTCTGCCATGCTCTCAAATCTGTGACTACACTCCAGGCCTAAGTTAAAGATGTAAGACTATTGCTTCAGTTAACTCTTAGTTATTCTTGAACATAGGAGAGTATGGGTAAATAAAAACCACAGATAATGCAAAATGTCTCTCACAGTCCTGCCTTTGAGGAAAAAGCTGATGGATGGATTGTTACAAGGGCTCATTTTAAGTCTGAACTGGGCTGTGCTAATTGGTGAGTCAGGCTGCTGGGATTTGATTGACAAGCAGAACAGGGATTTTGGAAGTACCCCACTGGGAAGTATTACCATAATCTACTACTATGTAACAAACTTCACAAATTGAGTGGCTAAAAACAGTACTCATGTATTACCTCACAGTTGCTGTGGGTCAGAAATTTGGGCACAAATTTCTGGGTCCTCTGCTTCAGTTTCCACAAACCTGCAATTAAATTGTCAGCCAGGGCTGAGGTTTCATCTGAAGGCTCAAAAGAAGAAAGATCTGTTTCCCAATTCAGTAGTCATTGGCAGGATTCAGTTCCTCGAGGGATGATAGACCCTTGAGGATCTTAGTTCTTTGCATGCTGTCAGACTGAGGGTCTTAGTCCTTCACTGGCTATCTGCCAGAGGTCATCCTAATTTCTTGCCATGTGGGCCTCTCCACATGGCAACTCATTTCATCAAAGTTGCAAGTCAAGAAGACAATAAAATCCGCTAGAAAAATGGAGGTCACAACATTTTATAGCCTCATGATGGAATTGACTTCCCATTACATTTATGGTGTTCTATTGGTTAGACACGGGCCATTATATCTAGCCTTCCCTCAAGGGGCAAGTAGGACACTTCGGCATGAATAACAGGAGGCAGACCTTATTGGGGCCAATCTTATCTGCCTACATCAGGGTGGTTGAGGACAAAAGGAATGGGATAGAAGGAGAACCATGTGTCTATCCTGGATAGCGGTTTCCGGACCTGTTCCCACATTCCATGCTGAGATCCTCAGCAGGCTGAAGTTGGAGGGATTGTTTTCACCTGGAAGGATTCCAAGCAACCCGAGAAGTGTGGCCTTCCTTACTATGTGACAGCATGTGACACTGGATGGGTATAAAGTATATGCTCCTCTCTTCTGCATGTGCCACAGCATTGTTTTGTCCTTATAGAACCTGTGTTCTTTACAGTAAGAACTCCAGTAGTGGAGCTTTACTGCCTCAAGAGTTTGAATTATGACAAGTGCTGGGAGATTGTGTCCTTGGGGTTTTATGCAACCATAAAAGGAAATGTTAAGCATTACAGGATTGGATGACTCTTGTCTGAGCAACTTTGTGCACACTGGATCTGGATACGTAGCTGAACACTTAATTATTTTAAGGAATATATATGCTCTATTTTGCAGTTCTTTTTTTTTTTTTTTAACCTTTCTTCCTTTGACTCAGTGACCACATTTTCTCAAGGCCTTAAGCATCCTAATTTGTATGTAAAATAATAAGGGATGCCAAACATAAGTTAATTCTCTAGGTTTCACAGCGGAAGGCTGAGGGGGTGGGCGGGCAGGTGATAGCTGCTTAATCCGACCTCTACCCTATATCCAGAGGTATGCTTTAACTTGATATTCTCATATTATTTTGGATAGGTAAGTGCTTATCTCAGCATACCAATTTTATACGTTGTGAACAATATTCCGGCCATGAAATGTATCTACCTATCTGTCCACATGCTAGATGCACAGAGAGGATATACGTGTTGATACTGAGCAAGTAATAATAGGCTAAAGAAGAATATAAAAAAGAAAAAGGAAGAGGTGGAAGCAGAGGAAGAGAAATGTGAAGCAAGTAGGGTTTTTTTATATATAATCTTTATCAGATCTCTCCTGAAAGATATACTCCAAAAGCCACTACAAAATGTTCATACAGTTTGTTTTTCTCGAACAAAGCACCTCAGACTCTTCATGGAATGAAGGGAAGGACAACAGGAGACTGAAATCTCAGATGTGTCTATCGAATTGGCTCTATATTTATTTTGTAAATAGTTTTGTAATGAGCTTATGATGGACTATTTTCTTTGAAATCCTAGAGATTTCAGGATGCTGTTTCAGTACCACCTTATGTCTAATATTTATCAAAACAGGAGAGACTAAAGGATTAAAATGTCTAAACTTTATCACACATTTGTGTCTGCTGGCAAGACTATAGAACAGTTGTTAATATTGAAAATGAGATGAAAGATGTTCTAAATTTATCTTATCAGCACTGTCTTTCAACATAATGATAGTTACTTGACACTATCACATTGCTTTTCAGCCAGTTGAAACCAAGTCTGCAAAGACACACATTCATTCAGAAGGCATGGCTCAGAAATATAGAGTGATGCCAAATGAAACAGATAAGTGTTCATTCACCTGGGAACCATATTTTGACTGCGTTATGGTGCAAGTTGAAAAAAAAAGCAATGTTCACATCAGTTTAAAACTCATACTTAAAAGACCTCAGATGGAAACCATATATTTTTCCAATATCCATATATAAATTAATATGTACCATCTGGGTTACATCTGGCAACATAAAAATGTTGTCTTAAGAACACTAAAGGTGTGAGAACCATCAAGCTGATCCAAGTTGATTTGGCACATTTGTTCACGAAAGGAGGCAGTTCTTTATGTGGTAAGATTTAACCTAGAAAGTAAGTAGAAGTTGAAGAACTCATCTCGACATAACAGTTTTATCAAAGATATAAAGAGATGAATTACATTAATAGTCATAAGATAATCAGATTGCATTCTACATTAGAAGATCATAAAAAAGAGGAGTGAATGTTGGAGAATAAATCTGCATTTGGATCTTTTATCAAGGCTAGTTTGCACCCATTTTAGAAATACAATTTTGGGGGCGCCTGGGTGGCACAGCAGTTAAGCGTCTGCCTTCGGCTCAGGGCGTGATCCCGGCGTTACGGGATCGAGCCCCACATCAGGCTCCTCTGCTGGGAGCCTGCTTCTTCCTCTCCCACTCCCCCTGCTTGTGTTCCCTCTCTCGCTGGCTGTCTCTATCTCTGTCGAATAAATAAATAAAAAAAAAAAAGAAAAAAAAGAAAAAAAGAAATACAATTTTGTATATAGAAATTGTGACTCTCCTAAGAAGGAAAACCAAGATTTAGCCCTCATTCCGTCTGTCTGCAGGTCTGTGCCCTATGCTATATGAAAGTTCAAAGCTCACCAATATATCGTGTATGCTGACCATCACACGGAAAGTCTCAACTTCAACTCTTACCTTTATACTCTAATACCAACATTAAGAAGAGTGTTTGATAAGCTGCCTATGCCTTATTGTTGTTTGGAAAAGAATATTTATGAATAGGTTGCTAAAACGAAAACAAAATTCTTTCCAAATTAACATATTGCTCCCATTTATTAGGAGATATCCAGGCAAAAAGCTAATATGTTTAATTAAGAGCCCTTATTCAATATGAACAACAGATAGATAAAATAAGGGTAAGCAGGTGTATGATTTAATATACAAAGGATGAAGTTAAATAATCCTGATTATTCCACAGGTGCTGAAATTATGAATGGAAATATACTAAATTACAAACGGGGTAACAATCGTGCCCATACTTACAATTGGAAGCACTTATTCCACGGAACCGGCAAAGGCAATACAATCAAGTAATCCAATACGCTCAGTTTTTTTTCAGTCTGAGGGCTGGAAGAAAATCTTGTTAATCTGTGCCTTCGTATCTGCCCTGGGACATGGCCCTGGGTGGTCAGCTGGATCTGTGCAGTTCTGGCAGGTAGAGAGCAGGGCAGAGAGAGAGTAAGAAGCAGGGGGGCATCTGGGAAGGCCTGAGAACATAGCTCCTGGGCTTCCCTGAGCCTGTGGGCTATATTTCTGGGACTCTCAGCAGAGTGCTCAAGCCAAGCCAGCCTAGTGGGGAGGTTCACAGATCACCTCCATGAACTTCCATTAACTTGGTCTGCATAATTTTATGCAGGTGAAATCAATTCAAGTTTAGAGCCAAGGGAAATAGTAAAGGAAAAAGAAGTAAAAAAGGGTATCACGGGAGTATCAAAAAGTTAACAGAGACTGTTCCCTGGCAAGACGAAACCTCCCAGGGGCCTCACAGGCGGGCAGCACTATGAGAAAATCACTAGAATCAAAAGCATGCCTGCCAGAGCCATGCAGACTCAGAAACCCAGCTTTGGCCACACCTTAAAAAGAACTGTCTTCTGAGGCAGATTCACATTAACTAAATCCATGAGCCTGATGAGGACAGCAGGAAGGCCGTGTTAGGTCTTCAACGGTCAACAAGGCTCAGCCTGTCTGCATTCCTCCATATCACATTTCTGAGTGAACATCCTTCTACCCTACCTTTTGCACACTGTGCACGGGCCACTCTGACCCCCATGATCTTCCTCAGACACACCAGACGAGCTTCCTTCTCCCAGGGCCCTTTTCCTTACTTATCTTCCCAACTTGCTCCCTCAGCTCTTATGGACCATTTCACAAATGCCAGCTTCACTCGTGTCCTTGTTTAAAATTCAGTATCTCCCCATACCCTACACCATTCTCACTGCTTTCCCTTCTCTGCTTTTTTTCATAGCATCATCTGATGCAATTTTATATTTTACTTATTCATTATGTTTATTTTTTTATTTACTAGAACATAAATTCTGCATATTTACCAGAAGGTTAACATGAAGGCAGGGGCTTTTG
The DNA here is from genome assembly GCF_024610735.1 of Ursus americanus. Taxonomy (NCBI): domain Eukaryota; kingdom Metazoa; phylum Chordata; class Mammalia; order Carnivora; family Ursidae; genus Ursus; species Ursus americanus. The sequence continues at coordinate 42,772,099 of NC_142135.1, forward strand.
TCTCTTTTATTCACTGCTGTAACCTCAGAATCTAGAACATTTGCTGGAGCATAATAGGTTTTCTATTAAAAATACAATTAATAAACCTAAAATGGGGGACCTCCCTCAACAATCACTCACCAAAGCAGTTTCCCTTCTTTAATCCTATTGTAAAGCTGGTGGCGGGGAAGTGAAGTATTGGTGAGTTTCAAAGAACTCCTGATGGGACAGGATTTAGAGCTTTATTTTTAAAACACAGCTTGGCATGTGAATATGTTTGTGTGTGTAAAT